>NC_136954.1:669951-677451 GCF_032717465.1 Coenobita brevimanus
AGGTTCCTGTTTCTCACTCACCTGAATAAAATCACTTTGCTTTAGCTAGAACAGAATGATAAAGAAGTCGCGACCATGACTATGTAAATGATAAAAATAAATCTAACTGGTTCCTCAGAATTGCTTTATTAAACTGCCTGAAATTAACAACAAAATATCGGGGCTGTTCAGACCGTGCTAGTTGATAATATCTTTTCGCTTGTTTCATTCTGCTCTGCCATAGGTTTTCTTTCGCAAACCTCTCCATTCCCTTTCTGTTCACTTCTTTACACTCGTGCTTTACTTTTTCTCTACGTACCGTATTCCTCTCGTGTCTTATCTTCATGTTTCATTTTCTCATCCTCTTCTCCCCCCCCCCCTTTTTTTTTACCTTCCACCTTTCCCTCCTCTCTCCTGCTCCTCAAAACACTCATCATCATCATCATCAGCCCAGTTTTATTTTAATACTCGGTGAAGGAGACCTCCCCCAAAAAACAAACAAACAAACACGAAGCACTGAATCAGGAGAGGTATCAGCAAGGTTTGCAATGAAATGAACCTTACATCCTCTCACTCATTATTTAACACTTTTTCGAAATTGCGAATAAAGAAGCAGAAAGACTTAATTCCGGTCAATTACGCAATGATCATGAAAGAAGACAGTCAGTTTTGCAAAATTCAAGTATTGCACCCCGCAACGGTCAGTGTTACATTCATGTCTCAGGTATAATGTTGGTTGAAAAAATATCTGACCATTAAAAGGCTCAGATTAGGGTTTTTCACGTATAAGCTGGACAATGGGCGCTGAAGAGAAGCTTGCGACAATGAAGAGGAGCGTAGGAGCCTACACGTGCTGGTGCCCTGACCCTGGATGGAGCAGCAGCAGCAGCAGCAGCATTTACCCGGAAACCAGACCTCCTCATATTTCCCTGCATCTCGCCGTGGGCAAAGACTCTAGTCCAACCTAGGTGAGGCGCTGACTATCACAAGGAAGCGACGATTCTCTGCATGTTTTATGTGGTGTATATGTTGTACTTGTAGGACGGCCCCAGAGAAACAGTTGCTTACCTGTGGTCGACAGGGCGGCTTAGCCAAACAGAATGGGGTTAACTAACAACAAGAAGAAGAAGAGCAAGAAGAACAACAAGAACAACCTGTCGATCAGTTCATCATCTCCTCCCACAAATTACGTGTCTAATCAAAACGTTTTGCTGAGCGCCAGTAAACTGCAGATCAGTGTGTCCAGCACTCACCTCACCCACAATTAAGAATCGGCCTTTATCCACAAGACTGCTCGGAACGATATTTGATGCTGACAGAGACGGACCCACTGTCTTTCTGCTCAATCAGTCGGCTGAATACTTGAAAGTCAGACCTTTCAGAAGCGATTCGACTTGCATAAGTAATTATCACCGACATGATACTCCCACTTACCTACAAAGGAGCTTTGGTCGTCATTTTAGGTGTATTGTAGGATGCCAGGTAAAATGAAAGTGATACATTTTGCTCTGATGATGATGATGATGATGATGATGATGATGATGATGATGTACAATAGAACTCTAACTTAATACATGAAAACGCCTGCATTGGCCAATCTACAATATTAATCTTCAAAGGTTGTGTGCCCTATTATTCACCTCTTTCAGACAGTCCTCTCCAGCCCTTTCTACCCTCACCCCACCTTTCCTGCATTAATCTGATTGGGTCTGACTGAATGTGGGGATTCTGAATGGATCTAACTGAACCTGAACCTACGTTTCTGGACGTAAATTGATCGAACTAGGATGCCACGTTACTTTTGTCTTTTCTTTGACTTCTACCATTGGAGCTGGAAAAATATTTGTTGACAATAACATTTTTTTTCCCTAATACTTCCGGTTCTGGACAAATACTAAGAAGCCCTTACCGGTTCCCCAGGCTCAGTACTCATCGACGACGCACCAACAGAGTGCTGATTCTCTAAAACTCTCACACACGTCACTTGGTACATGGATACGAGAGCCCACCATGTCTGTTGTGAATCGCTAAAGACATCACATTCAGATCCAGTTCTGCACAACACATCACAGCTCCATATGCTTATAGATGAATGATGCACTATTGGAGTTAGATCCTTTCCCACATGGTTATCAAAGGGAATGGAACTATAGGAAAATAGCGCAATAGAACATCAATTTTCCACTGCAGAGCATCCTGATCTAGAAAACAATCGACATTCATAGTTTCCAATAAAAATCTTTAATTAGATATCTTAATATAAATTCTCTGCACTACCATTTTCCTGTTGGTTGCGAGAGGAGAAGTGTTGGCTGAGAATGAGCCTGTTTTTTTTATACTATTCTTTAAGTCATGAAATAGACGACATAACCGTACCCCGTCCTTTAAAAAAACACTGGCTGGGAAAATGAAACAGATCTGCTGCTGTTTGTCAGTGTGTGTGTGTGTGTGTGTGTGTGTGTGTGTGTGTGTGTGTGTGTGCGCTGTGCCTTCACCAGTTTCCTTCCGTTTCTCATCGTCTTTCATTTTGTACTTACTTCTTTCCCCTCTGTTTTTTGCTGTCCATTCCTTGCTTATTTCCCTGTCTCCTCATCGTATCTCCCTCCCTTCCTCTTTAGGTTCCTCGCTCCTCTCTTCCTTTTCTTCCTCCTCTTCTCCCTGCTCTTCGCTCTCCCTGTCTTACCTCCCTCCCTCCTTCTCTTTATTTCCTTGCTATTCCCCTTACCTTTTTTACTTTCTGCCAATCTTCTTCCATTCCGCCCCTCCCCTGTAGCTCTTCTCTTTCCCTTTCCATCCCTGTCTCCCGTCTCCTTATCCTTCATCTCCTTTCTTACTTTACCCCCCTGTTTCCACCCCTGCCTCTCAGTTTCTCTTCCTTCGTCAGCTTTTACTCCCCCTCCTCCCTCCCCTTTACTTTTCCTTCTCCATCACTTTCTCACCCCCCTTTCTCCCTCCCACCCTTTCTCACATTTTTACCTTCCCTTTCTAGCTCCATCCCCATTCTCTATTCCTTTAACTCTAAAGCCCCTTCGAACAAGCGGACATCACAGTGAAAGGAATTTCTGACGCTTTGCCAAGAAAGTTACTCCCAGGGTCTGGCTCTGTCATGAGGAGAGCATGCAATCAGGAGAAAAATGTCCTCCCACTCTTCCACTGCGTCAGCTTCACATTCAGGGCATGGGTCACTTTCCTTCTTGATGTAACATAATACAAAAAAACATCCCGTGTGGTCAGAGACACACTCCGAACCTCTCTCATCTCAGGAGTATTTGCCAGCAGAGGAAAGTGAGAAGCAGGAGAAGTGATATTTTAGCTGGCCTTTTGTCCTCGACTGTATGGATTCCTTAGTCCATGATATAATAGTTCCTGGAATTTAACTTGACCTCAGTTTCATCGTTTTGCATCTTAGTTCACACAATCTAGTGCTAGAATAAGACAATACTACGCCTCTTCATCCTTTCCATAGCACATCGTGACTTCCATCATAATCTGGTGCTAATCGTTTGTAACCCCACGGCATTTAAGACGGAGAGAGGACAAAATAAAGCGAAATTAATGTGGATAAAGGTTAGTGGTGATTATGAGAGTGGTGCTTTGTGGTCATATTTTCCCCTAGTCCCTTTAAAAATCCACTCCTAGTAAATGAACTTGTAAAAAAAATGACATAGTACTAGTCTTTTAATCATGCTGCGTATTTCTCTTTATGAAGCTACTGTCTCATACACCCGTTTCGGCTGTACCCCCTAGGTGTCATCCACTACCCACCTGTTTACCCCAGAGGAATTTTAGGTGCTGTCAGATTTTCTCCCACTAATATTTTTCTCCTTGGATCCATTTCATCCCCTAAAATTATTTTTGCATAGACCAAATTTTTCCCATGAACCTATTTTTCCCATGAATTTTTACTCCCAAAGGACCTATTTTGCCTCATGGACTTGTGTTTGTCTTTTGAACCTATTATCACCATGAACCCCTTTTGGCTGCTGGAGCTATGTTCCCTATGGACCTGTTTTCCCCATGGACCTCTTTTCGTTAATGGATAGAGTTTTCCAAATGGGCAAATTTTATTCCCATACAGCATACCTTTCTTGGGGGGAATGAGTGAGCTGTACATTACAAAATATATTATGGTGGAGGCTGAGGGCGGCGACAGATGTGGCGTAACCCTCACCCAGTGTGCCTGTGCTCCCTCAGACACCTGAACACTCAACTGCACTAGTTTAGTTCCTTGCAGGAGAACAGTGAAACCCCCTCTCAGCGTTTAGTAGCCTTCAAATGACGGAAGAGTAGATAGTCCGTTATGGTGCAAATCTCAAGAGTAATTTGTCAATCCTCAGTTATTGTAATCACCTGCCTCTTAACTGGCTTGGCAGTAACTGTTATGTCCTCCAGTTTGTTGGGTAGTGACGTGACATTAGCACTGACACGTCGCACCACAGCCTTGGAACCTCAGAGTACTTGTGGAGTTTGTTCCCTCTTTTTATTTTTATTTTATTTTTTGTCACCACTTTGAATAACTTTGTTCTTCTGTGTTCGCGTTCACATGCATGACATGTTCAGCGGTTTAAGGTTTCACAGTCGTTGGTGTCGGGCCACCCACCCCGTTTCTTTTGTGTGTGTGTGTGTGTGTGTGTGTGTGTGTGTGTGTGTGTGATAAAGCTCCGTTCTGCTGTCATGTGTGTGTGTGTGTGTGTGTGTGTGTGTGTGATAAAGCTCCGTTCTGCTGTCATGTGTGTGTGTGTGTGTGTGTGTGTGTGTGTGTGTGTGTGTGTGTGTGTGTGTGATAAAGCTCCGTTCTGCTGTCATGTGTGTGTGTGTGTGTGTGTGTGTGTGTGTGTGTGTGTGTGATAAAGCTCCGTTCTGCTGTCATGTGTGTGTGTGTGTGTGTGTGTGATAAAGCTCCGTTCTGCTGTCATGTGTGTGTGTGTGTGTGTGTGTGTGTGTGTGTGTGTGTGTGTGTGTGTGTGTGTGTGTGTGAGCTATGACTGATACGTTTATGTAGTAAGTAGTTGGTCATTTAGGTTATTGTTTTCTTACCTTTTTTTTACATGTTTCAAGACTAAATGTCTCAATCTCGAGAGCTGAAATTGCTATCATCGAGCATCACGATTCACTGTTTTGTGTTGATAGTTAGACCTGTGGAGTGGATCCGAGAATTTCAAAGGCTTCAGTGGTTAGTGAGTGTTTGTGTGGCCTACTTCACTCGCCGCTCAGTTCCTCTGCTTTTATTCTTTAATGTTTTGTTTCGCGGACCTCCCACCTCTATAATAATAATAGGGGGAGCCGAGATTAAGCTTATATAGAGACAGACAGACAGACAGACAGACAAATAGATAGATACATACGTACATATAACGATAGATTGATACAGACAGACAGACACCGATAGACAGACAGGCAGATAAATATATCGATTGATTGATGCAGACAGACACGACAGATAGATAGATGGATAGACAGACTGATAGACATATAGCTCACTATATAACATAATCAATATTCCCACGTTCAGTAAGAGTCACATGTTAGAACGTAAACTAACCTCCATATCACTACCATCCATGACGACTTTCCATCCCCCGGTCCTTTCCATCCCCTCTCCTTCCTCTGCTCTCTCTCTCTCGCTCTCTCCTCTCTCTCTCTCTCTCTCTCTCTCTCTCATATCAATAGAAGCCATTCGTAACTGTTCCTTATCACCAAAAAGCAAAACATCAAGACACACACACACACACACACACACAGTAACTCTCAAGGTAATACATCAGTTGTCTTCAAGTTTCCAGCATATAACAGTTACCCATACTGCATCCATTCTCACCACATCCGACCACTAAATGCCATAGACTCCCATGACACATACTTACCTGGATAAATTTGTCAAGTGTTAGCCCCAATAAAATACTGGAGTTGTCCTGATCATGCAGGGTAAAATGGTAACACCGTCAACTTTCTCTGGCTTTTGTGACTTACTCTCAGCTGAATAAAATCGTTTGGTGATAGGTGGACTAAACTATCAGAGTTCAACCTATCACGAGGTATTTAATGATGACATAACTCTCTCAGGCTCTTACGATTCCCGTTCTCCTACATAAAATCGTAAAGCATTAGCTGAAATTTAATATTAGATTTATCCCACTCATGACAGGGTTACTGGTGACAATATAAACCTTCTCAGGTTCCTATGAGTCTCACTCAGGTGAATAAAGCTGTCTGGCGTTAGCTGAAACACAGCAGACTTGTCACAATCATGAAAAGGTTAATTTATCTCTGCGTTTGGTGTGGGCATATACGTGTTGATGATTTTACTCGGACAGGGAAGATTTTTTTTTCTCGATCTCTAATTTGAAGGACTTGAGCTCGGTTCCAGGCTGGGAGCTAGAACTGTCGAATGATTTTAATTTCGGTAAAACAAGTATTACTAATCTTCCACAAACACCCACTAAAATGCCCTGCACATCCTTCCTTCCAGATCTCAACACTAGTTCTGAATGAGAAAACATAGCATGTGTTCAGTATGGACGTCAGGCATTAACACTGAAATGGGGAAATGTGGAGTTTGTTGCTGTTGTTGTCTTTGTTGTGGTTGCTCTGTCCCAGTCTTATTGGACTAGCAGACCCATAGACAACAAGCAAGTAGTTTCCTTCCTATAGCAGACACCGCCTCGCCAGAGATGGAAAAGGATCCTTCCCCATGGCGACGTGCAGGAACAAGAGGAGCTGTGTATAGGAGATACGTGTGAGCAGTAGAGTCAGCCGGGATTTTGAGTAGTTTGTAAATGTGGTTGGGTTTCCCGCTTGGGCCAGCTAAGAGGCCCTGACTCCACTTGTGTGGTATGTATGAGTGATGGTCCTCAGGGATCGGCTTATCAAGTGTACACTACTGTAAGCGTCGAACACAAACAAGATTAACTGGTCGGTAAGGGGGGAGAAAGGAAGACGGTTAGCCATCCAAATCTGTCTCCATCTTACTTCTCTTCTCACTCCCCCTCCACCCCATCTCTCTCTCTCTCTCTCTGGGAACGTATGCTGGTCACCCTCCCTGTAATATCCGATACTAATGAACAACGCAGCCATGAATCCTGTTAACTGGGGGAGGATCACTTCTTTTAATGGTAAATCAATAACACTGGACACCCGCTTGAAGCACCGTCTTCTAATATAAGACCTGTGATACCCAGTTGCTTTTAATTCCTAGTTAGACAAGTTAACAGCTGGATAAAGAAACGTATGAAGACTTGTTTTCTCATCCAGATAATGGAAACACAGCAACAGCCCAGGGCAAAGACGCTATGTAATTGGAATTATCTATTCCTTAAAAACAAAAATTGTGCTAAACATTATTTTTCGTCCATCCCCTCTTCAGAAACTATAATATACATTTTCCTTTTCTTGACGGCTTCGGCTTGATGGATTCAGGAAGGTGAGCGGTATTCTTGCTTTAATGCCCTTATCTTTGACTCGCAGATCTTGATATTAGTGTGATAACTTTCTGTAACAGACAGCTTCGAAGAAATATTTTTT
>NC_136954.1:679951-859951 GCF_032717465.1 Coenobita brevimanus
TACTACAAAAGCATATTCCCCAACAACCTTACATCACTCCAGCGATGAGAGGATTAATAAAGCGATATCTAACGCCTCCAGTTCTAGTTCCCTTTTGTATGCTGAAAAAATCGTCCAAAGATAGAACGAAATTCCACCTGCAATTCTAGTGGAAAGAAGCCACAGAGTTAATAATGGTGAGACTAAGGGCAATAAAGGGTGTGATGATACATGGGTTTGATGACGAGTGCTGACGGCTTGATGATGAGCTGCATTGTAGAAGGAAGGGCGAGAGGAAGGAGGTGAGGGAGGAAGGGAGACAGGGGGAGAAGGAGGATAATAGAGGAAAGGGGGATGAGGGAGGAAGGGAAGTGAGGCAAGAAGGGGAAGGTATGAGAGGGAGCTGGGGTGAGGGAGAAAAGGGGATACAATTACTCAAGTGAACCATTAGCCAGTGAGGGAAGAACACTGAGCAAGGAACAAAGAGAATGAGTAAAGAAGGAGGCGTGAGGAAGCTGAAGACATGACGGACAAATCCCTTCTTTTCCGATAGAATGCCACATTGAAACTCCTTTGATAGAAGGGCTACCAACTTGACACATAATGCAAAACACACACGTTCTCTCTCTCTCTATATATATATATATATATATATATATATATACATATATATATATATATATATATATATATATATATATATATATATATATGTGTGTGTGTGTGTGTGTGTGTGTGTGTATGTGTGTGTGTGTGTGTGTGTGTGTGTGTGTGTGTGTGTGTGTATGTGTTTTACAGGGAATTTGTGTAATCAGAGATTCAATGAAATTTAGTTGAATGCTAAGTTATGTTAAGAGTTCATTTAAATTAACCTAGCCTAACCTAACCTAAACTTAACCTTGATTATCCCAGCCGAAACTAACTGCAGCCTAAATTAACCTAACCTTAATTAACCCATCCTGATTTAAACCCATTTCACGAATTCCCTAAGGATTTCATGAAATCACTGGTTACACAAATTCCCCGTAACATGTATATAAAAAACATTTTTATCTTATTTTAATGCTTTGTAATGTACAGATATCGCTGGTTATACAGTGAAGCCATGAGTTTCGCAAAATATATTGGTATTACAGTTTCAGGCTCACCCAGACCTCCACTACTCATATAAACCCAACATTTCCTCCATCAAGCAAGAACAAAGGCAGGGCAATACAGATCAGACAATCGGTAAGCCCTTCCCGTTTCGCACTTGGAGCAACACGAACACGACAAACCTCTGGGTATCACTTACACTTACCCTGCAAGACAGAGGTTTGATCCAGCAGTCTAACTCGTAGAGAATGATACAGTTTGAAACAAAATGAACTCATTTATAACCAGCAACAACAGTTACCTTTGACTGAGCTGGACAGATCGTTGGGTCAAACCGTGCGGAAGAAAAGCCTGGAGGAAGTTTAAGGACGTCACTGCAACAAGAGACCCCTGAAAGGAAACATGGAGCCATAATCTTGAATCAGACACTGGCTTACTGATATGATTAGCTATTGATCCTTAAGGCGAATACTGGAGAGGTCAATGTTCCCAGAACATACACACCCACACACACACACCCACACACACAAAGAAAGAAACTGATGATTATTTAATACCGAAAAAAAAAAAAAGACTGCATTTAATAAAAGAATGATAGCAATGTTTGGGAGGGAAAAGATGCATATGTATGTGCGTGAGAGAGAGAGAGAGAGAGAGAGAGAGAGAGAGAGAGAGAGAGAGAGAGAGAGAGAGAGAGAGAGAGAGAGAGAGAGAGAGAGAGAGGTGAAGCTGAGATTCCACAGTGCACAAAGCTGAGGGAGGGGGGAGGGAAGAGGGAAGGGACGGGAGCGGCCGAGAACAAACGAGATTATGACCTACTGTAAACAATAAAAGTGAAGTAGCGTAGAGTAGGCTACATAACAGGTATACTCATACATAACAGAGGACCTATTAGCCCATAGTAAGGTTATATGTTAGAAAAAAAAATAATTCTACTAAGAGCTAAAGAGCCTATGTAAGAGATAGAAAAGAGGAAGGCTTTCTGTCACCCACCAAACCATCCTGTAGAAATCAGCAGAAAAGGGATATTGATGAGGGAAACGCCAGCTACGTGTGTGTGTATGTGTGTGTGTGTGTGTGTGTGTGTGTGTGTGTGGAGGGGGGGGAGGAGGAGTGGGGTAGAGCGGCGGGGTTGAGGTTGCATTGTCCACTGATCCCTCAATGGGGTGGGGTGGGAGGGGTGCCGCGGCGGGGGGTGAAGGGAGGGTGATGCAGGCTGAGAACAGAGGGGTGATCTGCATTGCTGGGTAAAAGGACAGGAAGGACGCTGGGACGGGAGGAGATGCAACTTCCCGCGCAGCAGTGGCGAGTACAATGATCTGATGGAAAATACGCCCTACGACTCGAACTTGAAAATGAAGTTCTGTTGTTATTACACAGGATAACTCAAATTTTTAGAAGGCTGTCAGTAAGATTAGTTTTTGAGGTAGCTGGAGAGATAGCAACAGATTAACAGATTCTCCAACATCAAAGGAACTGTCATTAGCGGTGGCAGGGAATGATGATCTCCGATGATTAATTACAACACCCTCTGATGTCCCTTTCTGCTCTGCTTCCGTTCCTCGCTCATTTCCTCCCGCTCACCCCTTCCCTCCTTGATGCCCTGGTAAGTTCCCTAGACTGCATTTGCCGCTGTCCTGGCTGCTGTCAGTGGGGCTGCACTTGATAACAAAGGGGGAGGAGCAACAGAGAGAGGGAGAAAGGGAGAGAGAGATGGACATAGGAAACGAGGTAGGCAGGGAGGGAGGAAGCGAGGGGAGCAATGCAGGCGGTGATAATTTATGGGATGGGAACCAAGTGGTGAGGCTGGATGGTGAGAGGGAGAGTGAAGGAGGCGGGTTGGTTGGCTGGGTGCTGCATAGTTAGTGTGGAATGTTAGGTCACACTCTTGGCTTCACTCTAAGGAGCGTGAGAGTCAGCAGCTGAGTAAATAAAATGAAACAATCGGTTCAAAACACCTGCCTTTGAAAAGGTAACTCTGCTTGAAAAATAGTCTCACATGATACGTTCAAAATGGATGAGGAAATAAAGAAGGCAATGCAGAGCAGCTGACAGACTGAACTGGTGCTGCTGAAGGTGAGCGAGTGATCATGTTAAAAACAAAGCTGAGCAGGAAGATGGAAGATCTGAGGTTTCCCTTCAACTCGATGACATCTTCTTACTTGTAATGGGACTATCACAGGCAAGTTTTAAAAGTTAATCATGATTCCAGTGGACGGGGTTACTAACGACGACAAAGGCAGTGTTTTACCTATCGAATCCGATGATATGTACCGGAATGTGGACATAACATCTACATGTGTACTGTACGCCTGATAACCACATGCTCAGTGGATGCCTGATCCAATTTCGATTTAAAAATCTCTTGTGCACTGCGTATGTGAGAATGGGAATAAATGATTCTGCTCTGGTGACGATCAATATAAGGTCAAAGTCACGGGTCAAGGTGAAAGTTCAGGGCGTGGCAATATCTCATGAATGCTTGCTCCGCCTTGGATCAAACCTGACATACATATTGTCTTGGGGGTTGGCAATATGTTGTACAGTTTTGGTGCGTTTCGATCCAAGGTCAAGATCACGGGATAAGGTCAAAATTCTCTTGTAAATTCACTGAGCTCTCTGACCACCTTTAATATGATTGAGGTTGTATCTAACTCTCCTAGGTGGAAACATATATCCTTATCTAGACCCCGCCCTATAAAGAGAGCAAGAAAAAAATTAGACTGAGCACTCGGAGAGGGCAACACCTGCAGCCACCAGCTGGTCTATAGGCCGAATATTTGAATTTGCACTGTGACTGTGGCATTCAACTGATTATTCTCGAAATTGAGGTGCCTCTTGCTTGTCTGTCCTTTAACTTTTCCACTCCCTTTGGTGAAAATCAAAACAGAGCTGTTTGAGTTTACTTTACCCAATTAACTTGACCTTTGACTTTTCCCTGTGGCCTTAACCTTAGGCTGTTTATTCTCAAAACCAAATCTCTTTTCCTTGTCTTAACAGGAACCCTTCATTAATGTTTAATCTACATCAGATATAGCTGCCATGCAACCCTAAGCCAATCCTTGGACTCTTTTTTAAATCTTATTCTCAGAAACAACAGGTCAAGGTCTTGGGTGACCCTCAGCTCATTTACCATGTTTGATTCAAGTAGGATAAATACTGATACTTATTTTGTTCACACCCAGGTTGGCCTTGTCCTTGCCCTGTGGCCTTGACGTTTGACATGTTGTTCTCAAAAGTTAGTTGCTGTTTTTTTTGTTTTTTCTAGCCCTGAAATTCTTCCATCAAGGTTGATTAAAATCAAACAAAAATGTCTGAGACGACCCTGCCCTGTAAGCTTGGCCTTTGAAGGTGACTTTAATTATTCTAAAAATCGTGTCCTTTTATTCTTCCCTCAACTCGATCCTTCCAAAATGTTTCGTCGAAATCGGATAAAAACTTTAAATTAACTTTGCCCTATCACGTTGACTTACCAATTGCTATATATATATATATAAGAGGTTTACTCACACTCACGAGTCGACATTTGATCTTGCTCTATGGCTTTGATTTGTGAATGTTGTCAAAACTGAATCATTTGGTCCAAATTAGACAAAAGTTGCTGCAGCTGTTTTTGTCAGATCAAAGTATGTCAAAGCCCTGAGACCATGTGTTGACCTATGGCCTTCCTGTTTTTCTCTCCTTGTTGTTTAACTCATAGAATAATTTTGTTAGTTATATCATTCCCAACAACAAGCACTTACGAAAGGTCTGTTGCGGTTTGCTTCCTTTATTACTGTTTTCGTACCCCTCTGACCTATTGTTCTTAAGAATTGTATGTTTCCTGAATGGCAAACCTTCCACCAAGTCTGAGTAAAATCGGATAAAAACTTAATGCGCTATTTCGTTCACACACACACACACACACACATACACACACACACACACACACACACACACACACACACACACACACACACACACACACACACACACACACACACACACACACATGCAAAAATGCTGCTCAAAACATAGCATTCGCTCTTTCTTCACGAGACCTCTTCCTTCTGGATGGGTTGAGGGCAGCCAGAAATGCAGCATATTTTCATGGTATAAATATATAGAAATCGTTGAATTATGGTCCATACTATTGAAGGTTTTGAATGACTCTAGGCAAATAACAGAGTCTTTATCGAAATCTCGAAATGAGGGTGTTAAACAATATGAGAGTACTGTACAGCTGTGAGGGTGCTTCTCGTACACTGACGGTCAGACTGAAGGAATGAATAGCCGTGGCCGCCTTGCACACCACTCTTTTAACAAGGGAAACATATTTTTATTGTACACCTTCAAGCTGTAGTTTACAAGTACTGAAACGCAACTTATTAAAAGCGTTTCAGGAAATCATAGCTGTTCTATCTTATTAATGGTCGCAATTTTAGTCAGATCCAGGAAATCTTAAATATGAACGATATAGCTTTGTCCTGATGTTCCAATGGCTATTATCATCTGAGAATTGTATCTTTTTGAATGTCTTAGATTCATGACTTCTTTTTTGGGTTGCCATATTGAACCCCTTCAAAACAAAGGCGTGTTTTCTATTTTATTCTTACTATTTTCAGACCATTTAATTCATTTCAAGATAGACCTTGGAGGTGGGGCAGTAAGATATAGCCTTCAGGAGCTGCTCCAAGAGGGCACTTCCAAGCTAAACAATTTGTCTGGTGGCGGGAAGAATAAAATAAAAAAAGGAACATGCACTCTGAGACTGGAACACCAGCGTCTACCAGCTGGTCTAAGGGCCTTTGCCCTGTGACCTTGACCTTCGCTTGACTGCTATGAAAACCGATTTACTTCATTCTCTCCTGACCCTTAACACTTCCGCCAAGTCTGCTATACAGTATATCAGAGAAGAAATGAGTTGATTGTGACCTATGACCTTGTATTTGACATATCCCTGTGGCTTAAACCACTGCTTAGGTGTTTTGAAAATTGAAGCTCTTTATCCTTGCCCTACTCTGAATCCTTGCAGGAAATTTAGTGAAAATCAGATAAATGTCGTTAACTTGTCCTCATCATGGGAATGACCTTGACCTTTAAGCTGTTGTTTAAGCTACCGTGATTCTCAACCCTCCCCCCGAGTCTGGCCCAAATCGAATAAAATCTAAATTATTCATTTCTTTAGCACGGAAGAAAAACTTGGCGAAATTTGATCTTACCTTTAGACCATGACTTTTGACTGTTTTCAAAATCAAACCCCTTACCTCTTGCATTACGTTCAACCCCTCCACCATGTTTGGTCCAAATCGGATTAACATTGTTAAACTGACCTTGCTAGGCCAAACTTTGATCTACCCATGTGAGTTTAGTGATCTTAATAAAAATAAATAAATAAATAAAAATCAACTTCTTGGCTGTCCTTCTGCCATTAACATAAGTTTGATTAATAGCGGATGAAAACCTTTTGAGTTTTCACACACACACACACACACGTCGAGGAAAACGTAACATCCTCTCGCTTCGCAGGCGAGGGTGTACATACCAAACTATATAGATACTTGGGTACTTCACGTTCTCAAGGAAAGATAGTTAATATCCTTTTCTATTTCCCTTCGGCCATTCCTAACAAATATCAATTATCTCGTTTTTCACGAATAACCATTAAGAGAAGATTTAGAGCTGGTTAAAAAAAGTGTGACTCATCATTTTGTCCGAGGGTGCATGTTATATCATCCTCTTGTTATCTTCATGCTATTTTTTTTTCTCTTTCGGCTAAGAGACAATACCGGCACTGAAATAAGGCGGGTTAGATGCAGCCATCATCATCCCCAACAACCTCTTCTTCCTCATGCAGTTAAAAAATCAAGTGAAGGACTTTGTAGCACGTTAAGCCTGACGACGCATTTTTAACTGAATGGGGACCACCACAACACGATTATGCTTCACTTGGGAAAAACCTTTTATAGTGCAGAGGTTATTCAGAGCTGCATTTAACCAATAATGTCTGACAACTCTTTCCAACACTAAATGATAACCTCTGGCAAACTGCAAGAATATACAGTATATGTATAAAAAAGAGAGTCTCCAGTCTAAAAGAATTAAGATGGTAAATATTTGACATCAGTACAACAGCCTCTTCGAGAGAAGGGGGGAGAGAAATCAGGTTTTGGCGTAATTAACAGAGACTGTTACTAATCCAGTCACTCCATTTGGTGTCTCAACTTACGAAATCGTCTGGAGGACGCAAGAATAACTTTACACAAAGCGTCATCTGGATGAAGGGGTAACAATTCACGGCACTAAGAAATTAACAGTAAAAACAATGTTTTTGTTAAATGTGGAAGAAGAGTAGTAATTTGAAGAGAAGAATGAATGAATGAAGGATATATGGAGAAAGACTGCAAGTAAAAGAATTCCATTTGACATCCACATACTGATGAAGGTCCAAGCTGAAACAGGACAGAAGAAGACAAAATTGATTGTCAGGAACAATCAAAATAACATAAAGCAGAAAGAAAAGTAAAGCAAAATCAGAAGTGTGAAAGAGGCAATATGATATAATTGTACACATTAACTCTTCATCACTCTTACATCATTCTCATTTATACTTTAGCTAACTCCACTACCCCTTTCACTCCAAAGTCTCTTTCTAATCTGGGTAAATTAATCTAATGATAACTAGAACAAAATAAAAAGAGCCGACACGGTACTGAACAGATTAAAAAAAAAAAATGGAGTCACGGTATGTCTGCCTTTCCCTCTGTCCCATAGCTGTCGCAGAGCAGCTTCCCCCACTCACCCCCAGCAGAGTCTGGGGGTGAGTGGGCGAGTGGATAGAAAAATGGGAGGAGACAGTCCTCCACACCGTGACGTCGCCACATCTGCGTAGTACCACTGGGTGAAGAGACCTGGTAGTCTTACTGGCCTTGGGAGATGGTGTAACATAAAGTTACAAGAATGTAATGAATCTTGTGCTTTCGAAACGAACGGTGCGCCGTTAGTACTCACATTGTCCTGGATTGGGAATACTTTTGTTTCCTGGTATAAAGAGAGCTTCATTGGTGGTCACTGTGTACCGCACCCACACGGGCGACCAAATATGGTGCTTGTCTCTAACTCTGTCACTCCCTCCCTTTCTCACTCATTCACTCATTCCCTTTTTGTGTTATTGAACTATCTTCATGAATGGCACCCAGGCTTTATGGAAGGAGTGTTACGATAATGAAATTTTTAACAATGGTAGAACTTTCCCCGGGCTACGATTAAGTCAGGGTGGACCCCCGAGGACCACCATGGGGGCCGCGACTCCTGGGGGTCCGACCCAACATCAATAAACATCCAGTTTTCACCTAGGAACACGAATTTTTGCATAGTGGTAGAACTTCTCTTCCCCCAGGCAATAAGCATGGTGGGACCTCCGAGGGCCACTGCCAACGGAGGGGAGGGGGCGAGGCAGCCCCTGGTGATTTCGGCCAAAGGCGCTATGCACGACCAAAAATTTCAACCGAATAACAAGAAATTTTACAGATTGCCAGATTTTCATCCCGGCCATGCTTTGGAAAGGCTGGCACCATAGGAAATTGTCCCTCAAAGGGAGGGGGAATCCCGGCAAAGCCGTTATGCACGGTCATAGTTTTTAAAACAGAAATACAAAATTTCACATATTGGTAGGCGTTTACCCCGGCCATGTTTAAGGCTCGGCAGGACCATCGATGACCACTTCCCGTGGATGGAAGGAGGGTCGTCCCTTAAAGGAGAGATTGTCGTATATATATATATATATATATATATATATATATATATATATATATATATATATATAAAACCTAAGAGCATGACACTTTGCACACAATGGTAGGGCTTTACTAGTGTCACATTCGAGACAAGATGAAACCCTCAAAGGGTCCCCCTTCGCGGGGGAAGGGGTGGGGAGTGGACAGGAGATCGTGTCTATTGCCCTTATACATTGTCATGATTTTCTTAACCTAGGAGCATGATATTTTGCTGGTAGACATCCACCCCGGCCACGTAATAGGCAGGATGGGACTCCCTGATGGCCACCCCTTACGGAGGGGCACTGCCCCCGGGTTGGAGAAGAGGCCCAGAATTTACAGTGTTTTGAACCCCCCAGAGTTTGCACCTCCATCTCCCCCGTAAATCATTACTTTCTTTCCCCTTATATATTGCAGGGATGAATGCGGCTCTCAAAATTGTCAATTGTCTTGCTATTATTACAACATATTTTAAGTTTTTACATGTCTGTGGCTGTTAATGTGGTTAGCTGTTATAAATGCGATCCACAACTCAACTTCCGCAACAAAAACGTACTTGAACGATTTCAGCGTCCGGGCCGTATCCATTTTTTATTTATTTTTTTGTGACCTAGAATCCTCACTGTTCTCCCTCTCTATAGATACATCACACGTCTGTTATACAGTACATACCTTTTGGCTGATCACCGGAATATTAACAATAGTTTTGAGAGCGTCCCTGCAGATTCATAAAGTAACATTAATATCTTTATATTAATTTTCAGCTCCTTTTCATCCCGCACTTCGTAACATTCAAGGCCGAAGATATTTATCAAGTGGATCCCTTGTCCGCCTCTTCGTAGAGCCCTGGATATTTCTTTGTATTGCGATATTCCATATTCGCTGTGGAAAGTAAGATATATATATATATATATATATATATATATATGAAAGCTCTGAGAATAAATAAGCCAGTGAAGAAGATTTCTGTTTATATAACAGGAATTTGGCATGTTTGAAACACGAAATATCAAGTGATAAAATTTGTTTCATAAATTATATAAGAAAAACAAGATTCAAAAGAAAAGAATTGGAGACTCACAGATGAAAAGTGATATAATTCAGGAAAGAAATGTGAAGAGGGATAATTACGCTGATAATGACGCGATTTTAACATATAAATACAAACGTTTATTGCTGGAATAACTCAGAGTGAGGGAGTGTTTGAAACAGATGGAATATTGAGAAAGGGAAGGATGGGATGAATGGAAATGGTAGGAAAGTTTTACGGAAAAAGTACAGATAGAAATTAAACTTGATAACCCTAAGAACAAAATATTAACCCCATAATTAAGCTGAATAAAATCGTCAGGAAATCGCAAGAACCATTTATAAAAGCATCATCGCAGTGAAAGAGCTAATTTATTTCTCCAACAAATCCCATCATCACCTCACCTCCCAAAGTAATCAGACAGCAATATGCATTTTTTACAGTTTTCAATAACCTCTCATTTGAATATAAATGGAGTTCGAAAAGTTTGTAAGTTTTCAATTATTAAGTCGGGCTGTTCACGGTTTCCAGGCACCTTGTTACCGCTCGAAGCCCTTATATTTTGTATCTCTTGATGACAACCAGTATCCTAATAGGTGATCTCTTGTGGCATAGTTTGTGATAATATTATGAAAACTGATTTGAAATAATAATAATCATCATCATACTACTACTACTACTACTAGTAATAATGATAAAAATAGTAGTAGTAGTAGAAGTAGTATTAGTAGTAGTAGTAGTAGTAGTAACAGTAACAATAATAATAATAATAATAATAATAATAATAATAATAATAATAATAATAATAATAATAATAATAATGATAATAACAATAATAATAATAATAATAATAATAATAATAATAATAATTATTATTATCATCCCTATTATGATAAAGTAAATAATATGGGGTTTCTTCCTATGTATTCAGACGGAAAACATGAAAACTGCATACTCCTTTTTCCGATATGTAGGCTACAGTACCGGTATGCCGATTTCTTTGAAATCCACGTGCTCACAATCTCGCGTTTCGAATCATTCCATTTTTGAGAGGGGGACTGCCTCCCACAGAATCGTTGAAGGGTGGGGGGCACGCTCCCTAGATATCGCATAACGGATGAGGGCACCTTGCACAACACGTACTAAGATATCAAAGCCATATCTGGCCTCCTTTTGCTGTTTTTTTAGAATACTGACTTGATGGAGGAAACTGGCTTCGCTAAAAGTCATGGTTAGAAAACTGTATAGTGGAAGACCTTTGAAGGACACAAAACAACTCATCTGGGAAGTTTTATTCAAATTTTCCCCCTAATACTGAATCGTTAAATTTTTTGGCGGGGGCTGATCCCCGAAGAGACCAAGACTCATTAAGGGAGCGTGATCACGAAATACGGTACTGCATTACGGATGACAGTCCATTGTGCAACTTATACTAAGATATCAAAACCAGACCTGCCCTCCTTTCACTACTTGTGAGAATTTTTAATTTGGTGAGGGAGGCTGACCTCCCCCCCTCCTCAATATAAAGGCGGAAAGCTTCGTAAATTAGAAGACATTATCAAGGAACCAAACGAACTGTACTGAGAAGCTTCGTTGAAAGATCTGTGTCTACTTTCCCCTATTTATGATCGTTTTTATTTGTGGGAGGGGGCTGACCTACCAAGAATTATTAGGGTGATCATGCTCCCTAAATAGCACATTACGGATGAGACTCCATTGTAAGACATGTAAGATATCAAAGCCATATCAGCCCCTCTGTCACTATTTCTGAGAATTTTTATTGTGGTGAGAGGGGGTCTGACGCAGCTAACAAACATGGGTGCCAAATTGTGTATAGTGGAGAATCTTCCCGTAACGAGCCGAACTCACCAGGGAAGTTTTAAGTCAAATCCATCAGTGGCCTCGGAGTTAAAGCACACACACACACACACACACACACACACACACACACACACACACACACACACACACACACACACTGAGGTACATGGCACGTTGCCGAAAATGATACCACCCTGCTTTGCACAATAAATAATAATAATAATAATAATAATAATAATAATAATAATAATAACAACAACAACAATAATAATAATAATAATAATAATAATAATAATAATAATAATGATAATACTAATAAATAATAATAATAATAATAATAATAATAATAATAATAATAATAACAATAATAAATAATAATAATAATAATAATAATAATAATAATGATAATAATAACCAGAATGAAGAAACTGTTGAAGCAATTTTCAAAGAACTCCACATTCCAGATGAAGATACTTTTGTTATCATAATAGAACTAATATTAACAGAGTTTGGGTGTGACTCAAATTTTTTATACGGATTTTGACTTGTTACCTTGATATCAATGTCAAGATCATTCATACTGTGAAAATCATGTTCACTCATGACCCACTACATTTCCTCCAAGTTTGGTGAAAATCGGCCAAACACTGTTCGATTTAGCACTTTCAGGCATGAGGCGGCCATTTTGTGTTTCCTCAGTATCTCAGAAAGTATTTGTTGGATCTCAGTATCAATAGAGAGCAAAAATTGAAAAAATAACACAGCAGGCGCTAGTGCGGCGGTAGTGTTAGGGAGAAAAAATTGTGCCAAATATAGCCTGCAACCAAGATCCATCACTCCTGAAAATTTCAAATCTGTATCTCGAACGGTCTTGGAATGCCAGCCTTCAAGATCCCTCTCCCCCCTTCAAAAAATATAAATAATAATTATAACGAGAAGCTGTGCCAAGGCACAGAAAACCCGTCCACGGCAGTCATTTTAGTGCTGACTATAAACACAACAGGATATCTAGTCAAAGATGTCACATATCAAATTTGGAGTAAATCGGGTGAAAATTGACGATTTTATGCCCATTTGAAATTTATGGCCCGACCCACCTGACACTGATCCCCATACGGTTAACTGGGGAGTGACCCCCCTGATATAATGAGGCATGCCGTAATGCAGACTTGAAAGATGCACCTTTAGGTTTTGGTTTCATGTTTGAAGGGACTTATGGCAAAAAAAAAAAAAAAAAAAATCTTTATTTATTTATTTATTATTATTATTATTATTTTTTGGCCTACAGCCTTAGCCTTGGCTCAAAATTTTGTCAGGTGATGAGAAGGTCACAGCCCAACATCCCTGTAATTTTAGTCAAAATCGCACCAGTAGTTTTCGCGTGAAGTTGTTAACAGACAGACTGACAGACAGACTGACAGACAGACACACAGACAGACAAATCAAGTGAAAACAATACCCATCCCCAAGCCCCTCGAGCGGGGACGGGTAATGATATCTGGAGTATCAATAAGAACTGCACAATGTGGAGCTCTTAATAATAATAATGATGACAATCATCGTCATCATCATCATCATTATCATCATCAAACAGAAATTAATGCTGATCCTACTGGTAACAGGGGTTAGTTGAATATGATCCCCATCCTATTTTGAATACCGTCGTCTGGAGATAGCAAGGACAATAATATCGAAGCACCATCAGAGTTAAGAGGGAAAGATTCAGAAATGGAAGCAGAGCAACCAGTAAAATGGACCGAACATTCTATCATTATCATTTATGTCGTCAACGTTCTCTGCCTTATTTCACACCCAAGCTGACCACACAAGTGTTTGACCTATGAAGCCTATGGAGCAGTGCATTTTTCACTTCTTCAGAATTTCTTTTTCCTCCGTTAATTCTCGTACTTCCTCAGCTTCTATATCTCACTTATTTAGACCTTTCCCTTTTTCATAACTTCTAACATACTCATTGATTATTACCTTACATTCAAAGTTTCATGCTTCCTCCTATCCGTAACCTCACTCTTATTCAGTTTTTTCACCACCATATTGACCTCCGTACTCTTTGTTCTTATCATACGCTTTAAGCACACTTCCCTCTGACCTACGATCAAAAGACTTCCATACTCAACGTCTTAAAAAAAAAAAACTTGCTTATTTCTTATTATAACATAATGATCTGATGGGCAATCCTAAACAGATATACGAGCATTTCTACTTTCCTCACTCTTTAAGTATCCCACTCATAACACTCCAGACTCTCCCATGCACATACTGTTGTACGCATTAAAGCATTGCAGTCTTCCTGCGGCCTGCATAGCCTACTTACACCTCACATCTGCATCATTGCTTTCATATCGGCAGCCACTTTCCTTCCTTGAGCTACTTTATTCTGCACTTAATGCACACTTTTATTATACTCTTGTGTTACCGAAAATTGTCATGATTTGGCATCAGAGTGAGGTGGTTGGAAGGAGAAGGAGAGGAACTTCGAGAACACGGTGGGTAGATAGTGTGCAGCAAGAAGTGTGTCCTGTGGGAAGGTGTGTTGTTACTGAATGTGGATATAAGCGACTGAAGACTGTTTTGTCTAGAGTCTGGTTCTCAAACTGGAAGCCATGGCCCCCAAGGGGGCCACGGCAAGATTTTAGGGGGGCTGTGGCGGGCGATTGCGAGTAGTAAATCAGAGTCTGCGACTCTGCCTTCCACTCAAGTGAGGGGACAACGTGTTAAGCTTGTTGCCTTGCTCCCTCTCGCTCCAGTATACACTTGCTACATTACGACATTACGACACCGCTGGACCAATGATTGGCAAGAAAAATTATGGCTAAGTGGCAACACTTTGAAAGCAATATGCAAGGGTGAACTTGTTGTCGGACAAACCATGTATAAAGTCCTATTCACCTCTATAGAAAGGATTCTTCCAACAGACTTAGAAATGTGTACAGTGTACGTGTCTCCCTCACTCCTTGTTGTAACCTCCCTCTCGTCCAGAACCTCAGTTGACACCCACTGATATCAATTTGTGAGAAAAATCTACTGCTTTTTGTACAGTACTCTAGTGATACTTGCGCCATATTTAAGGGATATTATATTGTGAAACTGACGTATATATGTTTTTCACCTATCTATCTATCTATCTAATTATAGATATATTTTGATACAGATATATTTTGATATAGATATAGTTTTATATTTTATGTATTCCTCCACTATGCCTTACCAGCTCACTGGTGGTCTCCCTATCATGCCTCTACCTTTGATAATGCTCTCACATATTCTCTTTGTACGCTCAGTTCTGATCTTTTTCTCATTCATTCATTTTTTTTTTGTCATTTACCACTTGCACGAAAGAAAAACAGCACTGATTGAAAATATATGATTAAATTCAACTAATTAACTTTCATCAAATGATCTGAATTAAAATAAAATTGGGAAAAAAACCGTGTTGCGTTAAATTTAAATCAAACAGCTTTCACCAAACCCAGTTTCAATGCAGATTAAGCAGCTGTGACTTGAAATTAACGACAATGTGAAACTTTAATGCAGGGTAGAGTTGGCTATAAATTTAAAACAGTATTTTTTTTTTTTTTTTTGCTACTTTCTTATAATTCTTTCCGACAAGAAGAATATTTTTCACCTGTGTTTGTTTGTTTGTCAGTTTGTTTGTCTGTTAGCAGGATTACTCAAAAACTAAAAGAGGGTTTGGACAAACTTTGGTGGGTAATTAGCCCATGTCCCAGGGAACAATCGAGTAACTTTTGGTACTGATCCAAATTGTATTACAGACTCTGGATCCGGAAAACATTTTTTGCGAAACCCTAATCAGTGATGAGAAAAACTAATTCAGTATGCAGAGTGGTTTAGAAATTACGTTGCCCTTGTCAGAGAGATGCCCTCCACTGGGTGTTCCTCTAGTAATCGATGTATTTGAATGATTACACATAATGTATCATTTTTTTTTTGTTGCAACTGATTCCTTTTTGTCTTTTTTTTTTTTTCTTTTTTGCATCAGTATTTACTGTTTACTGTCAAAATTTGTGACCACGTGAAAATATGGTCATGATTAAATATGAGTATTCAAAGGATAGTGCTGCATTTGGCAATTTCACACGATATTTATCATTGTTTTCTTAAAGTGTAGCCATAATCTTTGCATAAGTAAAGGCGATGATGGAAGCTGGCTACCACAAGCGGAGAATTAGGGAAATTTAATAGTTATTATGATGCCAGACGAGTTTTGCATCAACTGAGCTAGTGGTAGCATCTACATTATTTACCCGAAAGTTTGTATCCTTTAATAGGAACATGCAAATTTACGACTAAAAAAATTACCATCGTAATATTTTCTTTTATGAAAAAGGATCAGCTATTGCTTAAAACGTATCTTCTTATCTCCTTTAGTTTTCATAATATGAGCCTCAGCAATATGGTTGAAGTGTCTGTTTAAGTCGCCATTGCTCATAATTAATGATATGCATGGGAACTTAAAAATAAGTGTACCGTAGCTGCTTGAAATAAACCATGTTATTCTCAATTACAGCTTTGGAAAAAACAAATATAATACCCATGAATCCATAAAGCTTTACAATCATTAACATCATTGTTGTATTTTGTAGTATTGAAACAATACTAAAAGGGTTGGCGGAGGGTTAGTGCCCCTCCCCGGAAAACAACTAACTAAAAAAACAAACAAGAAGCCTCGGACAAGGACTGACCTAACGATGACGACCCAAGACCGGACAAAGTACTTGGTAATGAGTACATGGAATGTAAGAGGATAGAATGATGAGGTGAAAGAGAGAGAGATTGTCCAGGTGCTTGAGGGTGCGAAAGTGGATGTATGTGGAATAACTGAAACAAAATGGAGAGGAGGAAGTGTGAGAGGATGGGAGTATGGATGGGGTATATGTGCAGGAGTAGGTAAGAATGAGAGGGCAAAGGAAGGAGTATGTATAGTTGTGAGTAAAAGATGGAAGAAGAGCATAAGACAGTATGGATCAGTTGGGTCAAGGACTGTGTAAGTAAAGTTGAAAGTTGGAATACAAATGTGGGCGATTGTGTGTGTGTATGCGCCAACGCAAGATCGTGCTAGCAGAGTGAGAGAAGAGTTCTGGACAAATGTGGAAGTGTACATGGAAAAGTTTGGAAGGAATGAGAGAGTGTTTTTGATCGGTGATATGAATGGTAAAGTAGAGAATGTGAAGGTGGATGGAATAGTTGGTGAGTGGGGTGTGCCTGCTGAGATAGATGAGAATGGCAGTGCGTTAGTGGACATTTGTGCTGGGAGGGGGTTGGTGATAGCCAATACCCTCTTCAGGCATAAAATGATCCACAGGTATACATGGCGAGTGATGAGAAGGGTGGGTGGTGAACTGAATGAAAGGAAGGCAATGATTGATTATGTGTGTGTGGATGAAAGGATGCGAAGATGTGTAATGGATGCAAGAGTGTATAGAGGTTGGGGGAGTGAACTTTCTGACCACTACTTGGTGGTGGCCAGAATTAGGATCCAAGTAAGATGGAGGAATAGAAGAAGGGAAAGACGAGAGGAAAGAGTAGTTGCAAGGAGAGTGGAAAGGTTACAAGAGGATGAGAAAAATGCAGAGTATAAGAGAGAAGTGGAGGAACTATTGGGCAAATATGAATTGGGGCAGATGGGGGATGTTGAAGGTGTGTGCAGGATATTTACAGAAGAAATATGTGCAGCATGTGATGTGGTGTGTGGGAGGAAGAGAAGACGGAGGGGGGTGCAAGGAACAGCGTGGTGGACTGAAGAGGTGAGACAGACTGTGGCACAAAAGGAGAAAGCATACAATGAATGGATGAGAAATAGGGGCGTGGAAGAAGTTGAGGGGCGGAAGAGAGAGTTATATGTAGAAAGAAAGAGAGAGGTGAAAAGATTAGTAAGAGAGAGTAAGAAGAGAGTGGATGAGGAATTTGGAAGGAATTTGAGTGTAAAGTGGAGGGACTGTAAGAAAATGTTCTGGAATGAGGTGAAGAGAGTAAGACAGGGTGGAAGTGAGGTTAGCAGGGGAGTGAAAGATAAAAATGGCAGATTGCTAGTGGAGAAGGGAGAAAAAGTGAGCAGATGGAGATAACACTTTAAGGAATTGTTGAACATAGAGAATGGAAGTGATGCGAGTATAAGTGGCTGGGGAATGGCTGGGAGAAGGAGGGAGGTGAGAAGACAGGAAGAAATCAGTAGGATAGAAGTTGTGGAAGCAATGAAGAAAGTTAAATTGGGGAAAGCCCCAGGAATTGATGGAGTGTGTGGTGAAATGCTGAAGCATGGGGGAGAGATAGTAGCAGAATGTATGTGGAAGATGTGCAGATTGGCCTGGGAGGAAGGTAGAGTCCCGGAGGATTGGAAGTCAGGTATAATTATTCTCTTGTACAAAGGAACAGGGGAAAAAGAAGTGTGTGGTAATCATAGAGGTATTTGTCTTCTTAGTATAATAGGAAAAGTGTATGGTAGGATACTTATTGACAGAATTGGAGAAAGAACAAAGGAATTAATTGGAGAAGAACAGGGAGGCTTTAGGAAGGGAAGAGGTTGTGTAGATCAGATAGTCATTCTTAGATCTTTAGTGGAAAAGTTTCTAGAGAAGGGAAAGAAGTCGTATGCGGCTTTCATGGATTTGGAGAAAGCCTATGACAGGGTGGGTAGACAAGGATTGTGGAAAGTATTAAGAATATATGGAGTAGATGGGAAGTTGTTGAATGCTGTGAAGAGTATGTATGATGGTGCTAAGGCTGCAGTGCGTGTGGATGGTGAACTAAGTGAATTTTTCTCTTTGAAGGTTGGGTTGAAACAGGGATGTGTCATGTCTCCATGGTTGTTCAATCTGTACATGGATGGGGTAATAAAAGAGGTACAAGGTAGGGTAGTGGATGTTGGAATGGCCCTGGTGAGAGAGGATAGTGTTTGGAAACTCCCTGTACTGTTGTTTGCAGATGATACTGTGTTATTGAGTGAAGACGAAGGGTAGCTGCAAGGCTTGGTGGATGAGTTTGGGAGAGTGTGTAAGAAACGGAATCTAAAGGTGAATGTAGGGAAGAGTAAAGTGATGGTCTTTGAGAGAGGTGAAGTCAGTGAATGTACAGCGAGGTTGGTTGGCGAGGAACTGGATAATGTGAGTACGTTTAAGTACTTGGGTAGTGTGATGAGTAAGGATGGAGGTTTGGAGGGTGAAGAGCTGGAAAGGGTACAGCAGGGAAGAAAGGTTGCTGGTTCTTTGAAAGCAGTGATAAGAAACAGGGAAGTGAGCATGGAAGTGAAAAAGTTACTACATGACAGTATTGTGATACTAATTCTAACGTATGGAAGTGAAGCTTGGACGTTGTTGGAAGGACACAAGTCAAGAGTGAGAGCAGTAGAAATGAGTTATTTAAGAGGAGCATGTGGAGTCACATGGAGAGACAGGCTGACGAATGAGGCTATAAAGGAGCGTTGTGGTGTGGATGTGGATGTGATAGGAAGCGTTATGAGGAACACACTGAGGTGGTTTGGCCATGTGGAGGGGATGGAGGGTGAGAGACTGACGAAGAGAGTGTATGTGAGTGAGGTGGAGGGGGGAAGAGGGAGGGGGAGGTCGAGGATGAGATGGAGGGATGGGGTGGAGAGGTATATGAGAGTGGGGGTGTGAGTTGGGAGCAGGGCAGTGAAATGGCGGGGGACAGGGCGACGTGGAGGCGATTTGTTTGTGGCCACCCCAAACGGGATTGAGGCGTCTGGCAATAGATAGATAGAGAAACAATATATGTATATTTTTTGTATATAAGAACCTTTTGTATGACTCAGTTATATTTACACAGCGTGTTTCGTTATTGCATCAACATCAGATGCCAAAGTTTCTCTTTTCTGTACCTCCTCTTCAGTATACTTTGTACTCATTGAACTTGCTGCACCATTTTTGTTGAGCAAAAGGTTAAAGGGCTAAGTTCATCATCTGATTGCTGTGCATCATTAGGTACTAGCCTACTGCCACTAACTCAAAATAATCACCAATGTACATAAAATACAAAACAGGTACAGAAATATTGCTTACCTTTCAATAGGCCACTAAAAACAAATGAGAACGGTGAGAAAAATCAGGTCTGGTTGGTACCTGAGAGGCTCTGTTTACTGAGTCAGCAACTGACACATGCTGCCACCAGTGTTGCTAACCTCGAAAATATCTTCGCCCTACACAGACACTGAAAACGCCCTACATTTCCCATCATTGCCCTACGCCTGAGGATGATAAGATTACAAGTTGGTAATTGGTAGTTTATATATATATATATATATATATATATATATATATATATATATATATATATATATATATATATATATATATATATATGTTTTGCGATTGCTGCCCGTGTTGCTAAGAATCGGAAGTACAATGATGAAGACATTAATTACGGATTTACATCAATCCTTACTGATGGCATCGAGAACTCTCAGTGTGTGCTGTGTTTCAATGTGCTGGGGAATGAGTCTATGAGGCCTAATAAGCTGAAGTATCATCTGACGACAATCTACCCTCAGTATTCAGAAAAATACCCTAGTTTCTTCAAGCGCCATGAACAGAGTTTCAGAAAACAGAGACTCGATGGGAGTGATACATTCCAACAACATGTGAGATTTCTCTTGGAATAGCAAGAGAGAAAAAGGCCCACACGACTGGTGAAACTTTGATTACGCTGTGTGTTGTAAAGATGGTCAGGCGGATTCTTGAAGAGTCAAGTGCACATAAGTTTCAGCAG
Source organism: Coenobita brevimanus (assembly GCF_032717465.1). NCBI lineage: Eukaryota > Metazoa > Arthropoda > Malacostraca > Decapoda > Coenobitidae > Coenobita > Coenobita brevimanus. The sequence continues at coordinate 700,391 of NC_136954.1, forward strand.
ATTCCCTTGTCGAACGACACAGTGAAGAGGAGAATTAGTGAAATATCTGCAAATATCATGGAACAAGTTTTATAGGAGATTAATTTGTGTGCAACTGGCCTGTTCGCAGTACACTGGATGAGTCAGCGGAAGCGAATTCTTGTGCAAAGCTGCTCGTGAAAATAGGAGATTTGAACTCACGTTTTCCAGAAACTCTGCGAAGACATGGATTCAGAGCGGAAATCTTTCCTCTCTTACTCCAAAGTGTGATGGCTTTCCAAGGACAATGTTTTGAACAGAGTATTTGAGCTTCGGAGAGAACTTAAACTTCTCTTGGAAATGAAACAGAAGGATGATTTATTAAGTTTTTTCAGTCAGGCTTTGTGGGAGTCATGTCTTGCATACCTGACCGACATTCTTGCGCAGCTAAACAGGCTGAATCTCAAGCTACACGGTAAGGAAAGAAATGTACTTCACATCATGGACTGTATGCGTGAATTTCTTGCTAAACTCCAGAACTGGCAAAGGAAAATGAACGCAGAAAATGTTGCCATGTTTCATCATAGCACAGACAGTCCTTTAACATAACCTCACCAAATGACCTGTGGGAATGATTTGTTGAAGTGGCCGGTTTCTTGCAAGCCACTGAGTTTACATTCACATGAGCCTGAAAACAACAATAACAACATAGGCGCTCTGTTGATAGTTTTCATATCTCTCTCCATTTCGCCTATCAGGATCCCTTCCACCTCATTCATGGAAAGTGGAGAAAGGGGGTTACGGTGATATGGTGATGTATACTGTTACGGGTGTTATCTCTCTCTAAAATATCTACTTCATCTTACATTTCTACTTAAGACAGGTACCGCCGCACTGGCTGAAAAGTTACCATCGCTGATTACGAAGATGTCCGCCCAATAATACCAATTCGGATCCTGGTGCGAGCAGCTGGTGTCACTCGACTCAGGTTCCCATCCACCCTATGCTGGTTCGTGGGTAAAATGAATAATATTTTGGGGAGGTAACTGTTGTAACTTGGATGATGCAGTGGCTTTGTATTCCAGGATAGTGGGTGAAAAATACACCACACGTTCAAAGGCCTAAGTTACGGAGATGAGCACTGCGGCTTAGCGCCTAATGGAGTCAGCCCTCGTCTTTATCTATACCTTCAACGACAGGCAATGCTGCTATTCTCAAATGAGGTCTATATCACTAACTATGTTCATAACCTTCACATTAACTCTTTGGCTGAGAAAATGTAGCATCGTATTTTATCTCAGCAAGCGACGGATGATATCATTTACCTCACAGAAATTCGTCGTAGCCAAAAGGGTTAATACTTAGGGTAATTGTTGGACCATTTTTATCCAAGCGTGGATAACGTCACAGCCTAAGAGACGGTGAAAGCTGATGATACTGTTGCCATTTGTTTTATTATTCTCTGCACTGAGTTATTTATTTTTTTTACTTAGGAGTTCTATGTATCATTTACCCGTACACAAATAGAGAACATTCCTAAGATGAAAATAAATTCATCTAGGCAACGTGATGCTGCAAACTACGTCCTTGGCTTGAAAACATTAATTAGTGCAGCCTGTAAATGTTTTCTGTATATTATGTTTCCTCTCTCTAGACGAGTTTGTCATGGTTAGATGGTTTTTTACACTACACCTGACAAGGTCAGAGGAGGGTATCGTAATCACTGGTGTCCATCTTGTAGAGCTGGGTGACTGGGCGTAGAGATTTTTCTTCCCGGAGCAAATCTCAGAAAGTCTTAACTATAGTTATGAAATTTCACATAGTTGTGTCTTAGAGCGAAATGCTGTTTCTTAAGTAGCTTTTTTGAAAAAAAAAAAAAAAAATCTCATTTAAAAGCCACCTGACTAAACAATTTCAAGCCACAAATCAAAAAGTAATCACTACACAGTCATGAAATTTCACATAGTTATGTGTCTTATAGTGAGCTGGTACCTGTTCATAGGTAGAATGCTGTCTCGAGTAGTTTTTTTGAAAAAATGTAAAAAGTAAAAAAAATATTTTTTCTCTGATTTCAGTGTGACCTGTCTCTGTTATTATAGAGAGAGAGGGGGAGGGCCGTCGTGCTCTTGATTAGGTGTGCAGGTAGGTGAAGGGTATGTGCTTGGTCAGGAGGAGGGTTGCAACAGCTTAGCGTTGATGATGGTGATGGTGGTGGTAATGATGATGGTGGTGGTAATGATGATGGTGGTGGTGATGATGATGGCGGTGGTGATGATGATGGCGGTGGTGATGATGATGGTGGTGGTGATGATGATGGCGGTGGTGATGATGATGGTGGTGGTAATGATGATGGTGGTGGTAATGATGATGGCGGTGGTAATGATGATGGTGGTGGTAATGATGATGGTGGTGGTAATGATGATGGTGGTGGTAATGATGATGGTGGTGGTGATGATGATGGTGGTGGTAATGATGATGGTGGTGGTAATGATGATGGTGGTGGTAATGATGATGGTGGTGGTAATGATGATGGTGGTGGTGATGATGATGGTGGTGGTAATGATGATGGTGGTGGTAATGATGATGGTGGTGGTAATGATGATGGTGGTGGTAATGATGATGGTGGTGGTAATGATGATGGTGGTGGTAATGATGATGGTGGTGGTAATGATGATGGTGGTGGTAATGATGATGGTGGTGGTAATGATGATGGTGGTGGTAATGATGATGGTGGTGGTAATGATGATGGTGGTGGTAATGATGATGGTGGTGGTAATGATGATGGTGGTGGTAATGATGATGGTGGTGGTAATGATGATGGTGGTGGTGATGATGATGGCGGTTGTGGTAGTGATGATGGTGTTTTTTTTTTTTTACTTCCTATCACACTTTCCCACTCCATATCACTGATTTTATGAAGTTTTACTGTCTCTGTGTTATACAGGGGGGGGGGGAGGGAAGTGAGGGCCGTTGTGCGCTTGGTTAGGTGTGCAGGGAGGTGGGGGGGATATGTGCTTGGTCAGATGGAGGGTTGCAACGGCGTAGCGTTGCCAGAGTTTTACTAGCATCGACATTGCCTTATTTAATCCGCACCGTAATAGTAATCCTTCCTAAGCTGAACAATAATCGTAAAGGCAACCTGATTATAACACAAATGGCATCCTTGGCCTGAAGTTGTTACCACTCGTCGCACAGTGTCGGGACGATGTGTAGCCAAGCATGGATAACAGGCAGCCGGGGAGAGGGTGATAATTTATGAGCAGGGAAGATGGAGCAGGAGGAAGCGGTAGTGTTAAAGGATTGCCGTCTGGGAAGGTCGATGGTGAATTGCCAATATTTAGATGAATACAAGATAATATTTTGTTGTCCTATGCCTCTCTGCTTTTTTTTATTGGGTGTTAGTTCCATATCTTCTCCTTTCCCAGCTCTGTACTTCTCCCCGTCTTCCATTTTCTTCTAGTTTTCTTCTTTTTCTTCTTCTTCTTTTTCTTTTCTTTGTCCTTCTCAGACTCCTTCACATTCGCACTCATCATCATCATCATCATCTTCTTCTTGTTCTTTTCTCTCAGACTCTCGCCCCTTCCTCAGAGCATATATTTTTTTCCTCCTCGTCCTCTCAACTCTCCAAGGGGTAATCAAGGGTAAATACTTCTGTTGTGCGTTAGATTTATGGCTTACCCTTATAAAGAGGAAGGAGAAGAAGAAAAAGACGGCGACGACGAAGAAAGGAAGGAGGAGGAGAAGGAAGAGGAGGAGGAGGAGGAAAAGGAGGAGGAGGAGAATACTAGACTTATGACTCTGCCTCAGTTCGAGTAGCTGAATCGGTAATGGAAGGACGAAGAGGAGGAAGGAATGAAGAAAAGGAAAGAGAAGAGAAGATGAGACAAGAGAGGAAGGAAAGGAAGAGCAGAAACTAAGGGCTTGTAAGAATGATTATGGCTTGCGAAAGAGAAGAAGAGGTTACAAATGTAGACTCAACACTTGCAGCTGACTGAATGAGAACAAATACCGTACGATAACAATGGTAACACTAAATGTCAGAAAATGTCTTTCGTACTTCATTTCTCTTACTGTAAGACAATTTTATCCAACCTGTCAGAGACTTCCCGAACTGAAATCTAATATACTATAGCACTAGCCGTGTGTGTGTGTGTGTGTGTGTGTGTGTGTGTGTGTGTGTTTTGGGCAGCCGAAACTACACATTCAAATGGCACCAAAATTGGCACAAAAATCGTACAAAATTCGCTGATGTGAAAAAACTTGGTCCCATCACGATTGAAAAACTTTAACCATATTTAATGAGCGATCACATTTTGACCAAAAAACGCTACTCCCGGCGCCCGGCATAGGATCTCCGTAGAATTTTTTGCCCATAGGTAGGACTAAGATATACTATAGGCCTAGCAGTAGCCGTGTGTCTGTGTGTGTATTTCGGACTTGCGTTCGGACAACTTGGGTTCCATTCCCGAAGCTGCAAATAACACGATCAATTGGTTAGCTGCAAAAAATCCAAGTGACAACGTTAGACTAGAACACCACATAAACGGACCATCATGGGACCTTCTATGTCGCCTTGACGGCCGATAGTGACAACGTTACACTAGGACAGCACGCAAGTGCGAGAGCCCTCCGCAGGAGCAAGTGCGAGGGGCCCGAAGGGCCCACGAGCACTTGTATTTACCTATACCCTTCACTATAGTCGGTTTGCTTTCATCTGATGAAGACCGTATCTGCTTGAAGTGCAGCTGATGACCAGATATAGCCAGTTTGTAGGGTAAATGTGACGAGTAACCAACAAGATTCATTCCTGCCTCATGGTTAAGATCCATTGAATTTCATGGAGCCACAGCTTGTTATTCAAGGTGTGGGAGTGAACCAGTTCCCTCAGATGAAAATCAACCGAGTGTAGTCCAGTCAATAATAGGAGAGTCGTTTCCTTACCTCAGTGAAATTGTCTTGTATTACCTAGAGTATCCTGAAAAATAACGTCACAGGATCCAACGAGGTAACTTGAAGGAACGGTAAGCCACAATGTTATCAGATTTTTTAAACATGGGAGCCTTATTTTTTTTCATGCTAACTCCGCACTATTATTACATTTTTTTTTTCCAACCTGGGAAGTGTCTGTGTTATTGAAAGAATTAATGAAGGATTTATCTTGATTCAGTTCGAAGAATCTCTTGTAAGTTGAATTTACACCATATGAGATGATTACTGCCGTTTTGGCTCCAGGCTCATATGACCATCAGTTCAGTGGATTGCTGGTTGAAGTTGCTCCTCTCCTGCAGCCCACCATCCACCTTTCGGGAAGCAGGGAGGGTGATGAAGGTTTGCGTACTCAGGCAGTTCCACGTCCCTCTCCAGCAGTGACCTGAAAGAAGAAAAGAATAAGATGTAGTCATCGCGGAAGAAAAAAATATTTATAAAGAGGATGCCATAAGTGAAGAGGGATTGTTTAGTCAGTGAATGCCAGTAAATATTCCATATAATCTAATACCATAACATTCTTCCACATTCCATACCGCTTAAAACAAAGGTATACCACATACTTTCATGTTCTGTTTAACCTAACACCATCAGTCTCTCTCTCTCTCTCTCTCTCCCTTTAATGAGGAGGGAGGGGCAACAAACACAGCCCCATCACTCCCCGCCATAAAACTCCGCGTCAAGAGCCTTCGTGTTAATGACAAGACGGGACAAGAGCGGGGAGAGTCTGGGGAACATGTACTTCACTGTTCTACCACGCTTTTGCCGCCACCAGTCCTTTGTATTCTAGCTGATGAGATGGAGATGGAAACTACATAGAACCTTAAACCACTCCTGAACTGCTAAGCTGAGCAAAATTTGTCTGATAGCACCACTTATATGAAAAAATGTCATGGTATAGAAGAGGTCGAGAGTTGTGGGTCATATTTTCATTAACTTGTAAAGATAATGTTAATACGGATAACTGTAATCGGTTTATTTCCATCTGACAAAACTTGGTCACTCGCAGAACATGAATGCTAAGCTGTGGTGTCGTGAACTTTAGTGGGCTTTGGCTATAAAATTGTAGTGAGTCTTTTGGGTAACGAGAGAAATCAGATCTTCAGTCTGACTACACGTTGACATTGACAAAGTTACACGGGGTTAGGGATCGTTATCTGCTCAGAATTAATGAGCTGCAGAAATAAATCCAACAGACAGTGCGCTTGCAAGAGAAATACGAATGAATTCAGGAAGACAACAGTGCATCCTAGAGACATTGTCTCTCCGCGAAAGACATTGATTTATCTAGCCACTCTACAGTCCTGTCTCCGAACTCATCTTTGCTTCACCTAAACCCAAAATACAATTCACGCACACTCCACTCTGCTCTTACTATAATACAGGCACCTGCACCACAACACAACACACCTCATTCACCTCACTCTCACAACACAATATTTCACTATTTTCTCATCAGAGACTCCCTGAAAGTGTCAGGCTGAAGTGACCGGTTCCTTGTAATCTACCGAGTTTATGTCCAGATGAGCCTGATGCAGTAACAACAACAACAACAACATTAACAACAACAAAAGCATAATAACAACAACAACAAGCCTTAAATGCAAGAGACGTCCTTTCAGTTAACGTTGCCTTTACCGTATATATATATATATATATATATATATATATATATATATATATATATATATATATATATATATATATATATATATATGGAGCCTCTGTGGTACAGTGGTAGAGTGTACGTTTCGTACACGGGTGAACCAGGGTTCGCGTCCCGCCAGGATAATAAACACTGGGAGTGTTCACCCGGCCACGTACTGCACTGGCGGACACAAGGGGTGCTGTGGTTGAACCAGTGTCGCTTACTATAAAGTATGCTTGCACCCAGTCGGCTTGCGCGGGCCGATTACACTTGGTTCACAGACTACACACACATCCAAAGCCACTCCAACACTACAGTTACACTTACAAGCACTGCTCGGCCTACATACAATCTCTACTAGACAGCCTAAGCCACTTAGTAGAGATACATTGGCTGTATCGTCCCGACTTCGGTAGGGATAGGCCGGTCCTGCAGTGGACAACCAAATGGCTGATGAGATGAGATATATATACATATCTCTCTCTGTCTCTCTCTCTAGATATATATATATATAGATACGTGAGTTAGACGCATTATTACAAACAAATGTTCGCCGCTAATCCCCTGCTACTAATATGATACTGAATATTTATCTTTCTTTCCCGAACGTCAGAGAGTATTCTTCATTAAACTTTTCTGTTGTGTACTCCATATTATTCTTCTCGTACACAATTTTTTTCATGTTACTTCTTTCATGGCTACAGTTAGAAGGGACGGGGCGCTGAACAGTAACACTAACTGTGAACTGTGAACTGATGCAGTCCCCGTCCATCGTGCAAACACATATGCATCAACTACTGAAGTAAGAACAATTATATTTATATAAAAATTGCGTTAAGTCTCTTCAAATGCTTATATTTATCTATCTCAGATGAGGGTAGTTAGGTATGGTTCTTTTAATTGCTAATGAAAATGCAGATAAACAAACTGTACAATCCAGGCCATCCTTAGTACACTCAAGGACAAAAGTTCAGCTCTGCTTGAAGATCATCCTTCATACATTATAACAGAAGGATTTATCTAGCAGTAGAGAAGCATACCAAGCCTTTCATTAATTAAGATGCAAAAAGTGTTAATGAATGGCTGAGGTGGCCTTAAATAACATCAAGAAATGCCACATCCGATAAATACTAATGGGCAGCTGTGATTTTTAACTTACCTTAAATTATTGTGTTGATACAATAATATCCTATGTACCAGTTTCTATGTTACAAAATCAATAAGTTCCAAGATGTTATTTTCATTATTCTTGCTGCTACCAGACGAATTATTGGGCTCGGGAAAGACTTTTTGATCTGAAGGGGGTATGTGTCACCTTCCTTAACATGTTCCATACTTCTCTGCTTTCCTAAGCTAAATAAAATCGTATATAAGAGAATATGAGAGGAAAGCAAGTAAATAGAAAGGAAAGGGAGACGAGGTAAAAATGGAGTTGAAAACATGGCTGAAATCAAGAAAATATGAGGAGAGCGAAGAAGAACTTGGAGTAAGGACTGAAACGAAGGAGGATAGAAATATACGTAGGAAAGGGCAGAATATAAATAAGTAAATAAATTAATAAATAAATAAAATCAAGATAACGAAAATGAGGACAGCAAAATCGGAACGGCTCAAAAAGAGAAAAATTTATATGAAGGAGGAGTAGGTTATATGAGGGAGGGAGAGAGGCTCCCCAGAGACTAGTGAGACTCTCGTAATTTCGGAGTGTGATTTTTGTTGACATCAGTTTTCGTCTCAGCCTCTTCTGGGATTTTTGTAAGAGAGGACAGAGAGAAGGATGAAGAGTTGAAGGGGAGAATAGGAATAGAAGGTACTGAAGGGAGTAATGAATAAGGCGATGACAGACCTGCTAGTCCGTTCCGAGTACCATCATTCCTTCAGCCAGACACGCATGTTGCCAGATCACGTCTACATTTAAACAGCACGTAACCTTTCGCTCCTTACATCTCGTTCTGGCCTTTCTCGCTCCCTCAACACCTTTCTTTATTTTTTCACGCTACAACATTCTCCTCTCTTTTCATCTGGCTAATGTCCTCTTAGTCCACCCTCTTCTCCTTCCCTCATCATCATCGAGACACACCCAGTTTTAATAAGATACAAACCCACCGAAGCATAAGCAAACTTTTTAAGTCCTTTAGCCAGATGACACACTTTTACATTTTTTTCTTGCTACCACCAAGCGGATTTAGTCGCTTAAGGAAAACTTTACGTACTACACGTTTTTGATGGCCTCCCTTATGCCCTACTCTTCTACAAATTCCATCATAATTAAATATTTTGTGGTAGGTGGTGGCGACCATCATCCACTCACTTGATGTTGTGCTGCCTACTTCTTCCTTGGCCTTTATCATTCTTTTTCTGTGCCTGTCCTCCTCTCTTCCTATTTCTCCCATCTTTCCTGTCACTTCTTATTGCTTTTCTTTCCTTTACAGGTGGCTTTACATTCAGTGACAAGCCAAATGGTTTCCTGTTAGCCAAGAAATCATTTACAACGCTGGGTGGTAACCATATAACCAAACCATACGTGCTCCCTACGTGCCAAAAACTGGGTTGGTGGAGGGTTAGTGTCCCTCCCCGTAAAACAAATAACTCAAAGTCAAATGGCCACCCCTTACTGGATTATGGCGTCTGGCAATAGATAGATAGATAGATAGTTGGTTTAGAGGAAAATATTACATGACCAAAAATCCACAACCGGGTAGAAGAGATTTCGGTATTTACCTTAGTTTTCATTCCTGATACGGTAAGGTTTTTCTGGCTTCACATTAAAAAGAAACTCACAAAAGGCTTAAGCTTCATTCTCGTAATGGCACGCAAGAACGTGAGAAATCTTAGTATAATAGACCTGTGGGCTTCGTCTTGTGTAGAGCAGCCACTGTGTCTCGAATTCGGGCAAATGAAAGGAAAAAGGAAGACACGGAAATAAAGGAATAAGATATATCAGTGGCATTATGGACACTGGATTTACGGAACACGAAGGATAGCTCTTAGAAAAAAGGGTGTAAGAAAAAGAATCATCATCATCGTCACTATCATAATCATCATCATCCTTGTCTTGATGATGATTCGGACCAGCTTCCCTACCTAAATATTTGGTTCGGAAATTATTTTTTACTGAAATTATAGTGACTGGATTAAGAAAAGACTGAAGACAGCTAAAGATATAGACTGTAATTTCGTTCGCTTGAGGAAATAAAGTTCTCATTCGTCCCTTTCTTTTTCCTCATCAAACTCCCTCAAATTCACCTTCCATCTTATTCTCCCTCCTCGTCACATTTATCAACTTTCTTTCCCTTATTTTTCCACTTCTTTTTTTTTCTTCCTCTTCTCTCCCACAGTGTCAATTATTAACCACCTCGCTTCTCTTCTCACTCACTCACTTGTCATTGTTTGGTATATCTCAGACTATAATATTACACACCTCCAGTTTTGCTTCTCTCCTCCTTATCTCTCTCTCTCTCTCTCTCTCTCTCTCTCTCTCTCTCTCTCTCTCTCTCTCTCTCTCATTTTTATTAATATCCATGATTATCTATGATCAGTAACTCTCTCTCTTTTTTCAATTTTTTCCCTTCAATCCATCAAGGTTTTATTCTTCAGGGTGTTTGATGTTATTGGTCACACAAGATCGCTCCGGGCCCAACTGTTCATGATTTTTGCCAGAAATGTTGTGAGTATGTAGTTTAATCCCGGACCTCAACGCTCCTGGTGAGACAGTAATGAAGGGATAAGAGGAGACAGTAGATGTGAGAGTATCTTTTTCACCTGAGATTTCTTACGTTAGCTATCTCTTTGTATTTTGGGGGAGACGGTGGCTCAATCGGTAGAGAGGTGGCCTGCAGTCCCATCGGACCCAGGTTCGAATCCCGGCTGGGGCAGGGAACAGTTTAAGGATTTGAATTTCATTAAATCAGGCTTTACTGATCTACTAGAAGACCCGTCGACATGTCGTAAAAATACCCCCGCTAATACCAATACACCAGTCCTGTATGAGACAGCCCTAGCATGTATTCAATATGGACGGTGGGTGTTAGCGCCGAAGTGGTGACATGTAGAGGTGTATGGTATGTAGGAGGACTGCTGGGCCTTGATAGCAGGCTGTGAAGCCTATGCCCAGAGTCGGACACATAAAAAAAAAAAAAAAAAAAAAAAATTTACCAATCCCATTTTCATTCATACTTTTCGGAGAATTTTTCCTGCTTAAGAGACAAAAAGCTACTGTTAATCTGAAGGCAGTATTTGGGTTTTTTCACGTACAGGATGGGTTATTGGGTATTACTTAAAATATATACCGGTATTTATATATATATATATATATATATATATATATATATATATATATATATATTATATAATAATGTATATGTATATACTATGTATATAATACGTGTATATAAAACATATCTATCTATATCTATCTATCTATCTACATATTTTACCGTCGGGTGAATATACACATGTAAAACCCAAAAGTCTCTAGGATTCTTTGCCTCAACACACACACACACACACACACACACACACACACACACACACACACACACACACACACACACACACATTGTCCGCCCTTCCTCTCCTATCAGCTAAACCCTCATGTTTATGAGGGCGATGTCTATGGGCAGAGTGTGGCGTGTAAACCTAGCCCTTCACACACGCTCGTAAATCATGCTGGCATACATCCTTGATTACCCTGGGCACCTCAGGGCTGGGGATGGATGAAGGCGTGAGGGAGTCGAGAGGAGAAATAAGGAGGTCCAGGAAGAAGAGGTGGAATTCTGTGGAATAAAGAACGAGCTGGAAATAGTTAAGGTTAGCGAAGTATACTCATCATCATCTACTATATGAGAATCTTGAAGGGAGACCCTTTGTATACGCCAAACTCCGATCTGCTAGAGAGCCCACCAGTCGCTGAGGTGTGGTATTGCTTTTAATGTGAAATTTTCCAGTATGTGGGTGCAATACGTGCGCTAGAATAATTCATGGCATTATGAAAAAATCTTAAGTAGTAGTAGTAGTAGTAATTGTTGTTGTTGTTGTTATTGTACTATTATTCATAACCCCAGGGTCATCTGCACGTGAACCCAGAGGACGATAAGGGGCGTTTCTGCATTTGATCAGGTCCCCTACCCGGATCCGTGAATGCCACCGCGTGACGGTGTCCATCTTCAACATCGAAATCAAGTTAAGGAAAGAGCTCAATGACTTGGATAGGTGCATATGCTAAGGATTACAAGAACAGCCCACATAAAGCAATAAAACTCACAAACATATGCAATTAGACACTTAGCACTTAAATTAATGGTGTTTGGTTGTGATTACAGTTTCAAAGTGGAAAGGAATCCAATCATTTAAGAGACAATGTATGGCGACGATGATATAATAATGTGAATAAGAAAGCGATGATATCTGCTTAGCTAAATTTCTATTTTATTTACTTTCTTTATATTTACATCGTTACATTTAAGTTCGCCCATACCGTTGACTGAGAGTTTTAGATTCATGTCTGCCTCTTTAAACCCATATTATTTTAACTTTTGTAACACCATCCTTTTTCCTCTCTCTCTCTCTCTCTCTCTCTCTCTCTCTCTCTCGGGGGTGATGTAACTCACGCTTGGCTTCACACGCCTCCCCAGCATTTTGGCGGCGGCAGACGGAGAGTTTCTTTGCCAGTACAACCATATGGAAATTTACGAGCATGAAGAAAAAGAATGTAAATCCCTGACGTATGTTTTTTCTTTTTTGGGCTTTTGGTTTCGCCATACTGCATTTTTTTGTCTGCAAAATATACTAAATGTAACTGTTTCTCATTTTTTGGAATTCTCAGCGTCGAGTCCCACCAAAATCTGATCAAAGTTTCCATGCTTATCACAAAGGGGGTTAAGATATAAATTTAAGCACCATCTTTATAGCATACGTTGAGTCGACCTATTATTCCGAAATTTGCATGTAGTCTAGCCTACACATAGTAAAGGTCGGTACAGTTCGATTCGAGCCAATTCTAGCGAGTCTAACCCTATCGAGCAACTGCTCTATCTAAACTTAAGTGAAGTGTGGCTTGAACTTAACTGATGTTTAAATTCCTTTCAAATCTGTCAGTGCAAGCCAAAAACAGATGTTGAAGCTTTTCCCACTTTAACTCGTGTATGTGGTCCGTGTGTTTGATCAGTCTTCATCTTACTGCTCAGTCCTGCGCGAAGCCTCCCTAGTTATCCGGGTTTGAGATCGGCTCCAAGTTGGGCTGTCACTCCCCCCCCCTCTCCCCGTAGTGGCTGGGGTGACGGTGAAACAGGGGTTCGTTCTTAACTAGCGGGTGACCTCCTTCGTTTAGTTCACTTTATCAACTCCCCAAAACGTAAACCTGTGTCATGCAGGATCACATTACTGTTCAACAAAGAGGGAATAGGATCTTCAAGCAAAGTACTCTGCGCCCAGCGTAAAATCGCATGTTCCGGCCTTTAGGGTTGACGACATTGCTTCCAACCATCCTGGCAGTTTACAATATTCTCGTTTACTCCTTGTTCACTTAATGAATTTGTAATTGCTATGTTCTCCACTGCGTCGAAAGCCTTTTCGTAATCAACAAAACCTAAGCACAGTGGTTTATTATGTACTGTGGTTGTCTCGGTTAGCTGATTCATTGTATGTAAATGATCTGTAGTCGAATACCCGCTTCGGAATCCTGCCTATTCATGAGGTTGGTTTTCTTCCAAATTTGCTGTTATTCTGTTCGTAAAGACTTACGTGAAAAGTGTAATTGATAATAAGCTAATGGGGAGATAGTTACTAAGATCTTTTGAGTCGTCTTTTTTGTAAAGCAAAATAAGTGTTTCGTTACACCATATTTGATAATTTTCTTTATACACTGAGTAAATAGATGGGAGAGCCGGTTTTTAACTTCTACTCCTGCATCCGACAGTAACTCTGCTGTTATTCCATCTTCTACGGGTACTACTAAGAGAAAACATTATTTCGTATGCTGTTACCTCTTGTATTTCATTTACATTAACTGAAAAGTTACCTATCGGTACTTTTGTCTTTGATGGAAATACTTCTTTGTAAAATTCTTCAGTTTTGCTCACTATCTTCTCTCTGTACTTGATGACTTCATTTTTGTCTTTCAGTGATATGATTATGTTGCTTTCTTAGTGCCCTTTTGCCTCGATGAGCGCAGAACCTATGTTTTTTAAGTGGTAAATACGTTATTCCCACAGTTGCTTTCTTAAGATGAGCATACTGTTAATAACGGCCCGAGAAAAAGTAATGAAAACTATTTAAAATGAAATATGTTCAGTTCCTGTGTATTGTGTGAAGTGTGTGTGTGTGTATTTTTTGAAGGAATAATATACTGCCTTACTGATTCCAAAACGACTATAGCCGACTGATCTGCTCAGAGTCGATGTCACTCTAAATGATTATTTCTCAAAGTTCTTTTGTTTTTCATGTGCAATGTTTCCTGTTTTTACCGGTAAATGTTGAAATCACAGGCAGAGTTTCGAACTGTTACCATAGAGGTAGAAAAACTATGTGAAACTGGAATTCCAAGACGAAACTTTGCATATTTATTTAATTGTTGTTATCAGCAGACGTTGTCACCTAGCTTATAGTGCGATAGTATTTTAATTTTCCTGCCATCACATACGTTTTACTTCTAGCTTAGGGAAAACATCTATTATTGAAAGAGCTAAGTATTTTCTCGTAAGGTTTCAGTATATCCATCGTGATACATACCTGAAGCAGAGGCCGTTAGTAGACAGATCAGGGGAAATTCAAAAGACAACTAGAAAGGGAACATTGTGAATAAATACATAACGTTTCCCAAATTTGTTTCTTATATGCGAATTTATGAATCAGTTTGTATTTTTAATTCAAATAATGAAAGTGAGCAAACAAACAGGCCAGGGGACATGTTCGAATCGGACTCACCCCGCACCGAAACTGCATCAATTCTGAGTCGAGTATGTGGATTGTTTGGAGCATTTTTTTTTTTTTTAGTTTTACTTTTATTTTGGCATTTGGTGGTTCTGTTCCTGTCTTTTCATGGTTTCACGCTCTTCGTTTTACACAATTGGCCTTTAATAATATTTTAAATACCGAAATGAATGAGAAAAGTGTCTCAGCGAATCTGCTCCGAACCTAAAACTAAATTCGCAGCTCAAGAGAATGCATTTTTGTATTGGATGGTTGATTTGATATCTGGTGAGCTGTACCCCTTCTTTTGGTGGTTACTCTCCCGTTTTTAACATTTTTCGGGGTCTAAAGTACCCATAACTGTTTAAAAAAATCCAGAGGGTGCCTCGAGATGCCAGGCCAGATGCTATATATGCAAGGTAATTTCCAGACCAATCGGCCCAGAAATAAAGGAGCGAGACCGTGGCAACGAGTGGTGGTAAGAACGAAAAGATTAACACAGAGAAAACAGAGGAATTTTCACGGGAAACGCACTGAGTTGGTTGGATTTTTAAGCTGGGAGAAGCTTATATGCTTGCAGGAGAGAGAGAGAGAGAGAGAGAGAGAGAGAGAGAGAGAGAGAGAGAGAGAGAGAGAGAGAGAGAGAGAGAGAGAGAGAGAGAGAGAGAGAGTTATTTTCCCTCTTTTCAGTCTTTCACGCCTCTCCGCTCTCACCTCCTCTCTCCCCCTCCACTATTTTATTGTATCC
Source organism: Coenobita brevimanus (assembly GCF_032717465.1). Classification (NCBI taxonomy): domain Eukaryota; kingdom Metazoa; phylum Arthropoda; class Malacostraca; order Decapoda; family Coenobitidae; genus Coenobita; species Coenobita brevimanus. The sequence goes on from NC_136954.1 coordinate 715,639, forward strand.
AGGTGTGTGCTTCTCTGTCATCCCCTCAATTCCTCCCCCCAGCCCTCCTCCCCCCACACAGGCATATTTCATTGTGTTTTATTGCTCACCATAACTCACCCTTTTATATTTAGGTAGGCGCTAGTAAAACGGGATCTCGTGAAAGTGAAGAAGGAAATTCAACTATTTGGAGGAAAACAGAATTGACTGACTGAGGGAAGGATGGACTCATAACGTAATTTACTGTCGTGGAAGAGCTGAATGCAAGACGAGGAATGAAAAACCGCAAGGAACTCCATGCTTATTACTCTTATCATGACTGGTAACTTTTCTGGACGTACACGTTACTAGTATTATTTTGCACAGAATTACTTACTGCTGAAGGCAAAAAGTACCATACGCATTTAGCACCCACTGTGGTTGATATACCCTCTGTTTTTCAGTGATAACCAAGCTACCATTTCATTATTACTTGCGGAGATTAACGTCTTCTCCTTGTTGGGTCGTACCTGAAGTCCTGGCCACTGCAACTTTCCTTAGATCACCTGGGTTTGTCTGAATGGAAACTAGTTGACTGCAGGCTAAGTGGAGCAACACCCTCGCCCCCTACACTTTACTTAAGTCGTCTGTAGTTCCCATATCATATTTTTCTTTATATCTGATACTCACACACTATTCGATTCGATTTAGGAAAAGCCTTTCACACCAATTAGATTAACGTTTTCATTTCTTCTCCTCCTCTTCTTTCTCCAGCTTCACTTCCCTCCAATTAATCAATGTCTTCTCCTGCTCCTTCGTTGAACCCATCCTCTTGCCCACTCCATATTCAGCGAGAGAATATTAAGCCGTGCATATGACGTCTTTTTAATCTTGTTCTTACCTACGGCACTCAGTTATATTCAGCTTAGGAAACCTCGCTTGTGGTGGAGAGGTTCGTTAATGGGTAACATAGGCAGCCCGTCCAGTTGGAAAATCTCTCTCTCTCTCTCTCTCTCTCTCTCTCTCTCTCTCTCTCTCTGTATGTATGTATGTATGTATAATCAGCAGCAGAAGCATCTATGTATGTGTGTATAATCAGCAGCAGAAGCAGCCCTGCAAGTCTACTGCTCAGCAAAGGTCACCTCAACCTTTTCCACGAATATCCTGACTGTGACAAGCTTTGCCTGCAAACTTCTCTATCTCATCTCTCCACCTCTTGTCTGTTTTTTTGTTTTTCGTTTTATTTTTCTGCAACGCTTACAATCTCTTGAAGTTCAGTCACTCAACCTCTTGCTCCATCGGTTATCCCTTCTCTTGCTACAAGACCTACCCATCTCCATTTCTGTTGTCTTGTAACTTCAACAGTATCTTTGGCTTTATTCTGCTCTCTCACCCAAGTTGATCTGTTCCTGCCTCTTAAAGATATTCCCAACAATGACCTTTCCATTATTCATTGAGAAGGGATTATAGTTTTACATTGTCATTTTCCAGGTCTCTCAGCCTTACTTCATAGCTGGGATAGTATATTCGTTATCCGCTTTTCGTTTCATGCATATTGGCAGGCTATTTTTCATGATTTATGTATGTTTATCGAAAGCTTTCCATCCAGTTGTAGTGCGGCTTTTTGTATCGTTATCATGGTCTTCCTTTAGTTTTATTATTTGCTCTAGGTACTTGTACTCCTCGATTTCTTCAAGAATTTCTTCGCTTATGTTGATAACGCTCTTTGGTGTATTTGGATTAAACATTACTTTACTTTCTCGGTTCATCTTCAGCCCTACTTTGAGACTTTCTCTGTTTGTGTCATTTAACATTTCTTGCAAGGTCTCTGCTGTTTCTAAGATTAGAACAATGTCATCTGCAAATCATAAATGATTTAGGTTTTTTCTATCCACGTTTGCTCTTTTGTTCTCCCAGTCTAGCTTTCTGATAATACTTTCTAGGCATTCTGTAGATAATTTTGGTGAATCTGTATCTCCCTGACGCCCTCCCTTCTTAATCTTAATTTTTTCCGTGTCTTTATATAATTTAACTATAGCAGTTCTCTTTTATGTATATGTTTTTGAACAGTTCTATGATGTTCGCATTTACTTCTTGTTCCTGCATGGAATTTATAATTGCTATGTACCCCACTGACTCGCAATCCTTTTCGTAATCAACAAAACCTAAGCACATTTGTTTATTATATTCTGTAGTTTTCTCGGTTAGCTGATTCATTGTGTGTTGATGATCAGTAGTCGAATACCCGCTTCAAAATCCTGCTGTTCACGAGGTTGGTTTCCTTCCAGATTTGTTGTAACTGTGTTCGTTAAGACTTTAGTGAAGAGTTTGTAAATAACTGGTATAATGGGCCGATAGTTGTCTTTTTATATAAGGGAAAATTATTGCATTACAACATGTTTTGGGAAATTTCTTTTTTATCCATCTGTCTGTCTGTCTCCCTCCCTCCCTCCCTCTCTCTCTCTCTCTCTCTCTCTCTCTCTCTCTCTCTCTCTCTCTCTCTCTCACTTTGTCTCTGTCTCTCTGTCTGTCTGTCTGTCTCTGTCTGTCTGTCTCTGTCTCTGTCTCTCTCTGTCTCTCTCTCTTCTTGGTGTTGGTATTCGTTTTTCCTTTACTAACACTCATTGCCACGCCATCATGTTTTTATTCTGAGCCGACTGGCCTGGAAGTACATAAGCACCTACGAAACAAAGTATTGACACTAATGTGAAAAATGAAAATGACTCCAGAAGTTGAATATCATACAATGCCAGTTATTCCTATCCAATAGCACTAGTTCTGGTTCCAAGATTGTGCAATATATCGGTTACTAGTCACAGTTTCTATCTTATGCATGATAATTATTGTTAATAGAGACATAATCACATTCACTGAGATTAGTTTTTCTGTTGTCGTCCTGCCCTTCCTATGTACTGTAACGCTTTTGCCCGCATCCACAGGGGCTTGTTAATAGAGACATATACTGCTTTTCCCTAACTGTCACACACTCACTCAATGAGTTACTATTTTTTCTTTTTGCTTTGGTCTAGGCCTTACGGGGGTAGGGGATGTTACGAAAGAGAAATGTTATACACTTTAAACATCCACAGGACCCAAATTACAGGGAGGGGGGCGCATGGACAAAGCCATTAGGATCGGCCAGAATTTTATAACTCAGGATCACGATTTTATAATAGTGGTAAACCACTGGTCTAAGACGATTTAGGAATCAGAGATAACTAAATAACGTTGCTACATCATTTAGTGTCACAGAGGTTATTCCCATATCATAAGTTTCCGCCCATGGACTGTTTCGCAGTGCCTCTAAAATTTCCGTTCCTGTAGCTGCTGATACAGCAGCCGCCTCAGGCAGCGTATTTTGTTCGGAAGGGATGAACTTATCCTGTCTCATACATTGCAGTAATCTGTAAGCGCTCATCAAACAGCCTGCTTTCGTGTGGTCACAAAAAATATCTACGAATTCGTTACAATATTCATCACAGGAAGTAAATGTCTCCAAGAATCTACATCTTATGAGGGATCCCACTCAGGAGTAACCATCATTAATCTGCTCCTAACATGGGCGATTTTAGCACTGTTTGGGGCAAGTCCTTTGTTTGTAACTGCAGACTGGAGATCGCTAATGGAATCATACACGGTAATATCAGGATTCATTTCTATAGATTTAGGACGTGATGCATATTCCAAGGTGATCGTTTGGGGGGCAGGAGGGGTTGAAGTGTGTGATGCCGTATATTAAAAAGTAGGAGAAGAAAGAGAAGGGAACTGAGAAATGTGTAATGTACTGATAGTAAAATATGAATGGGAGTCAGCTGATGAACTATTTCTTGATAAGTCTTTCTGTTTCTCAAACGAGTAAGACCGTCGTGTGAGCTATCACTCTGGGTCGGTTTTATTTACTATCCTGAAGTATATGTATCATCTTCAGGTAAATTAATCTTCTTAGTTTAAGGAAATGTCATGAAAAAATTAATTGGATAAAAAAATAAGGACAATGTAAATATTAAGTAAGTAATACAGGTGAAGAGATTATAAAAAAAAAACTGAAATAAATTATTATGTACAATAGCAGTTAACAAAGGAGGGTCTTCATATATAAAATATTTACAAATGAAGTGTTCACATGGAAGAGTATAGTAAAATAAAATCTAGAGTATGAAAAATAATCAGGGGAAGTTGTTTTAAATCCAGTATTATAATTGTATCAGAGAAGAGAAAAAAAAATGTACAAAGATTAATTATTGGTCCGGAGATAACAGAAGAAAGTTTTTACTGAGTGGCTCTAATTCACCACCAATTTATACAGCACATGGCGTAGGGTGTGCTGTGAGTTGGTACTGATAGCTGGTGGGAGGCGAAGAGGGCGATTTGCAGGTCACCGGGTCACTGGGGGGTTGACAATCAGAAGAAATGTAGTTGGAATGAAGAGCCATGAATGTTTGGTGACGGGCAGGCTTGGCGACAGACAGGCTTGGTAACAGGCAGGTTTGGTGACAGACAGGTTTGGTGACAGAGAGGCTCGATGACGGAGAGTCTCGGTGACAGACGGGCGCGATGACAGACAGGTTTTATGACAGTCAGGCTTTGCGACAGATGGCAGACAATCAGTGTACAGGCTATTGGATTTGACGGCAGACTGACTTAAACTATGGCTTGTTCTTGATCTTGCTGTCATAACAATGTGAGATGCAGGCCCGTAGATATACCATCAGGATTTCATCTTATTCTTAAAGACTACGTGTTGCCAGTGGATGCTTTCTGGGGAGTGGGTTGTGTTACATCCCCGGAGTCTAGTCGATCTCTGTCTATCGTAAAATCTTTCAGGAAGGTAAGAGAGATTCCTTTGCGTGTTACCCAGTGTCATGACTACAGTATGCTGTGTACACATGAAACAAAACTTCTCAGCAGATTTTGCAAGAGGATGCCGGCCACTAAGTCATGATATTCTGGCAGCGTCTGAATAATGACGAATAAGCAACAAACATCCGCTCGCTTACACGTGTGTGTGTGTGTGTGTGTGTGTAAAACAAGGATGATGTTTATGTATTTCTTATAGTGCTGCCTTTGACTGGGTCCTTTCCAGACTAAGCTCCATTTATTTTTCCTAAGTCTACTTGTCATTGTCTTATTTTCATAGTTCGTTGTGCAAACTTGACTTTTGTTTCCTCGCCTCCTGGATTGTTTTTAAAGGAGTAGTTCATACGGAGAGGAACAAAAAGTTTCAATGCTCGTCAAGTTATGTGACTGCCGTTCAAAAAGTACATGAGTAATGCTGTTGTAAATTCATTGACAAGCTCTTTAATTATGATATACCCATGGAAAATAATTTCTTCGCAACAAGGAGTAGAATACAAACACTTAAAAGTAAAAATTTTCATTTATTGCTTATGAAATAAGTCACAGATTATAAATGTGTAGAAGCAGTATTTACTGCTTAAAGCATCTAACATCTGTCTTTTCCATTGTGTTTTTCAGTATTTATTTCTCTCCTGCTGCGTGCATTTCATACTAATATATTTTGTAAGTGACAAATAGGGCGAAAGAGCAATAACGGGTAATGTTGTTTTTTGATTATTCCCGACAAAATTTGTAATTACTGTACTTGTTATCCTGTTGTAGCACTGCAGTGTTCATTTCAAAGTCCAACCGATTTTTTTTTTTATGAAGACATTCCATTGACAACAATATGATGATATCTGAGGCATGAAAAATGCGGCGGAAACAAACTGTTTTGGACAAAATGTAGGTTGGGGAGACTGTGCCGGTGGAACAGTGAGGAAATTTTAAAGTGACAAATGATTATGCCACACATTTATGACATTATTATTTCAATTACGTTTCAAATGTTGAATAAAACGACTCCTACTTAGTACCACAGCATGTCATTATTATCGAAGTTATTCATTTGAGTAAAATAAAAAGTATTTGCCATCCTCCCTTTCGATGACATTGTTTCTTATGGAGGACCTGTAATAAGGTGAAAAATCGACGTACATTTAGCGAGAAAAAATAACAGGTGGAAAATTCATGGTTGCGGAGAAAGAGACTACATACCTTCGACATACTGCACCACTGTCTCCAAACCAGAGAAAAAAAATTAGAGTGCTTAATGGAACTATGTAGTTCAGAGCCATTCTGAGAGAAACATAGGCTGTCTTGTAATAATTCATAACTTTGAGGAAGTTACAACAGCCTTTATGAAAGTACTTAAGAAAATTATATTCAAATGTTACCGGTTTCACTTAGAACATACAATGGGACGACATATTCAGAAAGTTGGGCAAAGTCGAACACGAAAATGAGACACGAGACACAGGACTGCACGACAGACACGGTAGACACCCAACAAACATTTCCCCAGGCATATGTAACCATCATCTTGCAATCGCAGTTCCTGTTTCAGTTCTAGGAGAAACAAACTAGGATAATGAGATCCTTCCAAAATTCTAATACTTTGCCCAGGCTGTCAATAGTTTCAGATTACGAAATATCTAGAAACTAAGTCAACACTGGAAAAAAAAATAATCTGTTTCACTTTATCTCTGTTTTACTTGTGACTAACATGGAAACTTGACTGCAAACTCAGCGGGTGCGTATCAGAGTTCGGATGGACATGGGCCTAAGCTAAACTTGACCATTTACCTTGGCAACAACCCAAGTGTAGTAGATAGGCGTTAATATAGAGCCGTTTTAATCAAGAATGACTGGATCAAACTGCTGTACTGAAGATGTGATGGCGGATATTCCAGACGACAGAGTGTATGGTATAAAGAGAAGAGATTACGGGCTTCAGCGTCAATGATAGAAATTTGTTGTAAATGTGGGTCTTCAAACAACGTACATCTGCATTTTGTCTGTTGATCAACCCCTTCAACACGCTGATGTATTATAATGAACTGGAAGACATTGAGTTCATTAACCCCATTTCTACTAGAGGACTCTGCCACACTAAGCAAAATCATCTGATATCTGTAAGAATAAAGTAAGACAACATTGTATTGATGGAATAGTTTCCTCTACCTTCCATATCCTTCTGCCGATTAGTAATCTTCACTTTCCCCCATTCCACACCCCTCCTCTCCCTTCTCTCTACGGGGTAAATCGCTTTCCATGCAAGGACCAGCAATGCAGGTGTCTGCATCAGCTGCAGATTTACTAGTTATCTTCATAGGGATCTCGCCCATTATTATTTGCCAGATTACATCAGCTCTTCATATGAGGCCCACTGGATGATTATGTGTTGTCACCAGTAAACCACAAATTCCAAGTGCACATGCCAACTGGTCCAGCTGCATGTAGTGGAAGCTGTGTTTATTATGTGTCCGACTTTGACCGTGATTCAGACTCCGTTCTCCAATACCCAGCAGTCATCCTATGTGACACGCAGCGTCAAATTTAGGCATGCATAACTGTCTGCGTTTCGTGTTTCTGAACAGGAAAGTTCATTTCGTCCCAGTATTGCTTTTCAGTAATGCGTAATAACGAATACCTTAATCACAGTTTTTAAGGTCATGGTCCGGGATACAGGATGTGGTGATCAGTACCTCAGCAATATGTAGGCTTTGCGCACACTCTTCAGCCATTCTTTGTCTTTTATTCTTTATCTATTCCCATTACGTCCATTAGCCTCTACTACCAATTCTCCAATTTCTCCATTTCCCTCCCCCTCTCTCCTTTCTTTCCCTCCCTCCCTTAACTGCATCCTAGCACAATGCAGGCCAACCCTCCCAACCCCCTACCCCGGATAATTAATTTTGCAATGCAGCATTAAGCCCATTTATTGAGATATGGGGCTTTGTGAAGAATGGGACGGGAGGTATTAGAATGAAATAGAGAAAGGAGGAAGAGGAGAAAATGGATAAGAAGCGAGAGCAGTGGAAAAGACTATAGACACATTTCGGTATTAGGCCACAGATAAACGGAAGGAAGCAAAGCCAAACACGAGAAGGGAGATGAGGGAAAGTGTTGCAGAAAGTGCGATGTAAGAGGAAGTATATTCGCGAGCCGCAGACTGTTCACCTTCCACTTTATTGCTGGCTGAAAGGAAATCTTGGGTATGATTTTACAAGGAAGACCTTTTATTAGTGGCTCGAAGCTTTTCTGTACTGAATGAGTAACAGTGACACCGGGATGTGTTTCTTGTGTAGTCATAAGAAAGTTTTGCATAACCAGCTTAATCACCAACAGGTCTTTGGCGTGATTACCCGGCTACGAGTTCCATCCAGCCAAGAGCTGACTTGAGGATGAGCAAGAATTATGGCTTGTAAGTGAACAAGAGTCAGTTTGTTCCCGTAAAATAATCTCCGCTTTGTCAACTGCAGATATTTCACCCTTTATTGACCTTTTTATCTTACATGCCATATTCCACCCATTCCTATTTGGTCTTCAGCGACATCGTTTCTCCGGAAATTGGGGCTTGTACTAAATGATAGTTACAGAATTTCAATTGCCTAAAGATAAAGTACAGTTTCTTACTAAGTGCTAAGGGATACGACAAAAAGGAAGCTGTGAGTGGCATATACCGTAACGAACGTGAGGGAGGAAATATAACAAGTGATAAAGAGCTAATAAAGGAGGATCAGGAAGAGGGGGGAAGGTTAGTGAACCCTGCATAACTCACAGGGTCTCAGACAAAGGACTCGCTAACCAGGATAAATTAGCCTTAAATCACCCCCACTTACCAAGTAGTAGTTACCACACTGAAACCCTGATCTTTAGCAGGGCGAGCTAATTATACCTCATACCAATTAATCTGGCCAGGCATGTATGGCAACACTGTTCCTGCCGAGATTCTGATTGGCTGGAGGTGTTTGTTCGATTTCGTTGTTGCTTAAATAGATACTTTCTTTATTATCAGATATGATGCTAAGTTTGTCAACAGTACAATCGTCAAAAGCAATAAGAAATCCGTTATATACTTAACAACAATGAATTCTGCGTAGGAAGATAGAAATATGAGTCAACAAAGTATTTTAGCAGTCAAAGTCAAGGTCAGCATTCGAACAATTCCTTTAAATCTCCGACACTCGATAATATAACAGAAAATTGAGGAAACCTGCTTAATCTAAGCGTTGGTGTAACATTTAAATTTTAAGATCAGTCCGTACTGTGATAATAGAGGAGATAAAATGAAATAGTTTTCCTTTAGCCTACTTTGATTTTCGATTTTTTTTCAAACCTTCCTCCCCGCACAACTCGTCTTTTCATTAGAACTTTTAATTATTCAGAGTTGTGGCACCGTTAAAGGGTGCGGACTGATCTTAAAATTTAAATGTGTGTTACACCAACGCTTAGATTAAGCAGGTTACCTCAATTTTCTGTTATATTATCGAGTGTCGGAGATTTAAAAGAATTGTTCGAATGCTGACTTTGTTGACTCATATTTCTATCTTCCTACGCAAATTTCATTGTTGTTAAGTATATAACGGATTTTTTTACTGCTTTTGACGATTGTATTGTCGACAAACTCAGCATCACATCTGATAATAAAGAAAGTATCGGTTTAAGCAACAAGAATCTCGGCAGGAACAATGTTGCCATACATGCCTGGCCAGATTAATTGGTATGAGGTATAGTCCATCCATAGCCAGACGCCATGTATCCCAAACGGGGTGGTCAAGGGCTTAGAGTTAATTGTTTTACAGGGAGGGGCACTAATCCTCCACCAACCCCACTTGACACGTAGGGATGCCAACAGCATCTGGTGTTCCCAGGCGGTCACCCATCCAAGTACTAACCAGACCCAACGTTGCTTAACTTCGCTGATCGGACGGAAGCGGTGTACTCAACGTGGCATGAGGGATAGTCAAAGTTCTCAAATGACGTGAACAAATGACTTATGTATAATAAAATTCCTTCTTCGTGCTTGAGGCGTTAGACACAGCATGTAATAAATCTTTCATTACCAGAACGCTGTCTTATAATCAACAGAGTCGTCAGGGTGTGGAAAGAAATATGGTGGAAAACATAGGACTGAAGGGGTAAGTAACGAAGGTGATGGGGGTAAATAGTTGCCACTTTACATTAATATTACAATTTTTTCATTTTATTTTTACTCCATCAGAGTGAAGACTGTGTGTGTGTGTGTGTGTGTGTGTGTGTGTGTGTGTGTGTGTGTGTGTGTGTGTGTGTGTGTGTGTGTGATGGTTTTGAACTGTTGGGAGAGAAGTATTTGTAAAAAATCTGTGTTACTAGAATGACTGTGTTTGTAAGCCAGTGTGTGTATAAAGCAAATCATGAAGGAAATCTTGATAGACTAAGGTGCGAACATGTGAGAACAAATAAATGGATATGTTACTGAACCCTCTCAAATATCCGACCCCATGTGAGACTGAATCCCAGTTCAGGAGGACTGGAGACGCACGGCCTACTGACCAAACCGCTGAAGGCTGCATTTCATAAGTCTGTTAAATTATGCCCAGGTAAGGATCGAAGAATGCCTGGATTTGCAAAGAGGGCTACCTGGCTTAGGATCGATGAATACCAAAGTTAGGGCGGAAGAATGACGAGATTTAGGAGCAAAGAATTTCCAGGATATGACCGAAGAATTCGTTCATTAGGAATGCAGAATGACTTGGTTAAAGCCGAAGTACTCGTATGCCTAGGTTTGGACCAACTAATGTCTAGGTTAGAACCGTAGTGTGCCCATGCAAATTACAACTATTACACGGTTAGGCTAAACCGAAAAAAAACTTGGATAAGAACCGAAGAATACCAGAGTTAGTAAAGAGGAATGCTGACGTGCGTTTCTCGAACTATTTTGATTTGCAAATCTCCAAAATCTTAGCAAAGATTTGCAAAAGTTATCTATAGATTTCAATTTTTCGACTACTCCTACATTTATTCCTAAATGACTGTACAGTATTACTACAGGTACCTCGTATTTTAACTGTGAATATCCCTCATAAATATAACTTTCCCCACTTTTCCGTGCCATAAAGGTCGATGGGGAAGAAATAGTCATACAACAAAAATAGTAATTATCTGTAGAAATGAAGTTCACATTCATTAAAATCACTAAAAAAAAAAAAAAAAATGCAATATAAAGCAGACTGAATGAGCACGACATGAAGTGTGACATCACATTTACCCTCTCATGTAACATAGAGGGAGGTGGTGTTCTAGACGTTAGAGAAGCAATCTGCTGTCTGAAAGGATGCCAGTTGCTTCCCCTTTGGGGCAGGGAGCAGTATGCTTATTTGAAGTTCTTTGTAAAGAATTAAGTAATGTTCCACAACTTTCGCTGCCATGTTATAAAAACACTCCCAGCAATACCATCACACCAATCCTGAGTAAGACAGTCTTAGCATATACTGAATATGGATGAGAATTAGTGTCGAAGTGGTGATAATGCTAAGGCAAGTAGCTCCCAGGACGACTGCTGAACTTATTGAAGCCTGTGTCAGACTCATGCACATAAAACACAGGAGAGTGCATACCTCCACAAAGGCAGCATCAGTCACCCTATCGACCTCACCTTTGGACATTTTCATTCAAAATTTTATCACTTGTTCCTTTGATAGTCGTCAGACATTACATCAGGTTTGGTGGAATTGTACTCAACATTTTTTTTCCGTGATGTTGCTCACAAACAGAGAAATGGTTAGATGTACAAAACGAACCAGAAACATATTCTCCTTAGCACAGGTAAAAATACTTGAATCTTTGGATCCCTGAAGGGCTGATGGAGGCGCCACCATAATTGAGTTTGTTTTCCTTTTACTCGGCTGCTCGCATTCTTTTACACGCCACTAACCACATTTCCATCCCACCATTATCAATTTCCATTTCCTTTGTCATGTTTGCGTCACTCTCACCCTTCATGCTTCTTCAATCTCCTTCCTTTCGTTGATCTGGTGGCTTGTTGCGTGACGAAGTTAATGGAATACAGATTTTTCTCACTGGGAATGAAATTACTGCTAATGTTTTCTTTTTCTTTTCGTAAAAAAATTAATTTCTGTACCTGTTGTAGTTTAATTATCTGTGGCACAAAATCAATTTTAGTTCTCATACTAAGGAAGTATTTTTTGTTCACTGTGAAATTCTTATGGTTCCAGAGGATGGTTGGATAATGATCAGGCATGATATCGAGACCCATTTGTGTTTTATATTGTAACTTCGGCGACTACCACCAATGCTGGAGAAGGGTACGTTCACACAGGGGTAGCGTTCGGGTACACACACACGTCTCAGCTCCCTCCCTGTCTCCCGATATGTGGATGGTGAACAACAGGGGAAGGACATTTTGAGCCTGCAGCGGTCCGGGTTCACATTATTATGGACGGCTCCCACCATCCAAATATATGCACGTGTGGGAAATTCCTGGATCTGAGCGGATTATGCACCATCAGTGTAACTCACTAGAATCCGTTTGTATCTTACTGTTTTCTTCCTACTACCACCAAGCGATTTTTATTCACCTACAAGAATATCACAAGAATGACTATGATAGTGCTGTAAGAATAATCTATCTATCTATCTATCTATAGCCCGACGCTCTAATCCCGCAAAGGGTGGCCGCAGACAAAACGCCTCCAAGTCGCTCTGTCACCCACCATTTGACTACCCTCCCCCCAACTCACCCCCCCCTCCCTCATATACCTCTCAACTCCATCCCTCCACCTCATCCTCGGTCTACCCCTCCCTCTCCCTCCCTCCACCTCACCCACATACACCCTCTTAGTCAGTCTTTCATTCTCCATTCTCTTCACATGTCCAAACCACGTCAGTGTATTTCTCCTAATCTTCTCAATCACATCCACATCCACCCCACAGCGTTCCTTCACTTCTTCATTCGTCAACCTGTCCCTCCATGTCACTCCACATGGTCCTCTCAAGTAACTCATTTCCACTGCTCTCACTCTTGACTTGTTCCCCTCTTGCAAGGTCCATGCCTCGCTTCCATACGTCAGGGTAGGGATCACAATACTATCATGCAGTGACTTCTTAACTTCCACACTCACCTCCCTATTTCTCATCACTGCTTTCAGTGTACCAACAACCTTCCTTCCCTGCTGTACCTTTTCACGCACTTCATCCCCCAAAGTTCCATCCTTACTCATCACACTACCCAAGTACTTGAATGCACTCACATTCTCCATATCCTCACCATCCAACCTCACTGCACACTCTGTGACTTCATTCCTCTCAAACACCATAACTTTACTTTTGTTTACATTAACTTTCATCTTCCTCCTCCTACACACTGTCCCAAATTCATTCACCAAGCCTTGCAACTCCCATTTATCTTCACTCAACAGTACTGTATCATCAGCAAACAGCAACACCGGAATAAGAATAAGCCGTTCGAATTTCCTGTCTTAACAGTACTGACAACTAAATAGCCTTCATCATAACACGGCCTTCATAGAAATTAACTCCTGAAGCCTTTCCAACAAGATGACGTATTTTTGTACTTTACTCTTGCTACCACCAGGCTATGCTAGTCAGATCAGGAAAGGCTCCTAGTAGTGGGAGGGGGGGGCTAATTAATGAAATATATAAACAACACGATACGGAAAAGCTAAGGAAAATCTCCTGTCATTGCCGAAGCAACCTTATTTAGATATAAATATAAATGGAACATCTCTGTACACACCCACCCACCCACACCCACCCACACACACACACACACAAATTATTTAGACTTCAATTTGGGATTAAAATAAATTTCAGGATCATAATTATTACCATTTGGTATGAATGCATTCCTTTTGCTTCTTCCATAAGAACCTTGAGTTGGCTTATTTATGTTTGGAATGAACTTTGGTGATCACGTCGTTGTGTAAGACTGAGACAGATTTTTTTCTTTTTTTCATTACCAGAAAGAAGCCAACTAAACACGAAGGATACCCACCTCAAAAGCTTTAATATATGGTCTAGAATTTGGTGAAACCGCCAAAATTTGGTATAATGTTCTGGGAAGTTCCTAATATCGCTCTCATGTTGTTGGTGACTGCAAGCAATTCCAAGAAGCGGCAAGTATATACTCTAAAGTCAGGGAACCGCTCTCCAATCCTTTATACCCATACGTCGGCGTGTCTACCTCTCGAGCCCGCTGCGAAGTGACTACGGTACAGAAGACCAGGAACACGAAGCTCGTCATCGCTCCTTCCGACTTCCGTGTTCATACTCACACGGACACCATCCCGAAGGACTTGGAATATGGCTCTGAGAACAAAGGGACGAACGTGTACATCCTTTTTGATTCCTATGGTCGTATTATATGTGGCTTTGGAGATTTCTTAACACCTCATCCTTTGCGATTTATTTTGCACATTAGCCTACACATCATTAACCACTTGCACGTTATTGATGTGATGTATGTAAATGCTAAAATATTATCAAATGCATGCAGATGAATAATAAGGAGTAATTTACAAAATAAATCGCTAGGGAAAAGAGGCTACAAAGTGTCTTATTCCTCCTGAAATGGAGTCTTTAGCTTCTTGATCAGGCAGACTTAGCAGGTTATTTATCACATTGTTCGATAAAACTCTATTATGTTACTGAAGCACATTAAGTCGATATTGACAAGACAAAGCACGCATTTCAGAGCCGCATCCACACCTGGAGTAGGCTACTGTAAGGAGGAATAAGTATTTATGACTGTGGTAGAGGGTACAACCCCTGGAATCTCACCCTTTATAAACTATGGTGCAGGTGGAGGTCTACTAATATATAAAGTTTCAAGTGCCTAGGTAAAACCCTGGTGTTCTCTCTACTGGGGGTAGTCACCCCCTCCCCCCCCGGTGGGGGTGACTATCGGGGGTCCCATCCTGCCTCTATTGTGGCTGGGGTGAGCGTCTGACTGCCAAATTTCGTGTTCCCATTTTAAAAATCACGACTCTGCATAAAAGCTTTAGTCAGGACTCCCTGGGAATGTTACCTCCCCGTGGAGAGTGGTCTGTGGAGATCTCACGCGCCTAAAACATGACCCCAATAAATATCTGCAATTGTACAAAATTACTTGCTCTTAATAAAAAAAGAAGGAGAGAGAGAAAAACTGACATTTTTTCCTCTGGGAGGGCTGCCTCAACCCCCCCCCCCAGAGGGGTTTGTCAGCTAGGGTCCAACCCTGCCTAAAACGTGGTCGAGGTAAACGTCTACCGGTGAAAAAAAAAATGTATTCCTTGGTTTAAAAAACTATGGTTGTCTACAGTATAATGGTTTTGCTAGGACCCAAGGGGCCGTCCCTTCCCCCATGAGGAACGACCCTTGGTGGTTCCTCTCCTCCCAAATCATGGCCGGGGTGAACAGTCAATATACAAAATGTCATGTTTTTCGGTAAAAAACTTTGGCCATCCATAATGACCTTGTCCATAACCCCCGAGAGATATGGCACTTGGGGGTTCCAACATGTTTATAATTTATCGAGAGAATCGGCTAAGTATAGTGTTTGTCCCAAACTGTCTCTTCCTCACTCTATCTGTCTATCCACTCACTTGATGTAGTGCTGCCTACTTCTTCCTTTACCTTTATCATTCTTTTTCTGTGACTACCCTCCTCTTTTCTTATTTCTCCCATCTTTCCTGTCACTTCTTACTGCTTTTCTTTCCTTTACAGGTGGCTTTACATTGAGTGACAAGCCAAATGGTTTCCTGTAAGCCAAGAAAACATTTACAATGCTGGGTGGTAACCATATAACCAAACCTTACGTGCTCCCTACGTGCCAACAAGTGGGTTGGTGGAGGGTTAGTGCCCCTCCCCATAAAACAAGTAACTCAAAGTCAAATGGCGACGCCTTACGGGATTATGGCGTCTGGCAATAAATAGATAGATAGATAGATAGAGTAAGGAAGCGACAGTTAGGGACAAACACTATATTTAGCCGATTCTGTGGGTGCGGAACACACACACACACACACACACACACACACACACACACACACACACACACACACACATTCATGAAATACAGTACAACACAACCGGCACAGCTTAACCCTTACCGAGCTGCAAGCCTCATATTACCCACCATGACTGTCTGCACGGGCCAAACTGCAAGCCTCATATGAGGTAAAATTTACACTGGTTATAGGACAGTGACTCACGAGAGGTAAACTATTGTATCTTACAAAGAATCAGCCTGGCAGAGGTTAAAAACTCACAGAGATAATTTCTAAACTGAAGCAGTAAGAGGGCAGTTAAAGTATTAAAACCTCTGAAGACAAATCAGTAATGTCAGAGCAACCAAACTCCCTTATGTGGCAGTAAACCTAATATTCAATACATGACAGCAATTTTTAACAGGCACTGGTTATATACAGTAGGCATGACAGCCTAAAAAGGAAAAGTTAATTTTTCCTCACTTTTAAGAACTCTTCATGATGATCCTTGATAATGTTGATCAGGAGATTGTGAAAGATCTTGTGACGCTCACCCAATACAACGGAATCCATCTTGCCATACTGCACCTGGAAGTGTTAGGATAAAATACATACAATGAAACATACTGGTAGTGAATAAGCAACTTCCTATATGCAAGTATCTAAAATTTAAGCCCCCCCCAAAAAAATGGGAAACATCATCATCATGTTCGTTTAATCCCATCTAAGAATGATATAAAGAAGGATCTGGAAACATGGAAAAGAGAAAGTACAAAAATGGGGAACGTGTCAACTTCTAGAACACACAAAACTTTACTCTTATCTATTTAAGCTCATACTTTCAAATCACGCCACTCACAGACACTAACAAACCTGAAATAGGCTAGCCTGCAAAGATCCTGTTCACTATCAGCAAGTAACGCAGTATCTTATGCATACCTCAAATATTTTATACTCTACCCTTCACCACTCATCACCTTCCCCATCCCTCCTTGAACAAGTCAAAGGTTATCTTCTCTCACAAGTTAATTTATATACAGTATAGCTACTGCCAAGTGTTCTCAGCTAGGCAGGACTGGTGTACTATGTTACTTAATTACCATCTGCCAGGTGACATGTATACACGTCAAAATCGGGCATTGGCAGGGCCACCAAGTGACATGTATACACTTCAGAATCGGGCTTTGGAGGGGGCGTCTAATGACGTATATACGTGCATGTGTCTTGTCGCCACCGTTTGAACAAGCTGCCATTTCATTTCGCCACCAGAGGGTAGGGAGGGAGTCCCTCTATAGCACATAGGTGAGAGTCAGTCTGTCCCGCACCTTTGCCAGATGTACAAATATTTTTTCAGGTTCCTCTTTGTCTGATTCTGTCTGCACCACCTGCAGACAGTTGCATCATTCCCCCTTTGCCAAGCATTTTTCCAAGGATACTAGAAAAGGGCTTAGTGATAGTGCCATAAGGCATGCCTTGGATGCAACAATGTCTAGTTTATCTAGTTATGGAGTACGTTACCATGCTGACAGCAAAGCCATAGTCAGCACTGTGGGCTGACACATGAACACCTCCTTTCTCGCGCTGAAAGTTAGTTTTCTTCCTCACGTCATAACTCATCAACGCAAGGACCTACAGACCTGGGCATACTTTCATTCGCATGAGGAAGAGTTGATGAGTAAAATGGTTGTTAATTCCTTTCCCGAAGTGCTATACTTTCCGAGATATTAAGGTTTGAAAACAAGCAATTTTCAGTGGTTTCCAAGAACTTGCCGTTGGTGAGGTGAAAACTGCGTCAAAAATAGCCCAGCGTTTGGGGGTTAAAAATTCAGAAACATTTTAATCCATTTCGTTTGATTGTGAGCTTGACCCAACTTTATATAACTGCATATGCTTAACCTTTTTTAATGCATGAAATGTGCTCAAGGTCATCCACTATTAGGGTTTATGAGTCAAGAACCTTTTAGAAAGACTAACTTTCCATCTTAGGGTAAATTCAGTCAAAACTTTCCCCTATTACTGTAGTCTGACTTTATGAACTTCAACTTTATGTTATGGTATATCCGCAGATCTCTTGATCCCAGTCCATTTTTTCCTGCCATCATTCCCCGAGCATATCACAGTTCATCTGCAATTAAATTAAGACAGTAATGTTGGAAGCTACTTAGGATGTGGATGTGGATGTTCAAACTGACAATAAATCAACACTTACCATTGGGCTGGATGGTTCAGTTAGGTCATCAAATCTAGAGGTAAGGTTCTGTGTGGCATGAGTCTTCACTGTCAGCTGGTAGGAACTCTTGATGCCTATAAAATATATGAAATTAGCAATGTTAGTATATTATCAACCAGTACTCTAGTAACATTTTTATTTATCATTTGCAGATATATATAGGTTGGTGGAGAGTTAGTGCCCCTCCCCATAAAACAACTAAATAACAGACAGGCTAGCCACCCCTCACGGGAGTAAGGTGTCTAATAAATGACTGATTTAACTGACAAAAACACAAACAATAATTAAAACTTTACCCTCAGCAACTTAAATTCAACTAAAATTTATGCTAATTATAGGAACATAATGTTACATTGACTATTCAAAATTATTTCAGGTGCAACATAACATTCCTATTTCAAACTGACAAAGATCCCTTTGAGCTCAACTGATGACCAAGTGTAGTACGGCTGGAGGGCTGATTTGACTAGTATCCAAGAAGGCTCATTTCTAGCTCATAACTTCATCACATCCAGTTTCATGCAACCACCACTCACTATTCAAGTTATGAAAGTGCCCTAGTTCCATCAGTTGAAAACAAACTGATTATAATACTTTTCAAGCTAACCTCATTCTGTACAGTATCTGAGGAAACATTGCTCCTGGTGGGTTCCTGTTTAAAGAAGTAAGCCAAAGGAAAAACCGTTTTGATCTGCCCCAGGTGGTGCTCGTAAAAAGTCCTGTCCCAGAAGAAAGTTACTTTACAGACTGTATTTAACCTCATCAGTCCAGGGACGTATATCTCCTTTTTTTTTTTTTTTTTTTTTCTGACAATTATATTATCATCCGGACCTCCTATCCCACCCTAGCGCAGCGTGAGGAGTAGCAACGTCCAGACAGCCGAAGCTTGCCCTCTCCAATAGGGCCACGCTTCCATTCACTCATCATTCAAGCCCCCGGAATCCTGGCGCTGTACCCAAGGAATCATTTACTAAGCTGGGTGATAACCATATAACCGGGGTTTTTGGCCGGGTTAAGAGTCCCCCAGATTCCCCCATCTAAAATCACATAATCATGGGAGACGTATCAGACAATTATATACAGCTTGGAATATAGTATTTAAACTAGAGAGGTCTGACGCCAGCACAAACCCTCTCAGTACCAGAGGTTTTTCCAGGTTACTGTAAATATAATTGTCTTGGTATATCAAAATCAAGTGAAAATTCTAAGGTACTGTACCGCCTGACTAACGAGATTGAAAAAGAATATCAGGACAGGATGATAACTTGCTGGACAGAGGAAAAAAATGGCAGTAGAAAGCGATTTTAAAAATAAATAAATCATCCATAAAACTCCATGAAGCTTTAAGTGCTTCATCTCTGTTACAACAACAAAATGATGACTGACGGAAGGAATATGTTGTGAAATAAGGCGACTCCCCCTCCCCCAACAGACCATAACATGCTTACTAATCCACCCCTTCTAGATTTTTTTTCCTCAAGAGTCCACTGAAATCCCTATTCTTCGTACATTCTGAAGCTCTGAAACTTCACTGTTTGACAAAAGGAAATGTCTCCAGCGTAAAGGATGGTTAAATCACCTGGTAATAGTGAGAATAACAATAAAAAAATAAAAAAAAAAGACATAATGAAGGGGCTTAAAGGAAATTTTTAACCACTTCACTGTAATGCAAGGCAATGCCACAAAGCTGATTAAAATGAACGACAAGTAGCTTGAATATAATTTAAGAGATACTTCAATGTACAAACGCACCAACATTAAGTTCTGTGGATCTTCTGAGCATCTCCTGGACAGCTGGCTTGAGTTTTGAGTATGTTACAACTTCCTCGCTGTTATGAAGGAGAGAAACAATCGTGTCAACAGCCATGAAGACATTAACAACTCTGTATTTGAAAGGCAGTACCAGCTCCTAGGAGGGCTTCTGTGCTAGGTGCTGCAGACGTTGGTATGCCGGGGCCCTCACAGGTGTTTTGGTTGGAGTCTTTACTGGAGTTTTCTGGGGACTGAAAGTATAAGGTTAACTGCTGTAGCAAGTGGTTGCTGTTGTGACCCCAGGCTCATCTGAACATGAACCCAATGGACCACAGGCTAATGTTACCCTTCTGCAGTCCACCATCTTTCTTTTAGGGAATGGGAAGGGAGTAGAGGAATGTTTGTATACCTGGGCAATAGAGCTGCACAGTTACATATGTGCCACTGTATTAAGGCAACACAAAAACAAAAATTCGTAAGTGGTAAGCTGTAGTAATTAATAGCTATCACTTACTACAATCAAATACTGCAGTAATATTAAATTATATAACACTAGAAGCTGTACCATTACTTATGTTAAGGAAGGTACTTGTTTCATTACCTAAAACTACTGAATAAAGATAAAATATTTTCCCATCTGTAGTACCTGATAGGGACATTAACATCCAGTGATGAGAACTTTTTGAGGTGAGGACTCTCAGGACCTTTGGCTGGTGATGGTGGTGGAACAGCAAGGTGATCAGTTGTATCACTGGCATGCCCACGGAATTTACGTATCTTCTCTCCACACTGGTTCGCACGTAGTAATTTTGCCCACAACTCATCCAATCGCCCACACCGACCTAAAAGCATTCGAACATCAATGGATGTCAGTTTCTGTTGAAAAGTGGGTGAAATCAATGGTACACTAATGCATGACAGGAAAAAAATGAAATCTATCTGTCCACCTACTGCCAGACGCCTTAATCCCATAAGGGGTGGTCACAAACAAATTGCCTCCATGTCGCCCTGTCCCCCTCCATGTGGCTGACCTTCCCCCAGCTCATGCACCCCTCTTTAATATACCTCACCACTCCATCCCTCCATCTCATCTTCGGCCTCCCCCTTTCTCCACCTTCCTCAACCTCACTCACATACACTTTCCTCGTCAGTCTCTCGCTCTCCATCCCCTCCACATGATCAAACCACCTCAGTATCACTTTCTATCACATCCACACACACATTACAAAACTCCTTCACTTCTTCATTTGTCAGTGCGTCTCTCCATGTAACTTCACATGCTCCCCTCAAATAACTCATTTTCATTGCTCTCACTCTCCTTGACTTCTGTTTTTCCAACAGGGTCCAAGCGTCACTTCCATACGTTACAGTTGGTATCACAATATTATCATGCAGGACTTTTTTACTTCCATTCTCATTTCCAAATTTCTTGTAACTGCTTTCAAGGAACCAGCTTTCTTTTTCGAATATTGTACCCTTTCAAGTACTTCATCCTTCAAACTTCAGTCCTTACTCATCACATTACCCAAGTACTTAAGTGCACAGACATTTTCTACTTCCTCATCATCCAGCCTCACTGTGCAGTCATTGACCTCATATCTCTTGAAGACCATCACTTTACTCTTCCCTACATTCACCTTTGGATTCCGTTTCTTACACACTCTCCCAAACTCATTTACTAGGCCTTGCAGTCCCCCTTCGTCTTCACTTAACAATACAGTATCATCTGCAAACAACGGAACAGGACGTTTCCAGACACTGCCTTCTCTCAGTAGGGTAGCTCCAACTTCCACTACGCTACCTTGTCTCTTTTATAACCTCATCTGTATACAGTACAGATTGAACAACCACGGAGACATGACACATCCCAGTTTCAATCTAACATTCAGACATAAAAACTCAATTCACCATCCACATATTCCTGATCGTTCACTTCATGCTTCTAAGAAAATTCGTAACCAATCTTCTAGCACTCTCCTTCCTCCTGGTTATAACTTCCACAGGGCCAGACCGTGACAGAATGACCTTCAGGTTATTGTCTCCCTCACATACCTCTCTCAGTATCTCAGTCACTCCTCTTTCTATCCCTTCTTTTTCACCAGTGTACAGGTAACCTATTCTTCCATAAACATGCGAGGTCTGTTCAGAAAGCATCCGACCTTAGGCTCCCCCAAAATAAATAGCTAACTTGTTTAGCTAGGACACTAATCCCCCTCAAAGTAGGCCTCTTCTGACTTGACACACGTAGCCCAGCGTTAAACATTTTTCAACATCGGTTTTCGGTACCTCCTGCAGGTGCTTCGTCGCATTCGTCATGATCTCTTCCCCTGGAAGAACGTCGCTCAAGACATGAGGGAGTGTGCAAATCGCAATCCAGACTTTCTGAAGACTGTTATCACCGGAGATGGGACTTAGGTGTATGGGTACAATCCAGAAACCAAAGAACAGTCATCCCAGTAAAAGCATGCAGGGTCGCCTCAGCCAAAAAAATAAATAAATAAAATAAATAAATACAAATAAATAAATAAATAAAAATCGACAGGTTCGCAGTAAGGTGAAATGTACTGGCATGTTGACAGTTTTTTCTGTTACCGTGGTGCCAAGCATCACGAATACGCACCAGAAGGTCAGACTTTCAACAGACATAACTACATCGACGTTATACGTCGTCTTCATGATGCAGTTCGGCGGAAGAAATCAGGCCTTTGGAAAGCAACAAGTTGGAAGTTGCTCCGTGACAATGCCCCTGCCCATTCTTCTCAACTGATTCAGGAATTGTTGGCCAAGCACAACATCTCACATGTCCAGCATCCTCCCTACTCACCAGTCATGGCTCTGTGCGACTTTTGGTTATTCTCCAAGCTCAGAACTCCGCTGAAGAGATTCCAATTTGAGACGAGAGAAGAGTTCATGACAAATGTGACGAAGCACCTGTAGAAAATACTGTACGGAAAACCAACGTTAAAAAAATGTTTCAGGGGGTGGAAAGGACGCTGGGCTACGTGTGTCAAGTCAGAAGGGGCCTACTTTGAGGGGGATTAGTGTCCTAGCTCAGTAGATTAACTATTTATTTTTTTAGAGCCTAAGGTTGGATACTTTCTGAACAGACCTCGTAATGATGATGGTGAAACTGAATAATCCTCCTCCTCACTATCACAATCCAGGTGCCTATAAAATGAAAGCACCTGATGCTCTGCCAACCTATATTGCACTACCGTATCATCTTCACAAAGTCTTCTTCGCCTCCTTCAACCCTCAAACTGACTCACATTCCAACTACAGTTATTATGATACCGTAATAAGTACCTGTAAATTATTTATGTGAGCGAATACTAAAGCTGTACCACAATGCAATAACTCACAGAAATATTGTTCTTCAGTTGCTTTGATGAAGACTCCTGTTTCTTTTGTGCCCTGAAAAAATAAGATAAAATTTTCAGTAAGTGTGAAATATAGGGTAATATCAGTCTTCTAATCCAAATGATCACATCTGTAGAAAGTAGGCTATTAAGTATATTACGCTAAATACAGTACAGCTGACCCTCATGATACAGTCAATCGGTATGCGACGAATTGCTTAACGTACATTGTGTCGAAAAAAATTTGAATCTTTTTTCAGTACACAATAGCATTTTCATTTATATGATCACTATGATCCCATGTGAAGCTTCACATGTCAATGTACGATCGCTGTTTTCATTGACAAAAATATCAACACACAAGCTTACAATCATTTGATTGTTCCAAGATGGCCTCTGAACCTGATTCTATTGGGTGTGTTAGGGTAGGTGATGGAACAACAGTGTGGCATTGGAGTTCAAGCAGCAAGCGAAATGCAGTGAAGTGAAATAACTCCAGGCTTAGGTAAGTTGGAAACTTTTTAGACTTATTGTTGGTCATACGCAGAAAGTGAAGGTCAGTGAAATGAAACTGCCAGTTTAGGTGAGTTGGAACCTTGTTTTTAGACTTTGATGGAAAAGTGACCCTTGCCCGAAAACGTTTCTCCATTGAACCCAAGTTATAATGAACTTTATACGATAAATCATTATGCGGTGGATTTTTCCAAATGCATCCTCATCATAAAACGAGCTTGCTGTACAGCACTGGCTGTACCTACTACACAACAGTGTCACATACGGTATTTAAATCTTCATAGCCAAATGATATGACTGAGAAAGATTTACTTGAGCTGATCTACTCTCAGTATTTCTGAAGTTTTCCTAAAAAAAATACATTTTGTATTTTTCATACATTTTCAACTTGAAGTATAATCCAGTAATGACCTTAAACTGTCTTAAATGAACTGGTCCAACTGCAATTAGTACCTGCCAAGTTCAAACTGCTTTATTCCAGAAATGGGAAAAGGCATTTATGTATTTATTAATAACGTAATCGCAGTACTGGGGAAGTACATTTCATATTATTTAAGTTTGATAATTGTATAGTATTTAATTCATCATCATCCTGCCTCTTTTTCCCACCTGCAGGTGGGACTTACAAACAATTTGGTACCGTATGCTCATAAACCATATCTACTGGTGGGGGATGCCGTCATGCGATGGGACCAACATAAATGGGCGGCAGAGGTGCCCAGTTATATAAATATCCTTCAACTCCATCCCAACCCTCGTTTCGGAGGACAGGAGTGAGTCGAGGGTCTGATGAGAGACCAGTGTCCAGTACACTACTAAGGGTAAGTAACTAGTCTTGTGCATGGCAAAGCTGTCATTAGGAATAGGGTGTTCTAGCCATTTGCCCCCCCCCCCCAGTGCTTGCAGCGGTACAATAAATTCTTATAGGCTTATCATACACACCACCAGCTGCGACCCGTTAAAGCACCACGCATAACCACACCTTACTTCACTTTCCCCTTCTCCCTTCTGTGCCTCCCCTTCTCTAGTTTCCATAATAAGTCACTTCTTGGCAGACCTGGGAGCCAGCAGTTGTAGGGGCCCTGTGCTCTTCAGGGCCTCAGGAGTCTTGAGGCCTTCTGGCTCATGCCCGTTATCCCTTCTACCCTTCCTTCTAACTTCCTCCTGCACCTTCTTCTTTCTTTTGGGGTAATTGGAGGAGTTTCAGTCACTGCCTCCTCAACAGTTTTGGATGACACCTCAACTGTCTTGGCTGGTGCTGTAAACCTCTCAATTCCATCTGCCTATAACAGAAGAATTTACCAAATAATACATCACTGTGGAGCATAACAGCAAATTTGACCAAAAAAGACTTTATAATGCAGTGCTGACATATACAACAAACCCCTCCAATCCGGGTACATGCTTTTTATAATATCCTGTCAAATACCAGACTATTTCATATAGCTTTGTTAACTCCATCAGTCCACTGACATGTTTTAATGACTTACTGATACCTTTAGCTGATTACAATCGGCACTTGTGAAGCCTCCTGCAGCGACGAGGCAAATGACTGCTATCTATCCTCTCCAATTAGAACTTTCTCAAAAGCTGAATACAACTGGAGATAGCATGAAAAAACTGAAACAGTATATCAGCAGACTGAAAGAATTAAGAAGTACCCAGGCAGTATGAGTCAGAAACACCTCAATAACCCCATCAGTCTGAGTATCTTATTTACGGTACTATACTGTTTTCTAACTAATTTCAGTTTTACTCAGTGATGTTACGACACACCCAGGCTGTGGTGTTTACAGGAGAACTTAAAGTACTGAAGAAACTATCAAAGCCTAGAAATAGGAAAAGTAAATCAAAATGAGGAAGGCCCCTGGAATTGATGGAGTGTGTGGTGAAATGCTGAAGCATAGGGGAGAGACAGTAGCAGAATGGATATGGAAGATGTGCAGATTGGCCTGGGAAGAAGGTAGTCCCGGAGGATTGGAAGTTAGGTATACTTATTCCCCTGTACAAAGGAAAAGGGGAAAAAGAAGTTTGTGGTATTCATAGAGGCATTTGTCTTAGTGTTATATGAAAAGTATATGGTAGGATACTTATTGGCAGAATTAAGGAAATAACAGAGGAATTAGCTGGAGAAGAACAAGGAGGTTTTAGGACGGGAAGAGGTTGTGCAGATCAGATATTCATTCTTAGGTCTTTAGTGGAAAAGTTTCTAGAGAAGTGAAAGAAGTTGTATGCATCCTTCATGGATTTGGAGAAAGCATATGACAGGGTGGATAGACAAGGAATGTGGAAAGTATTAAGAATATATGGAGTAAATGGGAAGTTGCTGAATGCCGTGAAGAGTACCGGTATGTATGAGGGTGCTAAGGCTGCACTGTGTGTGAATAGTGAACTGAGTAAATTTTTCTATTTGAATGTTGGATTGAAACAGGGATGTGTCATGTCCCCATGGTTGTTCAGTCTGTATATAAATGAGGTTATAAAATAGGTACAATGTAGGGCAGTGGATGATGGAGAGACACAATGAGAGAGGGCAGTATTTGGAAATTCACTGTACTGCTGTTTGCAGATGATACTGTTGTTAAGTGAAGACGAAGGGGAACTGCAAGGCTTGGTGAATGAGTTTGGGAGAGTGTGTAAGAAACGGAATCTACAGGTGAATGCAGGGAAGAGTAAAGTTATGGTCTTCGAGAGAAGTGAAGCCACTGTATGTACAGTGAGTCTGGATGAGGAGGAAATGGAAAATGTGAGTGCGTTTAAGTACTTGGATTGTGGGATGGGTAAGGGTGGAATTTTACAGGGTGAAGTGTTTGAAAGGGTACAGCGAGGGAGAATGTTTGCTGGTTCTTTGAGAACAGTGATAGGGAACAGGGTAGTGAGGATGGAAGTTAAAAAAGTCTCTGCATGATGGTTTTGTGATACCAACCCTAACACATGGAAGTGAAGCTTGGTCCTTGTTGGAAGGACACAAGTCAAGCGTGATAGCAGTGGAAATGAGTTAGCTGAAAGAAGCATGTGGAGTTACATGGAGAGAAAGACTGACAAATGAGAAGTGAAGGAGAGTTGTGGTGTGGACGTGGATGTGATAGACAGTGTTGGAAGAAATACACTGAGGTGGTTTGGCCATGTGGAGAGGATGGAGAGCGAGAGACTAGTGAGGAGAGTGTATGCGAGTGAGGTGGAGAGGGGGGGGTGGGAGAGGGAGCGGGAGGCCGAAGATGAGATGGAAGGATGGAATGGAGATGTATATGAGAGAGGGGTGTGTGAGCTGGGAGCAAGGCAGTGAAATGATGCTGGACAGGACGGCATGGAGGATTTATTTGTGGCCACCCCTTACAGGATTGAGGCGTTTGGCAATAGGTAGATAGACAGATAGAAATCAATTTAATTACTACATAATGATACCGCCTGGGTAAAGTAAGAGCATAAAAAACATGGTCCACAAGCAATAATGCCTTAACTGAGGCATAATTCTATATATTTACCTTTTATCCTCCTTAGATAAATACGTTCAATAGGTATGTGCCTTTGCAGCTGGTTTGTTTTTATTTCAGGGAACTTGGCCACTCCTGCAACTAAGATATGTCATGGCTGCGCAAGATTTGACTAGGTTTACTGATGACATATGAATTAGTATCCTTGGTTACTAAACATATTTACCCTCAAGTATGAATACAGTTAGCCATCAACTACAGTAAGCTCAAGCGGAATGAAAGATCTATGTCAGATGAGAACCAACACACTACAGCAGGTTTTCACCAACTCCTGCCCTCTATAACATTAAACTCCACAAGCGAGGCTCTGGAACTATGTAGCCAAACCTGACAGATGAAAAAGAGAAGTTTTTAGGACACTATCAAGGGGACAAACCTAGGATTACAGAAACCAAACATGATTAACCTAAGACATTAACATCCTTCTCTTCGCTGATAACCCAAAGGTTCTGCCACTGCAGTAAGAAGGGTGTTATATTCTTCGTATTACTTTCCTCAATCTACATAACCTGTCCAAACTTAATGAACTGGGCAAAATGACATAATCGCAAACCTATTATGAATATTGATTACATGCCTATGACGAGGTTTCTAATCTATTGAAACATTACAATTTAATATGAACTACCTATATGCCTGTTGTTTTTTTATTCTGCATGCTAATTAACAGTTCCATAATTCTATATTCTTATGAAGTGGAAAAGCACTCACTTTCGTGTGGTAAACGTAAGCAGCGTGATAAATGGATGATACTTTTGGTCACAGCTCCCGCTTTCTTTTATCTCGGCTGTTTGTAGCTTTTTCTGGGACTTTAGCTCACTTGTTTGGCATTTTCAGTGAATTTGTAGATCTGGCACTCATCTTGGGCCTGAAAAATTGGTGGAGGGTCTTCTGTGTCGCCGCCATTGTCGAGTTGAAAAATAACATCTATCATGCACCAAATCCGCCAAAGTTCCAAACACCCCTAACTCCTTCGTGGGACCGTGGATGCTTGTGGAGCACTTTAGCCACCATCTTGGTTTGCTGCAACACTTTATAATCCTTGATTTACGTATTACTGCAGGCAAATAAGTCAATTAATGCCCGAAATAATATTACGTGTATAGGTACCAAAAACTATACTGAAAGGAACCAAAAACTATTTTGAAAGGAACCAAAAACTATATTATACTAAGAGCTCTTACTTGGCTACATAAAAAAAAGTAACGCAAAAAGAATCCTTGGTATTTGTTGACATGATTGCTTCAGTGTCAAATGAGAGCCGATAGCAGTATCTTTTAATTGATATTGTCACGCCTGTAGA
The DNA here is from genome assembly GCF_032717465.1 of Coenobita brevimanus. Classification (NCBI taxonomy): domain Eukaryota; kingdom Metazoa; phylum Arthropoda; class Malacostraca; order Decapoda; family Coenobitidae; genus Coenobita; species Coenobita brevimanus. The sequence goes on from NC_136954.1 coordinate 744,075, forward strand.
TTTATTGACGTTCACATCTTAACACATTACAGCTAAAGGAATATAGGATAACTTTAGTTTTTCATACTTATAACTTGTATTTGGAAGTAAATAAACTAGCTAGCGATGCTAGTATGTTACAGAAAACAGCAGGATTTTAGTGGTAACCTTACTAGAATATAGGATTTTCAAATTGGACTCATCTTTTAGTGGCGTAGCCAAAGGGTTAGTCAGGACATCCTATTGGCCACCTCGGATTTCTGAGAGAATATCCCCGGCCCCCCAGAAATATTTCTTTAGGTAACATTACAGTACAATCAGGTTCGACCACCCCTTGGTCAACTCATTTTAAAAATGCTAGCTGCGCTCCATTCTTTATTATCTGTTAATATTCAACAATAGTTCATTACTTACTATGATGATATTTTAGAGGACATTATTAGTTTCATTCATCCAAGCTCCTTTGCCCTTGACTCCATGTCAGCATTTTAAAAAATACTTAATACCGCTTTCCCCCCCTACGGAGGCTGCTGGAAATGTAGTTACAGACAAAATTCTGTTCCTCTGTCTATAACCAGACGTCTCAATCCCGGAAGGGGTGGCAATGAACAAATCGCCTCCACATAGGCCTATCCTGCTTTATCCGGCTGTCTTCTCTTCAACTCACACACCCTCATTCATTTACCTGGACTCTGCCTTATGCCTCCACCTCATCCCCGGCCATCATCTACCAATATCCCTCTACTGTACACCCCACTCATATATATATTATCTTAGCCATTCTCTCATTCTTCATTCCCTCCACATGGACAAACTATCTCAGGACAATTCTAAAACACTTTCCAGTACATCAACATCAGTACCACACGGCTCCCTAACTTCTTATCCAGCTGTCTGTCTCTCCACGTAATTCATTATTCTCCTCTCGTAACTAATTCCCGCTTCTCACTTCTCACACTCTTGACTTGTGTCCTAAGATAAGTCCAACCTTGGCATCAAACATTAAAGTGGGGATCACAACACTGTCGTGCAACTTTTTTACTTCCATGCTCAACTCCCTATTCCATATAAATGCATTTAATATACATTACCTGCAGCCTTTCTCCCCTGCTGTATCTCTTCTCCCATTTCATCCTTTAACCTTCCATCTGTGCCCATTAGCCTACACCAATTAAATATTTGAAGGGGCCCATGTTCTCCATTTCCTAACCATTCGACTACACTATGTACACTTAATATTCAACCTCATATGCTTCCCACTTTCTTAAGCTGCGATACTTGCTGTATTTATCCATGGATAATTCTCTTCGCTAAATTCGTTTGAAAGAAAGGCTACGCAAAGTGTGAATTAAACTTAACAAACTATAAAAAGAACTATCAGACTGAAGAGAGAAACCTGTACATTACACAGGAAAAATCATCCAATATATTACCACTATGCCGGGAATCAAACCCGGGACTCTCACTTGAGAGCCAGGCAACATACCACTACACCACGACCAGGTAAAAGTACCCTCACATTGTCACAATTTTGTAACCAATGTCCCTCCGCCCCCACTGTGGGCATGAAGAGGATCAGTTAACCTCCTGGCACTAGGGCAAGTAGATTATTTTAATCTATCCGAAGTACTTACTGCAAGTCAGAATGAAGAGAGAAACTTGTACTTTACACAGGAATAATCATCCAATATATTACCACTGTGTCGGGAATCGAACCCAGGACTCTCAGGTGAGAACCAGGCAGCATACCACTACACCACGACCAGGTAAAAGTTACCCCACAATGTTACAGTCTTGTAACCAATGTCCCTCCTCCCCCACTTTAGGCATGATTGATTGACTGATTGTACTAAAATCTTGTGGCGCAACTGCCAGGGTCATTATGTCGCCGGACAACAAGGTAAAAGACACAGCAATATAAAAAGTGCATATACAAAAGAAAGTTAATATCCGTTAGTAGGAATAAATTGCTGAAAATAATAAAAGAACAGTTTATAAAATATCAATTACTTATGAAAGTGTAAGGATGGCCGCCTCCTGAAGAAAACATCAGTAAAATCGCTAGAGGCTTCACCGAGCATCGAGGACAAACAATAGGCACCATCTGCCGCCTTATGCCTATGAAGGAATCTCCGACGTAGGTCCCCCAAACTCGGACACTCGACCAGAAAGTGACGGACAGTAAGGGGAACAAGGCAGTCATCACAGTACGTTTGAGTATTACCACTCATGAGGAACCCACGTGTAGGCCAAGAGTGCCCAGCGCGAAGCCTAGCAAGAGCCACCTTCAATTGCCGAGGCATGGAGGGTAGAATCCTTGGCACAACCACTCTCTGAAAGATTTCTTTTAGTTTATTATGAGCAACACCATCCCAGTGTCTCTGCCAACACGCACGAATTGTGCACCGCAAGTAAGGTGTTACATCAGAAGCAGGAAGCAGGTAGTCAGTTGAGGGCTGTTGAGAAGACGCAGCTGTAGCTAATGTATCTGCCCTCTCATTGCCCACCATAGCAACACATGCGGGAACCCAAAAGAAGTCCACATGGCTGCCAAGTCGGTCAAGAAGAAAAAGCCACTATAAAACTGACAAAACCAATAGAAGGGACGCATTGAAAGACTCCAGTCCAGACAGAGCACTACGGGAATCACTAAAAATCACAAAAATGGATTGGGGGAGAGTAAAAATGATTTTAAGAGCATATAAAATTGCAGTCAGTTTCTCCGTATACACTGAAGTAATGCCAGGAAGGCTACCGCCCCTAATAAGGGAAGGGAAGACAACATCAAATCCTACTCCAGTAACAGTCTTAGACCCGTCAGTATAGATGGGGACAGAACCCTCATGAGTGGAGGCATGTTCTAAAAAGAGAGAGAGGGACACCTGAGAGGGAAGTGAGCCCTTTTTACCAACAACAGACATACAAAATGTCATACGAGGGAGTAGCTAAATACCCACCATTGAGATCCGATGTGGACGAACTATCAGTCTCGTAACAGAGAGGGCTAACCTAACGGACCGGACCCTGTAACCAAAGGGCTTCTGGAGACTAGGACGGGTGTCATAAACAAAGATGGGGAATACTAAGAGACAATGATACAAGAAATTGAGTCTGGAATGCGGTGAAGATGATACCAACACCTCATCATTAGCAACTGGTGTCACAAATCCAAGGGGAGTACACCAGCATCCACCAACAGACTTGAAATCGGGGATGATCTGAATGCCTCGGTTGCCAGACGTACACCAGCATAATGCACAGAATTTAACAACTGGAGACGGGCATCTGTTGCAGAGGAATAGACCTCACACCCACATTCAAGTTAAGGAAGAATAAGAGACCTATGCAAGAGGAGGAGGGTATGACGGTCAGCACCCCAAGAGGTATGAGCCAAAACCCTCAAAAGACTCAAAGCTTATAGACATGCCGCCTTAAAAGAACGAATATGAGGAACACATGTTAGTCGTCTATCAAACAGAAGACCCGGAAACCGCGCCTCTCCCACAAAGGATATTCTCCGACCATAGAGATACAAGTCATGGTCTGGGTGAACCCCTTGAAGATGACAAAAATGCATAGCCATTGTCTTCGTTAAAGAAAAATGGAAACCACGAGACTCTGCCCAGTCAGAAATTCTACTGAGAGCCAGCTGCAACTTCCTCTCTATCAGAGACATTCTAGAGGCAGTGAAGGAAATTGCGAGGTCATCGACATATAGTGATTCTCATACACCAAAGGAAGTACACTGACTACACTGTTAATGGCTACAGCAAACAGAGTAACACTAAGGACACTCCCCTGTGATGCTCCATCTTCTAGTTCACGGGCATTAGAAAGCACTGTCCCACTCTGACCCTTAACCCTAGAACGCTAACGTCAGCTTTGAAACGTTACTGCTAACAATAGGAAAATTTTACCCAATATTAGGAAATTAATTAAAAATACTTACACTCAACCTTTCTTGAATCCGAAAACATGGTATGAAAACACAACCCTCACACGTCCTTTACATGCAAAAAAGAACACAGTACCAAAAAATAAAGTTATATGTGATTTAGCAAGAAAAGTAAAAAAAGGGCCATTATTTTACCTTCAGTTCTATAACACAATAAATATTGCCTCAAAGGACATTAGCTTTGGTCAAGATTATTATTGGTCCCTGGAGATTCAAGCTGGGTGTGTCACAAATCACCCTGGCTTGAAAATGTCATGGAAAAAAAATATTGTCTGCATTGCTAACGTTGGGTAAAATTCCCTTCAATCACCCCAAACGAGGGGAAATATGGGAAACAGAAAAGGCACACTACCTATCAGGGCAAGAGGCTAGGATGATCTAAGCACTTGTGGAAGGACAGCTGCGTACCCTTCCTTATCATGAAGTAAACACGGAAAAGATAAGACGCTTGGGGAAAGTTACCCGATTTTAGCATTCTAGGGTTAAAAAACGGTTCGATAAAAACTGTTGAATAAAATAGGCAAGCGCCCACGAAGACCAAATTCATGAAGAGAAAGTAAAATGCCATGATGCCAGGCAGTGTCATATGCCTTCTCCAGATCGAAGAAGACCGTGACCTGGTGTTGGTTAGTGGAGAAAGCCTTACAGACAGAAGATTCCAAGGACAGCAGTGCATCGGAGGTAGATCGCATTTTTTGAAAACCATACTGGGTAGGGGATAAGAAGTAACCTCTCTCCCAAAACCACACAAGGCTAACATTGACCATCTTTTCCAAAACTTTACATATACAAGACGTCAGAGAAATCGACCGATAATTCGTTGTCTGTAGGTGGTCCTTACCTGGTTTGGGGATGGGGATAACCACAGCAACACCCCAACAAGCCAGAAACTCCACAGAACACCAGATCTTATTAAACAGCGAAAGCAAAAACAAAAGGGACTCATTCAAACAGGTGACATAGAAAGGCATAAGGAATACATCATAACCAGGAGAGGAATCATGGCATTGCGACAGAGCTGCCTGTAGTTCAGAGATTGAAAATGGAACATTGTAAGGCTCTCCCCAAGCAGAGGCAAAACTGAGACCATGAGACTCCAGGCGCCAAGGGTGGCAAGCCAAAGGCGTATCTGCATCCTTCTGTGACACACTGGCAAAATGATCAACAAGCAACTCTGCAGGAGCAAAAGGATCAGCCACAGTTCTACCTGCTGCAGTTAAAACGGAAGGAGAGGGAACAGTAAATTTCCCTGAAATTTTCCATACCCTGTTCGACACCTGGGTGATGGAAGTCCTTGAATTGATGGAGGAAATATAACCCTTCCAGGATGAATGCCTGGCCTCCTTTAAAACCTACCTCATATGAGCTCGTGCTCTCTGATATGCCACCAAATACTGAGGATTCCCTCAGTGACGACGAAGTCGAGAGAAGGCGTCTTGTTAGGCTCTCACTGTGGATCTGCAATCAGAGTTCCACCAAGGAACCGAACGTTTAGGAAATTGACCCCTCGTTCTTGGAATAGATAAAAGGGCTGCTGAGTGCAACAAGTAGCTGAAATATGACACTGCCTCAGTAAGACAGCCAAATTCATTGACAGAAAGAGAAGTGGAACTTAATTCCCTGAAACATGGCCAGTCAGCCTTATCCAGAAGCCAGCAAGGAAGACGTGGCTGAGGTCCACCTTCACCATCAATTAAAAGTAGTGGAAAATGGTCACTGCCATACAGGTCTGGCAACACATCTCAGGTTAAATCTAAAACAGCATCAGCTGAGCATAAAGACAAATCAATGGCAGTGAAAGTTCCAGTCTGACTATGGAAATAAGTCATTTTATTGGCACTGAAAATGCCCAACTCTTTATCTTCCACTAAAGATGCCAGCATGACACCTCGAGGGTTGGCCTCACTGTTTCCCCATAGTGGATGGTGACCATTCATATCTCCTAGTAACAGAAAGGGAGAAGGAAGGCCACAAATAAGGCATTCCAGATCTGCCCTTTCAACAGAAGCACTAGGTGGAAGATAAAGACTGCATACTGTATACTGCCAACGTAAAAACATCCAGACAGCAACAACCTGCAGGGGAGTGGAGATATCCAGATGACTGTATGGAATATTCTGGTGAAGGAAGATGGCAGCACCTCCCTGATGACCTTGGCCCGGCTCAGGATCAGAATAAAAAGCATGGTAGACAGAAGGCCCAGAAGGAACAGCATCACCTACCATGGTCTCCTGGATGCACATGCACAGAGGAGCAAATTGAGAAAGATGATACAGTTCCTCATAGTTAGCACGTAAACTCCGACAGTTGCACTGGATGACAGAATCCATTGTGGGGGGATGATGATTAAGTGCAGGACTGTACACCTGACAAGTGAGTGGGTTTGGATGGATGCTTATGAAAGCCCTTTGGAGGAGCCTCCCAACAGCAGAAACCTGCACCCTCTGTCTAACAACTGAAGGCAAACGTGAGGACGAGGAAGTGAGTTTTTCAACACTCCTTCTTGGAGTGATCAGACCACTTTGTTTGGAAGGCGGCTTGGGGGCAGCCTTTGGAGGTGTAGGACGGCCAGTACCCCCACCAGAAGCCCCAGATGTGGAAGTAGAATCCAAAGGGCTCGAATCATGTGAGGAGGCCATCCCATGCTTCAGATCTGAAGCACCAATGAGCTGTCCAACAGTATCCCCAGGTGGGGACGGGACCAGAGGTGAACCATCAGCTTCAGATGTCACTTGGCTAGATCCCTCAGCCTGCTGGGGAAAGGGAACAGGACAGGTGTCGACAGAAGAGTCAACAACAGAGACCTTGGTGGCCTGTCTTTATGATCAGAGGACTCTGACAAACAACGATGATGTTTGCCAGGCACTAGGGCATACTGGGTAAGACAGCAGGAGTTCAGTCAATGTGGACATCTGCCTCCATCACAGAAGTGTGCAAGCCATAAGCCACCAAAGTGGGGACAGAAACAGCTGGACTAGCGGTCAGGCAAACATCATTCTCACAAACATTATCAACCATGGGGACAGCATTCGGCATATCACAAGTTGAAGGAGTGGGTACTGGAATGGGGCCTTTTCCATGTGTTGCTATCAAAGTGGCATCTCCCAACTGGGACGTCTGTGACGACTGATTACCCCGAGAAGCAGGTGGGGCAGCATGTACCGTGGGACCTCCTTACGACGTGAGAGAGCTGAAGCAAAGGTGACCCTAGGGCAGATAAACATCCCACCGACCCTTTCCTTTGCCTCTGCAAAAGAAATCTTCTCATGGGTTCGAAATGGCATGACTTCATTCTCAAACTTATACTGGTCACAATGTTGATGAAGCTGGGTGGGCACCACGGCAGTTGATACATGAGGGGGGATTCGGGCAGTCCATCTCACCAAATGAATTACCACCACAATTAACAACTTGCATGTTCCTATGACAAGACCTGCTGACATGACCAAATCTCTGGCAATGGAAGCACTGCCTAAGTCCCTTTTGGGACTTCGGCGAAAGCTTTGCCATTGCAATTGACATCTCAAAGGCTTTCGATCGAGTCTGGCATAAATCTTTAAATTCCAAACTGCCCTCTTACGGTTTCTATCCTTCTTTCTGTGCCTTCATCTCTAGCTTCCTTTCTGGTCGTTCTATAGCCGCTGTTGTAGACGGCTATCGTTCTTCTCCTAGATCTATCAACAGTGGTGTTCCTCAGGGCTCTGTCCTATCACCAACTCTCTTCCTTTTATTCATCAATGACCTTCTAAGCTGTACATCTAACCCTATCCACTCATACGCTGATGACTCCACCCTTCACCTTTCCATTCGATTTCCACAACGTCCATCTCAGCAGTTACTTCAACAGGCAAGAGATGAGGCTATGGCACACCTATTGTCTGACTTGGCTCGTATCTCTGACTGGGGTAAAAATAATCTGGTTGTTTTTGATGCATCAAAGACTCAGTTTTTGCACCTATCAACCCGACAAAATCTTCCACAGGTATACCCACTTATTTTTAATAATACTCAACTTAATCCTGCATCATCCTTGAACATGCTTGGGGTTTCATTTACTCGGGACTTGTCTTGGAAAGATCATATTACATCTCTTGTAAAATCTGCTTCCAAGTGATTCGGTGTGCTAAGCCTACTCCATTCTTTCTTTGCCCCTGCACAATATTTGACTCTATACAGGGGTTTTATCCGCCCCTGTGTGGAGTACAACTCTCATGTGTGGGGAGGCTCCCCACATACAGCTCTTCTCAATAGGGTGGAGTCAAAGGCTTTTCGTCTCATTAATTCTCCCCCTCTTACTGACTCCCTTCAACCTCTGTCTCTTTGCCGCAATGTTGCATCTTTATCTCTTTTCTATCGCTACTTCAATGGTCACTGTTCCTCTGAACTGTCTGCATGCATTCCTCCACTTCGACGGGCGCGTAGCACCTGTCTAGCAGCAAACTCTCACCCTTTTTCTGTCCAACTCTCTAATGCATGAATTGACCTTTACTCCTAGTCCTTCATTTATGCAACAGGTCAACTCTGGAACTGTCTCCCTCTGTTTGTATTTCCTGCTTCCTATGATCTCCAGTCTTTCAAACGCAATGTGTCCAGGTATCTCGAAATGAATGGAACTTGAATTTGGCTCTCTCTCGTATTTTGTTTTTCTCTTGGAAGGAGCAGTTTTGCGGGCTCATGGGCTTTGGTTCCTTCTTCTTCACATAAAAAAAAAAACATATGCCTTAACCCGAAGGCTGTAGTAAGCTGCCTCTAAGACATCAGGCAATGTCAACCGATCAAAAGTAACAATCAGTGATGGTGTGCCTGTTGGTATCTCATTTACATTTTTCTTTATCCTTTCCACCTTTACTACTCCCTGGTCTTTCAGCCCGTTCAGGAGGTCCTCCTCTGAGTACCTAAGGAACTCCTTAGAGAAGACAACACCCCGAGTCTGGTTCAGGGTGGAATGACTGGTGACTGTGACATCACAGGAGGCTAAGCATTTAATGGCATGGATGCAAGCACTTTGGTCAGCATCCCTGGCCTCTATAAGGAATGACCCATCTGCCTGTGGAACAACCTTTGGGGACGACCCACAAGCCTTGACCAGGTCACGGTGAATCTTAAATGCATTCTGGTCCCTGAAGGAGGACCCATCAGCCAACTTCAAAACTATAAATTTCGTGTACTGGGCAGGCACAAAGACACAAGGCATTGTCTCAGTGATGGGTGACAGAGCTTTCCTGGAGGGCTGTGTGCTGCTCCCTTGAAAGCACTCCCTACCCTTATTTCCCTTATGTGTTACAGGGTCAGCAGAAGCAAAGATGTGGCTGGATGTTGGTGACTCATGGGCCCAACCACCTGCCACACGAGTACCAAAATTGGGGGGAGATGCAGCCATAAAGAGTAAAAAAAAAACTTCTTTCCCCCACTACCCACCATGGAGCCCAACAAAGGGAGGTTGTATGTTAGGGAGAACACCTCTGGCGATCCCAGAGGTAGTGGGAGAGTATACGCAGGTAACCGCCAGGGGACCTAGGCAAGGGTGACTCCAAGATAATAGGAGCCACCAGGCCCTTCAGTGCCCACTTGACCCTAGCCAATGCATGACCAGCCAATTGACCTGATCAGGCCTAACCAGGCCAACCGTCTAGCCAGAATAAGGGACCAAAGAGGCGTAATGCTAGCTGCAGGGCGCATCGTGCAGCATTGCTCAACCTCCAGGACTCCCGTCTCCTAACATTATGGAACGCCAAGCACGGCAAACATGTGGGGATGCAACAGTCCCGCCCTAGATGGCAAATGGGCAGGAACTAACATCACCAGCAGGCCTACTCCACCAGTGATGGAGGGGGTGCTTGGTCCACGAGGCCGACAACTGCCGAACCCTACAAAGGTAGGCATGCCTTCAAAGTAGGCAGCACTGCCAACTACACTTGAAGCCCCGCCACCACGACAAAGTGACCCCCTGTAGTGGGGCTGTGGGCATGAAGAGGATGAGGTAACTCCCTGGCACTTGGGCGAGTAGATGCTTTTAATATGTCCCAAGTACTTAAGGCAAGTCAGAATGAAGAGAGAAACCTGTACCTTACACAGGAAAAATCATCCAGTGTATTACCACTATGCCGGGAATCGAACCCGGGACAGTGGGGGCGGAGGGACACTGGTTACAAGATTGTGAAAATGTGAGATAACTTCTACCTGGTCGTGGTGTAGTGGTATGCTGCCTGGCTCTCACCGGAGAGTTCCGGGTTAAATTCCCGGTATAGTGGTAATATTGGATGAACCCGTTTGTCCTTGTATTATTCAAAAATATGTCAGAGATGTACTTCACTATGTATTTATCAGTTTATGTTTACCTGTTATATTCTACTAGTTTCTTTTTGTCATTCAGCTACACAGTAACTAACTGCTGGATCAACTTGCAACCAAATAATATGTGGCAGGTAACAGGTTAACCCCTTCACTGTGATTATAGCTTTTCAGTTTCACACTTGCTGTCGCCAGACGATTGTATTCAGTTTAGTAAGGCATAGATGTATCTGTGTCCATATCAGTCCATATTAGGTCCACCAAAGGACCCTCGGAAGGTCCTGTAGTGGAAATGGTAGATTTTATCCTTTCCCACGCTAGCGAAGCAAGAATGTCTGTGGGAAGTGATGCGTGTGAAAGTCGATTTTTTTTTTTTTATTGGCTATGTTTGTGTTGAAGTCCGTATATGCCATTGGCAGAAAGACAGGGTGCAATTATATGGAAGGACATGTAGCTGCACCCTCCTTAAATGTACGCCACAGCGTGGGACTAGACTCTATAATATCAGGGCTCATGCATCGTAAGTACTCTACCACCGATATATTAATACTGTTATTACAATATGTTGTCTAACTGAATAATATTGTCTGGGTGTTCATCATCCACTCACTCGATGTAGTGCTGCTTTGTGTGTCTGCCCTTTCCTCTTTTCTTTCCTTCCTCTTCTATCTTTCAACCCCTTCCTTCTTTCCTCTTTCTTCTGCCTACGGGTGACTTTACACTCCCTTTTCTGTCTTTCTTTCCTTCATTCTTTTCTCTTCCTTCTGCCTGTGGGTAACTCTACACTGAGTGACATGCAAAATGGCTTCCAGTACACCAGGAAACCATTTACTATTCTGGGTGGTAACCATATAACCAAATTATGGAGCCTGGTGATTTTGTGGGTAACGAAGGTGCCCCAGTCGGACTGACCCTGTGTAGGTTTATATCCAAGGGATGGTTGGAGTTTATTGCTCATGTAATACCACTCAGGGATGAGTGAGGCTGGCCACTCTCATCTTAAATGTCAGGACCAATTTGCCTAGGCTCGGGTTCCTACGCTTCTCATGGGGCGACATAGGATTGGATGATGGCTGGATGGATGGATGGGGTTAATCAAAATTACTGAATACCTAAGAAATCATCGAAATGAAAGAAATTCAAAGGTATATAGACAGATAGATAATTACTGATCTACACTGAATATGTGCAAATATAGTTATGCTTGATTCATAGATACGAGTATGCTGAAAGTTACAAGGAAGAAGGAGATATTTTGTGCTTTCTTTTTCCATGCAGATATCAGCACACACACACACACACACACACACACACACACACACACACACACACACACACACACACACACACACACACACACACATATATATATATATATATATATATATATACCTATTAAATTCCCTAATACAGGAGTTAAATGGTATTCTCACTCCTTCATGTACACGAATGTTCAGCTCCGGGACAATTTTTCTCAGGGTTTCCTTATAATGCCCCCAGGGATATCGACGTGAGCGGATCTTGATTTTGTCTTTAAAAACCACTGATTGTGTATAACTGTGTTCTGCTGAAGGGAGTGTGTGGCAAGACCCACCACCTACTTTTGTTGCGTATATACCGTACTCTACATACCTTTGCAACAATAAATATGTCAGTCAGTCAAACTTCCTCTCGAAAGGAATAGTTTTTATGCATTTAGTCCTTGATTCTTTATTGCGTACATACAAAGAAGAAAAACTACATATACATAGACGTACAGCAATAAATATAAGTAAATAAATGGAGTAAAACTCAAAATGGCATCTTAGTTCATATTACTGAGAGTGAAAAGAATGAATGCTGTGTGTACAGTGAGGAGGAAGGACAGAATATAATTAAAGCTTATTGATAACATGAGGGTCATTGAGGCAAACGATCAGGTTTTACTGTGTCACATCTTCCTCTACGGCACACAACATTGGATTTACATCAAAGTTCCCAGTTGTACTGCTGGGTGACCAGGGAGACAAAGAAAGCAAACTCTTTCGACAAAGCTTGAGGTGACAGACGAAGCTTGAGGTGGCAGACGAAGCTTGAGGTGGCAGACAAAACTTGAGGTGGTACACAAAGCTTGAGATGGCAGGCAAAACTTGGTCATAAAAAAAACCTGAGGTGGCTGAGAAAACTTGAATGTTGTGCAACAAATTGAGGAATGTGTGGCTGGGAAGTGCAGAGTACCATCTACAGTGCATCAGAGTAACTAACTGATGAAAGCTCACAGTTAAGAGGCGATATTAGAGGCTTTGGCGCTGAGAGACCTTGGATGAGACTCATGAACAGTTTTAACAATTCTCTCTCGTGACCCGGATTAATTTTCGCAGCGAGGACAAGGAGAATGTACAGTATTCCTTTCCCACGTCTTCCACTCTCTCTCTTAAAAAATAACAAGAAAAAAATTATCAATTACTTGTTCATTTATTTATTTCCAAGAACCTCGCCACGTCTCTTGTTTCTCCTGCAAATCAGATCCTTCGGGCTGGGGAGTTGGTCGATAGGTCTGTGCATCTGTGGGCTCTTATCAGCATCACCTCACACTCACTGACAACTACTATATTGCTTCCTGCATCTAGGCTCTAAATCCACCCCAAAACTTAATCACCTCTTCCCTGACCCACTACCCACAAATCCACCAGATTTTAATGAAATCCGATAACAACTTTATGAGATACCTTGTACACAATCAAACAGAGTTCGATGTTGGAGGTTATAAGCTGGAAAAGAATGAAACAGAAAAATTGCTACTGAACATCCTATGCTGCCTATTTTTTTGTTTATTTTATTTTTAGTTTTTAGAATATGATCCCATTGTTATTGCGGGCTCATGGCCTTTGGTTCCTTCTTCCTCGCATAAAAAAACAAAAATGTCTGGAATCTGGACACTGACTATATCAACCGTTCCCTTAGACACAAAAGTACTTTTATGTGCCACACACCTTCACATGTTGCCACTCCTTGGCTGTAATGCTCACCACTCATAATGAATGCAAGTCAGGGCTGTCTCATTCAGTACTAGTTGGATGGTAATAGTGAGGGTGTGTTATGATATGTTGGTGGGTTTTCCAGCAAGGTCTGATTTTACGAAACTTGCCTGTAGTTCTGTCAGAAAAAAAAATACAAAAGGAAAATAACCAGGAGTTAATATTTGTTTTTCCAGAGAGAGAGAGAGAGAGAGAGAGAGAGAGAGAGAGAGAGAGAGAGAGAGAGAGAGAGAGAGTGAGTAACACTTCCCTTGTGTCTTGTTCTTCCTGCAAATCAAAAAATGAGTCACGAGGAGTATATTACTTATAAATCCGGGCCCAGGCTTTTTATCAGCTTTATCAGCATCAAAATTAAGTCTCTCATGGCCGGGAGAGCTCTTGCATATTTATCTCATCCAACACCATACAATTTTGCGAGTATAAAGCTATGAGTGATTTCTAAGTGCTAAACGATAAGGTAGACAATTAGTTTTCGATGCCACAGTCTCCCCTTACAATACAACTTGCAGTAATTGGTTTACATGTAGGTTTTTAATTGTAATACTGAGTGAACACTGACAAAGGGGATGTAAAGTGTGTCCAAGAATTTGACCTGCCCGAAAATAACCAGGAAACTCTCAGGCAAGCTTTATAAACAAGAAATAAACAGTACTGAAGCCAAGGAAGAGGAGAAGAATACTAAGTTTAGCAGTCTTGATTAACTGAACCAGCTTCAGTTCCGAATCAAGCTTCGAAACGGCTATGTCTGGTGAGGTGGGAGAGAGGAAGGTGGAGGTTGGACGGGAAAAGGAGGGGAATGAGGGATGTGAAGTGGAGGATGATGGAGAAGATGAAATGACGGTGACAGCTGGAGTGACGATGGGGGTGGTGGTGGCCGTAGAAGGCGGAGAAAGGGGATTAAAATAGGTTCGAATCACTTGCATTATTCTCGCCACCAGACCACCAGAGTTCATAACAGGAGACCGACTCCTTTTAACTCTTGCTAGAGCTCCATGCCTTTTCTTCTTTCCTTTTCCCTTTCGGTCTTCCCCTTCATTTTCTTCCCCGTTCATCTGCTGGTGCTTGAGTTCAATGATGGTGTGGAGGATGATGGTGACGAAAATAAAGGCAATGCAGGCCAACAACCACACGTCCACTACCTTCACGTAGGAGGTTTTAGGCAGAGAAGAAAGAGTCTGAAGAAGAGGAGAAGGAAGCGAAGTCAGATTTACACCTTTTGACTGTACGAAGATCATTAACCAGTTAGTGCCCACAGTTTTATATCCATCAAGTTTTGTGTTTGGTAGAATAAAGACATCGCAATATTGAACTTAATGAGTCAACACGGCCTCACCTGCGTCAGTAGTGTAGCCATAACCAAAAGTACGGTGAGGGCTGCCATCACCCTCACCTCGAAGATGGCGACGGGGAAATAGAGTGTGATGAAGGCCGTGGCTAGGAGGAGGAGTGAGGGTGTGTAGATGGTAAGGAAGGCGTACCCATAAAGGCGAGTTAGAGGCACCTCCACCATCACCTCGCTGAACGTACCCTCATCTACCTCCACAAGTCTCACATCACCCACCTACAAAAGAAGTAACATTTCACGAGAGAATTCAACAATTCAGAGAAGAAAACACTTCAAGGAGAGAAATGACACTTCAGTGAGAGAATTTAACACTTCGGAGAGGGAATTAGCACTTTTGGGAGAAGAATAACACTTTAGAGAAACAGTTTAACAGTTCAGAGAAGGCGAATGGCACTTCAGGGAGAGAAATAGTTCTTCAGAGAGATAATTTAACACTTAAGAGAGGGAATAGCACTTTGGGGAGGGAAATAGCGCTTCAGGAAGAGAATTAACACTTAAGGTGGGTTAGAGAAAGCCCCACCATCACCTCACTAAATGAGTCTTTATAGTCTATGATCCTTGTCCCCCTCCGCATCCACCAGTACCACTTCACCCACCTAGAAGTGGGAGAGAGTGCAATATACCCTTCAGCGAGAGTGGAACATTGAAGATGAATGAAGGTATGTAGATGATGAGGAAGGTGTTACTATAAAGGCAAATGAACGACACTACCATCACCATCTCACTGAATGCACAACCATTAGAAAGTCGACAATGTTCTACCTGCACTGCATCTTGATTTACATATTTCGCATTCCTTTCTAAACGAGAGAGCATCCATAATTCTCACTTTTTTGTTTTTTGCTTGATATCTCTGTTACTTAACAGTAAGTCATGTAACACCTTCCATTGCCACAGCCAGCAGAGAAACGTCGGTGAACTTTAGCTCATCGCTGCACCCCTATCTACCTCCAACACCACCCTCATATCAACAACCTCAGAGAGAGAGAGAGAGAGTAATGAAGTGAGTTTTTATGGTGCATTCAGTCAGTCTTATGGTTATAGCCAAAATAAAATATTAAACTATAAATCCTGAATTAGTTAGCATGGCAGTTTTTATGAAGCCCTTAAAGCAGATGTTCTTGCCACAGATAAAATTTATCAGGTATTAGGAATCAGGAAAATGAATTAAAGCTTCTTGACTCTTTGAATAATGAATTTTGCCCCTAATTGACTAAAACTGGGTTAAAGAGTACATAGATACACTCGCTGTGATGCTTTTTTTTTTTTTTTTTTTTTTTTACTTTATATGCAAGGAAGAAGGAACCAAAGCCCAGGAGCCTGGAAACTGCTCCCTCCAAGAAAAATATAAACAAGATAACGGAGAGCCAAATTTAAGATCCATTCATTTCTAAAAGAAAAGGAAAGAAAATTAAAGACAGAACAGACAACGGCATGCAGGTGTGTGACATCTTGAAGTCGACACACATGAGCACCAAATCATAATCTTGGCACAAATAGGATTAGGTTATAGTTATCTAACAGAATAAATATCATCCATTATTAAGTATTTGTGACGCGTATTGTGGTGTCTAACGTTTACCCATCTGAAGTTTAGCAGCGTTCAGAAAGTAAAAGAAAAACACAATGAGAGAAAAAAGAAAAGAAATCGCGACCGGGCTCAGTGGGTGATGGAAAAAGGGAAATAAGTGAGTCATTAGATATGGGAGACGAAAAGGATTGACTGGCTGATTAAACTATTTATTGGTGTAAAAGATGTTACAAGACGATGGAAAAAAGGTAGAACATAAGAGGGAAGTGGAGGAGCGATTGGGTAGATATAGATTGGAGCAGATGGGGGACGTGGAAGGTGTGTGCAAGATGTTCACAGAAGAAATCTGTGCAGCATGTGAGGTGGTGTGTGGGGTGAAGAGAAGACGAAAGGGGATGCAGGGAACAGCATGGTGGACTGAAGAGGTGAGAGAGGCTGTGACACAAAAGAAGAAAGCATATAGTGAGTGGATGAGAAACAGGGGTGTCGAGGAAGTTGAGAGGCAGAAGAGAGAGTTATATGTCCTGTAGAGAGGAAGAGAGGTGAAATGATTAGTGAGAGAGAGTAAGAAAAGAGTGGATGAGGAATTTGGAAGGAATTTGAGTGTAAAGTGGAGGGCATGTAAGAAAATGTTCTGGAAAGAGGTAAAGAGAGTTAGACATGGTGCCAAAGAAGTTAGCTGGGGAGGGAAAGAAAAAAAATGGTAGATTACTAGTTCAGAAGGGAAAAAAAAGTGAGCAGATGGAGAGAACATTTTAAGGAATTGTTGAATATAGAGAATGAAAGTAATGCAAGTTTAAGTGGCTGGAGAATAGCTGGGGGAAGGAGGAGTGTTAGAAGAGAGGAAGAAATCAGTAGGATGGAAGTTGTGGAGGCAATGAAGAAAGTTAAAATGGGAGAAAGCCTCAGGAATTGATGGAGTGTGTCGTGAAATGCTGAAGCATGGGGGAGAGATAGCAATAGAATGGATATGGAAGATGTGCAGATTGGCCTGGGAGGAAGGTAAAGTCTCGGAGGATTGGAAGTCAGGTATAATTATTCCCCAATACAAAGGAAAAAGGGAAAAAGAAGTGTGTGGTAATCATAGGGGCATTTGCCTTCTTAGTGTAATAGGAAAAGTATATGGTTGGGTACTTATTGACAGAGTTAGGAAAATAACAGAAGAATTAGGTGGAGAAGAACAAGGAGGTTTTAGGAAGGGAAGAGGTTTTGTAGATCAGATAGTCATTCTTAGATCTTTAGTGGATAAGTTTCTAGAGAAGGGAAAGAAGTTGTATGCGGCTTTCATGGATTTGGAGAAAGCATATGACAGGGTGGATAGATAAGGACTGTGGAAACTATTAAGAATATATAGAGTAGATGGGAAGGTGTTGAATGCTGTAAAGAGTATGTATGAGAGTGCTAAGGCTGCAGTGCGTGTAGATAGTGAACTGAGTGAATTTTTAAATTTGAAGGTTGGGTTGAAACAAGGATGTCATGTCTCCATGGTTGTTCAGTCTGTACATGGATGGGGTTATAAAAGAGATACAAGGTAGGGCAGTGGATGTTGAAGCAGCCCTAGTGAAAGAGGGCAGTGTTTGGAAACTCCCTGTATTGTTGTTTGCAGATGATACTGTGTTGTTAAGTGAAGACGAATGGGAGCTGCAAGGCTTGGTGGATGATTTTGGGAGAGTATGTAAGAAATGAAATCTAAAGGTGAAGATAGGGAAGAGTAAAGTGATGGTCTTCGAGAGAAGTGAAGTCAGTGAATGTGTAGCGAGATTGGATGAGGAGGAAATGGAGAATGTGAGTATGTTTAAGTACTTGGGTAGTGTGATGAGTAAGGATGGAAGTTTAGAGAGTGAAGTGCTTGAAAGGGTGCAGCAGGGAAGAAAGGTTGCTGGTTCCTTGAAAGGAGTAATAAGAAATAGGGAAGTGAGCATGCAAGTGAAAAAGCTATTACATGATAGTATTGTGATACCAACTCTGACATATGGAAGTGAAGCTTGGACCTTGTTTGAGGGACAGAAATCAAGAGTGAGAGCAGTGAAAATGAGCAATTTGAGAGGAGCTGAAGTCACATGCAGAGACAGACTGACAAATGAGGAATTGAAGGAGAGTTGTGGTGTTGACGTGGATGTGATAGGAAGCGTTAGAAGAAACACATTAAGGTGGTTTGGCCATGTGGAGAGGATGGAGGGTGAGAGACTGACGAGGAGAGTGTATGTGAGTGAAGTGGAGGGAGGGAGAGGGAGGGGGAGGCCAAGGATGAGATGGAGGGATGGAATGGAGAGGTATATGAGAGAGAGAGGTGTGAGCTGGAAGCAGGGCAGTGAAATGGCGGGGGACAGAGCGACATGGAGGCGATTGGTTTGTGGCCACTCCTGACGGGATTAAGGCATCTGGCAATAGACAGGTAGATAGTAAAAGATATTACATGTTAGCTTCCAGTATTTATTCTGGTTTTGCCAAGAACTGTCGATATATGAGGGGGGATTTTTCTAAGTTTGTCGCATGGTGTGCACAATTTTATGTTCCTTCATTGGAAAAATATTCCTTGTGAATTTTCAGTCGGTGGAAGAATTACCATAATCATCCCTCTCAAATTTAGAGACCTTCACTGGTATAACAACGACCACAGAGTCCATTAATGTAGCATTAGCAGAAATGAAAATGGCATGAGACTGGGTTTATTGCAATGATGATATATACAGAATAATACAGTGTATGAGTGATAAGTTTCTTAGGACAAGAAAATATAGTCGCGTGAAATGCTATGCTTTACAGTAACCGCATTTCTTTCATTTAATGTGTTATCCTAGGTGTTTTTAGGTCGACTTCTCGTCCTAAGAACACTAGCTACTGAGCTGGGTCTTCTTTCGAGACCGGAACTAGAACACACAACAAGAGGAACAGGGCATAAAAACTCGGCAGACCAACCTTACGCATATATTGCCTTAATTCTGATTTCCTTACAATATACAACAAATATATACAGTTATATGGATAATGTCAGGCTTTGATACACAACAATATTGTACACAATACATGCAAGTGTAGTCACTGTCAGTCGTCACTATTCACCAACAATACAGAGTAAGTTGTAAGTACAGTCCAAATAGCTTTTACCATACAATCATATTGTATCACTCGTTAGTTATAGACTTAGCCGGTTCTCACTGTACATTAGAGGTGCCGCTATGTAGAGTATAGACACTGTCAGTTTCTCACTGCGCCAGACGTGTAGATATGATAACACAGACACTGTCAGTCCCTGTTTCACAATGGTGGCACTGGTATTACAATGTTGGGCTTCTTGGGCTGCTGGAACCCGGGCTAATCATAAGTGGCCATGGGTGTGGGAGGCAGGTTGTTGGACGTGCCCTCCCGTAGGGGGCACGGAACTACTGCAGGGGGTGAGATCATCCGGGCATGGCTGCAGACTGGTGTACAGGGAAGCCCCTTCCTGGTGGGGCCTCGACCTGGGAGGTGGCCCTCAGGATTGGGGCCGAACAGGGCCGACAGACGCGACTGTCATCGCCTGCTCATGGCGGAGGGTCGTCTGGGGGTTGGGCTTAAGAGGTCTCACCCCAGGGTCCTAGGGACATCCCTGAGTGGCTGGGGGCTGCGGTCACCACTAGGCCTGACTGCTGTCAGGAACTGCCTGCAGTGTCCCTTCCGGGTGGTGTCTGTCGCACCGGTCGTCGTCCAGGGGCGACCTGTAAGGCGTGGATCCCCTCTCCCGGGATAGGTCCCCGCCACCACTCCTAGAATGGCAGCTCCTCTTGGGGACTGTACCTGAAAGGGGAGGGAGAGAGATGCCCCTCTCAGCTTTTGGATGTAAAGTGGGCTGAGCCAGAGACTTCCTCCAAAGGGGTAGTCCCAGAGACTGTGGATGAAGGGCTTACAGTGGCCGTCCCTCTCCCGACGCATACAGTGGCCGACGTCATGGTTCCACAGACTCTAGGGGCAACAGCTGGAGGGTGTACATTGGCCGACCCTTCCCCAATGCGTACAGTGGCCGTCATTGTGGTTCTGTCTGTGCCTGGCCTACCAGCCCACGTGCGTACAGTAGCCATCACGTCCAACCCGGGACATACAGTGACCGCCACCACGGGGCTGGTTCCAGGAATGGCCGCAGCTGAAGGGCGTATGGTGGCCAACCCTTCCCCGGTATGTACAGTGGCTGATACCGCGGTGTTGTATGGGACTGTCTGTGGACAAGTCCCACCCTGATCCTGGCGAGGGCTGGCCCAGCTGAGATGTAGTTGGCCGGGACTGCTTCCTTGCTGGTGGCTGTGTTGAGAGCGAGAGGGGCACAGGGTCAAGGGGTACATAGGCCCATCTCACTTGGGCCTGGCGCTCCCTCCATACACCTCCCTGTGGTATCCTCCTGGGGTGGGTGTGGGGCTGTGGGTACTTCTAGGGTGGGTGTTGTGACACCCCTCCCTGGGTCTCCCATGGGGGTGGGCATCTCATAATGTATGGAAAATTAATTAAGCTTCCTAAACTTTAGTCGAAAATGCAGTATTAGAAAACACTAAGGAGTACTTAATATTCTATCAATATTTTCAAAACTACTGTAATTGTTGTCAACTTTCTTCTGGGCATTAGCTTTGTTAATCACCCCCTCATCATAAGTGAGGTTGATGTTGTTTGTTGTAACCCCATTTATAAGCCTCAGGAATGATGGAGATTTCCTTCATTCCATGGACTGAAAGATACGATAGGTTGTATGAGATTTTATATTAACCCCTCCCGTCCGGCAGATGTTGTTGTGAGCGCTCCCTCCAGCTGGGCATTCACAAGAAATATCAGGAAAATCGTCTATTTGTAAACCTTCATATCTCACTTAATACTTGACCAAATAAAACAAACTAGGTGTCATATTACTCATTAATCCTTCGACTTCAAGCTGACTGCATCAAATGGTCCGTGAAGTGCATGTAGGGAGAGTGAGTGGGTGGGAAATGAGGGCAATTTTTGTTGTTTTTTTGCCGGTGTCTATATGCGTGGCAGAGGTTCGGTGACAAATAACGCTAACCCTAGCCCTCCACAATAATAACTCATTGGTAACACTTCCAGAAGCCTCAGATCCACTGCAAACCCTATTTACGTGAATAATTATTCATAGTCAGTCGTACTTAGTGCTGGTAGACTGGTAACCATAGGAACGACCTTGAAGGCAGGCTGCCTGCTCGCCTGCACCACCACCACCCGCCTTACAGACAGAGAGACAGACACTCTCGTGCTTTCTTTCTTTCTCTCTCTCTCTCTTTCTCTCTCTCACATACACACACACACACACACACACACAGACGGAGATGTATGTTTGGCTTGCACTGTCGCTCGATTCTGGCACTGCTGAGCGAGTGGAAGTCTGGGTATTACAACTACTAGAAATAATACTGTTATTACTAGAACTACAACTACCACTACTACAACTACTGCTAATACTACAACTACCACTACTATAACTACTACTATTACTACAACTACCACGGCACCAACTACTACTATTACTGCCACACCTCCTACACATACTACCATTACTACTACCACTACAAGTACTAGTACAAAAAAACAGAGAAAAAATATTGTGTACAAAGTGCCGGTAGTTATTTACGTACTGCCCATGATTGGAAATACTTACCACTATGACTCTCTCTTTCCTGTGATTTGTACTTTTTCATCATAAGAAATAAGTATAAACAAATATTTTCAGTATAAAATAAGCCAATGACTTTATTATGAAACAAACTTTCTGCTTCCATTATTCACATAAATATACACAGAGCAGTAAAATAATTTTTTCTAATTACACAAAGACAACACACCGGTATTTACAAAACGAACATTAACTTATGCATAATACTGAGACACCTTACAAACAGACAGACAGACACTCTCTCTCTCACACACACACACACACACACACACACACACACACACAAACACACACACACACACACACACACACACACACACACACACACACACACACACACACACACACACACACACACATGGAGATGGCTTGCATTGTCACTCGATTCTGGCACCGCTGTGTGACTAGAAGTCTGGCTATTACAACTACTACAAATAATACTATTATTATTACTATTATTATTATTATTATTATTATTACTACTACTACTACTACCACTACTACAATTACCACTACTACAACTACCACTGCCACAACTACTACTAATATTACAACTACTGCTGCTACAACTACTACAACAGCTACCACTACTACAACTACTACCACTACACACACACGAAAATTTTCCATAGAAAATAAGGCTCTGATTTGATCATGAAAAACTTTCTACTTTCATTATTCAAGTAAATAGACAGAGCGGTGGCGTGAGGCACAACATTTCCTTCTCCCTCCTCCCTTTCTCCATTACATTTTCCACTGTAAATTTTTTTCCCTCTGTGACTTGTACATTTTCATCATAATAAACATACACACACATGGAAACTCACAATTAAAAAAATCACTGATCTGATCATGAAACATACCCTCTGCTTCCATTATTCACGTAGAGAGGGGTGGTGCGAGGATCAACGCAGCTCGTTTCCTCCTCCCTTCTCCCTCCCTCCACCACCTCCTCCATTTCTCCACTCCCTACCTCCTATTCCATCTCCTTATCCTTGCCAATATCCCCCTCTCCAGGATCGTCAATACCCTCTGAACCATTCCCATCATCAGAAATAACAGATGAACGTACAGGGGGAAATGATGGGCACACACTGGAGTCCTCCACCCTCCTCACATGATGCATAAACATCGACACTCATTATGGCGGTCACTTTCCTAATAGGAAGTCACTTTCTTCACTCACAATTTGTGATAATATCACCTCGAGTTCTCTCCATATCGCACTATCACTAAGGCCTTTTCTTTTCTGGTCTTTGGACTTCATTGTTGTTGAAGTCAGCACCTGCGGGCACTCTGTCAAGGATCTGGACACAGGGAAAACTTTTTGCATATGTATATCCATTACGGAGGTATGAAGGTGACTGGAGGATGACTCAGATGCATGCAGGAGGGTTACCAGTGACTGTGTGTGGTGGAAATAACCCGCGGAATTCTCAATGCCGTGAAACACTAGATCATGTATACGTGCAACCCGGATTGCGCTGGGAGGACATGTAAACATGACACCCGGACGGGGTGGGTCAACAATGCATTGTCTTCCAAAATTTTGTTATGGTGCTCATGTTTATCTTATTTTGCTCATTTTTGTGCTGATTATCATGGTCCTTAGACGAAACACTTCCTTGCTGTCGTGAGGGTTGTGATTCTTTGTTATCAGTGGAACTACAATGGTCAAATGCAGTCAATAGGCACAGTCACTGTTCCTCAGCTGGGATTTTGCAGTACCAGCTCAAACCTCCTGAACCACTATGAAAAGTTCTGTTAAGCAACGACAGAGCAACTATGGCACAGATCAGACTTTCTCCAGATCCTGGGGTGCTAGGAATCTCTGGTTTATCAGAGTCTAGACAAAGACTAATCTTAGGGATACACTGTACGATGTTCTAATCCTGACAGCAAAACCACTATGGCTTCTCGAAGAAATGAGAGATAGAAACTGGGATGTTATTGGACTCGGTGAAGATTTGAAAGACAAGTGAAGAGTATAAAGAACTGTTTAATTGTCATGTACTGTGCTACAGAATAAAAAAAAGAAGAGAAGGAACATGGTGTAAAACATTTGGTTATCAACCACTTAGGTAGCAATATTGAAGATTTTTGTATAATATAAATGAATCAGCAGCAAGCCTAATGATAAAAATTAATAACAGATTCAAGATGAAGATAATCCAGGTTTATGCATCGTTAGCTAGTGCTGAAGAAACTTTAGAAAGTTATGAAGATGTAGAACTTAAGAACCTAGTAAAAAGCACTGAACCCATTATACAACAATATATCTATCTATCTATCTATATCTATATCTATCTATCTATCTATCTATATATATATATATATACATACACACATGCACACACACCTCTCCTGCTCCTTCCTACCTCATACTCCAGTAGAATCTTGGTCCCAGTGTACTGTGCAGAAGAGTTAATGGAGTCGATAATAAGGTAAGCTGTTGAAGCCGAAATGAGCCTGAGGTAGACCTGGCAAGCCTGCCAGTCAAAGGGGTACAGATGTAGGTGGAAGTCACAGGTGAAGGTGAGGGTGAAGCGACGACGCAGGGTGATGGTGTTACACGCACCGTCATACACCTCCACTGTCAAGAATTTATATATAATTACACACACACACACACACACACACACACACACACACACACACACACACATATATATATATATATATATATATATATATATTAATAGATAATGAATGGAGGAAGGAAGAACAAAGGAAAAAAAATAAGTCCATGTGCCTAAAGGCATCCTCCATTCATAAAATATTTATAACACCTGGATTTAAATTGAAGTGGATTTGGGAAGCAAATCCCAGGAAGTGAATTCCAGAGAGTAGTAATTCTGGGGATAAATGAATTTTGATGAGCAGAGGTTCTGCATTGCTGTGGAGTGTGTGAGTTCATGGGCGTTCCCAGCTGCCCGAGTATTTCGGAAATAAATATGAAGGGGAGGCACAATTGAAGCCAGTTCGTCAGAGCACTTACGGTAAAAATATCAATAAAATAATGCTACAGAAGCAACATCTCTACGTACTGATAGTGGAGGAAGGTCCTGCGTAATGGCAGGATTATTGATTAATCTAATGGCTTTATTTTGAATTTTGTCCAACTGCCTCAGTGCAACCGCTCAACGTCCACTCCACAGTGGTGAACTGTATTCGATCTGAGAACGCACATAACTTTTGGATATTGTGGCTACCTGCTCGTCAGTGAAGAACTCACAAACTCTATACATAAGTCCCAATTTTTTAGAAGCATTTTTAACAAGGGATTTAACATAAGCTGTCCAGCTTAGGTTGGGGTTTAGAGTAACACCTAGGATATCAATTGTAGTGGATATGGGAATATTGACATCATTTAAAATTATGTGAGAGTCTGAGGGATTCTTTCTGTTGGAGAAATTAATGTATTTAGTTTTCTGAGCATTTAATGAAACCAGATTTGTTTGTCCCGATTGATTAATTTTAGAAAGGTTCTGGTTCAGAGAAACTGCTGTGTTTATTTGGGAATTTATGATATTAAATTGTGTAAAGGAGGTACTAAATGTGAAAGAACTATGAAGGGTCGAGTCATCAGCATAAGAGTGTACAGTATTGGGTTGTGAGTGACAGATAGGAGGTCATTTATATGAATGAGAAAGAGAGTTGGCACCAAAACTGATCCCTGAGGTACACCAGCTTTTATGGAATGAAACAGAGAATAAGTTCCATCTACCATGACCCGTATTTTTCTATTATGAAGGTAAGAGGAAATTAGAGGAACCAGCGATGCAGGCCATAGTGTGACATCTTAGACAATAAGGCACAGTGCCATATTCTGTCAAATGGTTTGCAAAAATATCAAGTGCTATTGTGTGTGTTTCACCGTGTTGGTCTGTTGTTTTGTTAATCTGATGGGTAAAAAGGCAAAGAATGTTTACAGTTGACCGTTCTTGTGTAACTCCATACTGCCGATCATTGATTAATTTATTTATTTCTAGATGCTTGATTATGTGTTTGTTAATTAGTGTCTCAAAAACTTTACCGAGAACGGAAGTTATTGCAACTGGTCTATAGTTTGATGGACCAGAAGTTGCCCCCTTTTTAGGAACAGGATGGATATTTGCTTCTTTCCATGAGGCTTGAAACATGAGGTACAGGTGCATAAGCGGAAAAATTTTGCCAGTACAGGAGCCAACACTGAGGAGCAATTTTTAAGTACTATTGATGGAATTTCATCTGGACCAGTAGCTTTGTCTGCTGAGAGATTCTGTAATTCAGCTTGTACATATCTTGTGTGAATCATGAAAGGAGGTATTTGAGGGGAATCAAAATCAAGTACAGGAGTACTGTAATTTTCTGTAATTAGGGTTGAGTTTGTTGAAAAATTGTCAACAAGAAGTTTGGCTTTTCCACGTGGGTCACTTACTAGATTTCCCTCGGGGGACTGTAAAGGTGGAATGGAAGAGGTGGTAGTGAAGTTAGTTTTGAATGAATTAAGGTTGACCAGAATATTTTGTTATCATTTGGGTTGTTTAGTAGTTTGTTAGCTTGCCTATGTAGAAAGTTTGATTTAGAAAGATTGAAGATAGTTTTAGCATGGTTTCTGATATTTCTATAATAGTTAAAGGCTTCTTTGGTTTTGGTCCTTGTATAAGTGTTATACGCTATTGTTTTATGTTCTGTTACTCTAGCACAATTGTGGTCAAACCGTTTAGGAGAATCACATCTTTTTCTGTAACTATGATAGGGAATGAATGTTTCCATGCCGACTTTAATGAAATCCTGTATGTGGCCCAATGTGGAATTTGCATCATGGGAGAAAAAGGAACATCCATGAAAAAATGTTGGAGTCCCTCCCAGTCTGCCCTGTCGTAATGCCATTTAGTCACCACGACAGGTCCAGAGCTGGAGGGTGTGGTAGGTGTTAAACCGGTGGCTTGAATCAGACAATGATCCGAGGATCCGAGGGGGGACTTCACTTCGACATTATAATTATCTGAATTGGTTGTTAGAAACAAGTCCAATAGGTGGGGATTTTGATCGGGGTTGTCTGGTACACGGGTGGGTTGACTGACTAACTGGGTGAGATTAAATGAGTCTGCAAATAGCTCACATTCAAGACCAGAGTCATCAGTTCTGGCTGAATAAGTGAGCCATTCAACATTATGAACATTAAAATTACCCAGAATAGTAATTTCTGATGCAGTATTAATGTTGACACTTAGTTGTGAAGACAGAGAGTCAAATAAACTCGGCTCTGGAGGGGCATTAGGGGAACGATAAACACAACAGAAATACTAAATTTTACCAAAAGAATTTAATTTGTATATGGAATAGCCGAAATAAGACAATTACATTTAGTAATCTCCTCCAGGGCAATTTCTGATTTAGCAAGGCAACATACACCTCCTTTGGGTCTGAAATTTTGAATCAAGATATAACCAGGAAAATTAAATCTAGCTGAATCAGAGGTGGAGCTTACTTGTGTCTCTGTCAGAAATAGCAGATCAGGGGATTCAAACTGGAGGAAACTTTGAACAGAGTTGATGTTGGAGTGAAGTCTCCTAATATTGCAAAAGAAAATTTTACTGCACTGACGGACAGATTTAGGGCGCCGCAACAATGGAGGTGTGTATCTATCTATCTATCTATCTATATTTATATATATATCTACAGTATATATCTATATCTCTATCTCTATCTATCTATCTATCTATCTATCTCTATATATATATATATACTGGATATATATTTATGTAGAAAGATAAATAGATAGATAGATAGGTATAGATACAGATATATAGATAAATAGATATAGATGTAGATATAGCCTATATGAGTTCAAAATAGGACTATTAGTGAGAAAAAAACAATATTTCTTTTTATATAAGAATGTACAGTACAGTTGCTGTTAATAGATCTTTATAGCATATCATCTAAACAGTGTTGAGATTTAAGAAGGTATTGATCACTACTAATCACTACAATTTAAGCGAGTTGGAAGGGTTGTAATCTCCCTTCGTTAGTTCAGAACCACAGGCTTGTAAAATCATTGACTGCAAATGAACACATGATTAACTTTAAAAAATACTTCCCAGGAGGAGTCCAGTGATACCAGAAATGATCACTATAACTAGTGATGTCCCAAGATGATTAATTTGTTATCCTCTGAATTTCTATGACGGCAATACAGTTTACTGACTAGAAAACGCCAAGCGGATCTCCCAGTGTGGGAAACAATCACTGGACATTTTATAGGAATTATTGTCTGTGGTGTGTAACTGTTTTACACGATGTGTGCACACAACCGATACTGTTATGACTGAGAGTACGTGACTCACCTTCCCTGGTGCTGTTGCCGAGGCCAAGGACGATGTAGGGGCAGTGGCGGTTTATGTGCGCTGTGGTGAAGCGGTCCACGTTAGAATAGTGGCTGCCCACTGCGTTGTTGAACCACAGCAAAGGTGTCCAGATGTCCAACAGCTCACGCTCAGTCAGGAAGTTGAGGCTAGAATTTAACTTGAGGTTGTGAAATGTGAGGCGAGCGTCTGCCCAAGTTACTTCTAACAAGAAGGACATTGTCATCTCCATGCGTGTCGTGTCCACACTGACGGTATCAATTATAACTGTCAGCGCCACAGGAAGTGAGCTGCCCTTTGGCACTGGGGGATAGTTCTTTTGATAACCAGCTGACATCACCACCATCTGGCAGTTAGCCTCATCACTCTGGTCACGGCAGTCATACCAGAGGTCACAGCGGTGCTTCATGGGCACACAGGTCGCGTCGTCACAGGTGTAATGATCCTCAGGGCAGGCGGATAGGAGCAGCTGCTGCTTCTGATGCGCTGCACACCACGACCGCCGACCCATTGGGAAGTTTGGCATGGTATCTATGAGGTAAGCCAGATTGGTGTTGGCAGCATCCACCAAGTACCAAGTGTCATTCATCTGCCTGATTGCTCCTCCGCCATACTCCCTGAATTCAAGGTGGCCAGGCTGACTCTGCCAAGCCAAGAAGGTTCTCTGTCTAATTGCTCCCTTAAGCCTGAACACTGGTGGTGCCGTCAGCTGGCACATTATACATGCTGTACATTCATGGCAACTTACATCGACCACCATTTCATCCCCAATGTAGGCACAGTTCTCAAACACAAAACCGTTGGGTTCCCCTGGACTCCAAGGCACGGAAAGGGTCATGTTTGGGTCATCTGGGTCCAGCCAGATTCCCTCATGTGTTGAGTCTGTGAATGCTGTCCAGTAAAAGCATGTGTGACCTAGGGCATCCAGCCCTGCAGCCTTCATGTCCTGCACCTCCTGACTGTTGTTTGGTCTAGGCAGGCGAGAGCCTAAAGCGTTACACAGATATGCCGCCATAGAACGATGGACCCAGAGGAACCAGAAGGAGTTAGGATGGTTTGTTTCTAGACAAAGTTTGTTCAGGTCCACATCGTAACTGCTCTCCACCTGAGGCAGTTGCAGGTCACGCTCCCATGACAGATAGTCGCCTTGTGTATCCTGGCCACACTCCACCATGTCCCGCATCTCACCCTCACTCACCACCCTGGCCCACACGTTCACCTAAGAAAGGAGCACTGAGTATTAGCTACTGTGGTGCTGCCCCTAACATGTCCCAACTGTTATATAAAATGGATACACATATCCTTTTTAATCTTCTCTGGCCAGACGTGTTAAAATCTTCAGACTGGTAGATCATAAACTAATCATGACTCAAATAATATAATTTAGCCTAATCTAACCTAACTTAACCTAACGTAGTGTAACCTAACCTCACCTAACTTAACCTAACTAAATCTAACCTATTCTAACCTAACCTAACCTAACTTAAACTAGTTTAACCTAACATCATATCACCTCGTATAACCTTATCTAACCCTATCGTACTCTTCCATATTCTTAACTAACTTAACCTAGCCTAACATAACCTCAATACTGACCTGCGTAAGTTCACCCTGGACAGTGGAATAGTTGCAAGGTCCCCGTCCGAGCCAAACGGTGTCGGGGTGAAGTAGCTCCCCCACCCCCACCTTCACCCCACTCCTCCCCTGCTCAACCCCGTCCACGTACCCCACGAGCTCCCTCACCTGGCCGTCCCACGTCAGGCACAGGTGGTGCCATCTGGGAAAGGAGAAGAGGAAGTGTTAGATTTATGGCTTTATGAGTTTTAGTAAGATTCCTAACATCTTTTCCTTAATAGTTTATTTAAGCAATATAGTCTTCTCTTCTGTGTTAATTATGCAATCTCTGCCAGTAATGGTACTGGAGGAGGACGCCTTCGTGTGGTGGCACCGTTATAACCATACGGATACACTGTCCGGTCATACAAGCGTCCCTCATCTCCCTCCCTCTCCCACGAAAGGAAGATGGTGGACTCTAGGCGGAGGGCAGCTTCTGCCTGCAGTTTACTGGGTTCACATATGAGTCTGGGGTTGCAAATACTAAATACTGCTACTACTTCTACTGCTACAACTACCCCTACTACTGCCACTACCACCTTCACTACTACTACTACTACTAGTATATAAGTATAAACAAGAAAAATCATTAATGATGAGGTACTAGAGAGCATTTCTCGCTAACGAGAATACGGCCTTGCGCCTATTTTATGTTACATTCATGGTTCATTTCTGCCAAGTCAGAGCCAGACAGGTCAATTTCCACCCATAAAGATCAGGTCGGGGTCATTCAGGATCAAGGAGATGTACTTTGGCCACATATTCAGTCAGGACTTTCACATCTAGTCTGGGCCACTGATGTCCGTTCAGTGTAAAGTATTCGCATTTTTTCTTATCCACGAAACTCTAGGTAAGGCTGGGTGTGTTTTCTAAGTATCACATTAGGTTGCTTTGTTAGTCAGGTAAGTTAATCTGTTATGTTAAAATAGGATAGGGTAATAAATAAAAAATGTGGAGGGGTGATCATCCTGGGAAAATCAAACTTAGCATGTCGTGCAAAAATGGCATACAAAAGGGAAATTTGCCTCCAGGGCAGATAGATCAGGTGAGGGCTCGTACTCTCCTTGGTTAAGGAAGCTCCCTAACACCTGTAGCACCAGTCGAGCAGGGCAGTACTCCCAAGGTGGATGGAAAACTGATAACAGAGAGAGCTGGAGCTCCCGTTTCATCAGCCCTCGGGACTAGTTCCTGACCATCTCCCTTTGCTGAACTTTTTCAGTATCTCATTAACACAGAGAGTAGGCCGGCATGCTCTCCAATACAAGTTTCTCTAACTATCAATACCAAACTACATGCACAGTACACACTACACTTCCTTTTCCAAAATTCAAAAACATCATGGCTTAAGAACACAAAGCCTTGGAGTCCCCAGGGGGGGGGGGACCATTAATGCCCCCACCATCCGCCCCTCTCCCGGTGACGACTCGAGCTGCCTGGATCCACTGTCTAACTTACTTCTTCTTCATTTCGGCAACATTCGCGGCCTTTCCTCTAACTTTCGCTCTGTTGAGCACCACCTCTCCTCCTGTAAACTTCACCTTCTTTTCCTAACTGAGACTCAGCTGTCTGAGGCAACTGACAGCAAACCCTTTTCTGTATCCTCCTACTTTCTCTATACTCATTTCAAAGACAAAGGTGGCTGTTGTGTATATATACACAATAGCTTATCTTGCTCTCATGTTCCTGAACTCGATTCTTCTGAATTCTCTACACTCTGGCTTCGGCTTTCCTGTCATTCTCTGACTAAATATATCTGTGCTGTTTATGTATCCCCTAATTCTACTAACTATTAAAAATTCTTCGACTATCTTACTTCTACGATGGAACACATTCTATCCAGTTCTCCTTTCTTTGAAATCTCCATTTTAGGAGATTTCAATGTTCACCATCACCTTGGGCTCTCGTCTTCTTTCACTGATCCACCTGGTGAACAAGCCTAAATCTTTTCAATCCTTAATGACCTAGAGCAGCTTGTACAGCACCCTACCCGTATCCCTGACCGCCTTGGAGAG
Source organism: Coenobita brevimanus (assembly GCF_032717465.1). Taxonomy (NCBI): domain Eukaryota; kingdom Metazoa; phylum Arthropoda; class Malacostraca; order Decapoda; family Coenobitidae; genus Coenobita; species Coenobita brevimanus. Next base: position 775,819 of record NC_136954.1, read on the forward strand.
AGCTCCAACATACTTGACCTCTTCCTTACAACGAATCCTTCTGCTTACACTGATAATCTTTTCTCTCCGTTGGGCTCCTTTGATCCCAACCTTATTACATTAGCCTGTCTTGTTGCTTTGGACCCTCCAAAGAAATGTCGTCTGTGGCACTTTGGAGCTGTGGATTGGGAGGCCCTCAGGCAGTACTTCTTTGATTTTTCCTGGAATGATTATTGCTTCCATGGCGGGGAACCATCTGAGTGTGCCTTGCGCATTACGGAGGTTATTCTCTCTGGCATGGGAGCATACATTCCTTTCTCATATCCTTTGACTAATGCAAGAAAGCCTTGGTTTAATTACGCTTGTTCTAATGCTGTCCGCAAAAAGGAGAGGGCCTATAAAAGGTACCGGAGCCAACCGACCTCTGAATCACATCTGTTTGACGTTTCTGCCCGGAATCATGCTAAGTCTGTTCTTTTCTCTGCTAAAAATAATTTCATCCGTACTAAATGCTCTCACCTCTCTAACTCGAATTCTTCCTGCTCCTTCTGGCACCTTGCCAAAAACCTTTCTAACAACTTTACCTCATCATCCTTCCCTCTTCTTTTCTATTCTGATGGGTCTGTAGCTATTTCTTCTACTGATAAAGGAGATCTTTTTGCTCAGACTTTCTCCCCCCATTCCACCTTAGACGATTCCGGTGCTGTTCCTCCATCACTTCCCCCCTCTGACTTCCTCATGGCTGACATTAAAATTTCTTCAGCTGATGTATTTTCTGCCATCAATGGCCTCAATACTAACAAGGCATTTGGGCCTGATGGGGTCCCTCCTGTTGTCCTCAAGAACTGTGCTTCTGTGCTTACACCCTGCCTAGGCAAACTCTTTCGTCTTTGTCTATCAACTTGTACCTTTCCTTCCTGCTGGAAGTTTGCTCTCATTCTGCCAGTCCCAAAGAAGGGTGACCATTCCCAACCCTCTAACTATCGTCCAATTGTTTTAACATCCTGTGTCTCAAAAGTTTTTGAGTTATTTCTTAATAGAAAAATTTTAAGGCATCTTTCCTATCACAACCTTCTTTCTGATCATCAGTATGGGTTCCGTCAGGGACGCTTCACTGGCGATCTTCTCACCTACCTTTCAGACTCCTGGTCATCCTCCTTTCAGGACTTTGGCGACAGCTTTGCCATTGCACTTGACATCTCAAAGGCTTTTGATCGAGTCTGGCATAAATCTTTAATTTCCAAACTGCCATCTTACGGTTTCTATCCTTCTATCTGTGCCTTCATCTACAGCTTCCTTTCTGGTCGTTCTATAGCCGCTGTTGTAGACGGCCATCGTTCTTCTCCTAGATCTATCAACAGTAGTGTTCCTCAGGGCTCTGTCCTATCACCAACTCTCTTCCACTCGTACGTTGATGACTCCACCCTTCACCTTTCCCTTCAGTTTCCGCAACGTCCATCTCAGCAGTTACTTCAACAAACAAGGGATGAGGCTATGGCACACCTAATGTCTGATTTGGCTTGTATCTCTGACTGGGGTAAAAATAATATGGTTGTCTTTAATGCATCTAAGACTCAGTTCTTACACCTATCAACCCGACAAAATCTTCCACAGGTGTACCCAATAATGTTTAATAATATTCAGCTTAATCTTGCATCATCCTTGAACATGCTTGCGGTTTCATTTACACGGGACTTATCTTAGAAAGATCATATTACATCTCTTGTTAAATCTGCTTCCAGGAGATTAGGTGTGCTAAGCCAACTCTGTTCCTTCTTAACCCCTGCACAATTGTTGACTTTATACACGGGTTTTATCCGTCCCTGTTTAGAGTACAACTCCCATGTGTGGGGAGGCTCCCCACATACAGCTTTTGTTAATAGGGCTGAGTCAAAGGCTTTTCGTCTCATTAATTCTCCTCCTCTTACTGCCTCCCTTCAACCTCTGTCTCTTCGCCGCACTGTTGCATCTTTATCTCTTTTCTATCGTTACTTCAATGGTCACTGCTTCTCCGAACTGTCTACTTGCATCCCTCCACCTCTACGAGGGGCGCGTAGCACCCGTCTAGCAGCAAACCCTCATCCCTTTTCTGTCCAACTCTCTAATTCAAGAGTTCACTGTTACTCCCAGTCCTTCATTCATGCAACATGTCAGCTCTAGAACTGTCTTCCTTTGTCGGTATTTCCTGCTGGCTATGATCTCCAGTCTTTCAAACGCAGTGTGTCCAAGCATCTCGAAATTATCGGATCTTGAATTTGGCTCTGTCTTGTATTTTGCTTTTCTCTTGGAAGGGACAGTTATTGCTGGCTCGTGGCCTTAGATTCCTTCTTCCTCGCATAAAAAAAAAAAAACCCTTCTCCTCACTGATTTATTTATCTGGATATGGGTGGATAGTATCCTTTATTGGCCCACTGCTTGGGACACTAATAACCGCAGTCCATAGTGAATAAATGGACTGGTATCATGGTATTCGAGGAGGTGTGCCTTGCGTGAACCAAACTGCGTCACCCGTACAGCTGGGGACGTAAATATGCGTAATGCTTCACTTCATTGGGATAAAGAACGAGAAAGTGAGCTATGGCTTTCGAATACTAGTGAGACTAAATTCGGAGCCCATCAGACCTTTCAGATTATTGTGTACGAGTTTCATTATTGTTCGACCAAAAACGTGGAGAGATTTTATTGCATGTGCTCGCCTTGCATGCAGCTCCACCCGACTCATCCTAGGTTTGGCTGAGGAAATAAAGAAGGAAGTTCCACGGGGACTGTGAGAAACCCAAGGAAGAAAAATGAAGTGAGAGAGGCCCGTATCACTGGTGATATAGGAGATCTCGGAGCGCCCCTTCTTCAGTTACTTGCACACTTTCATAAGGTTCTCTTGTATAATATATTTATCGATTTAATATACACACAGTTTGCCTCAGTAACATACAAGAGGAAAGAGTGGTGCAATCTTCGGACTAAATCAACAAGGAATAGGAGCTATGAAATCTCCAAAACGGCCGTAAGTGTCACTGTCGTAGAATATCCTGAAGGCATGAAGACTGACCTGAGAATGTGGATGTAGGGGTGGATAGTCATAATGACCCAGTTCTTCGCCACCACCAGACGCATCCTGTCCTCCCATACCGCTGACATCCACACCGTGGGGGAGAAAGAAAATTTACCTCCATAAGAATAGACACGCGTACAGACAGACGAGTGGAAATCAAGTACTTGGACTGAAAGACAAACGGACAAAGAAGGACGGGGCATGGATATAAATAAACTACACGGTCAGTAATATACATAGACAAGGAGAAATAATAACATAAAAGAGCATCAAATATAGTCAGAAATAAACAGACAGCAAACAGAGATAAAAGTTATAATTAAATAAAGGAAATTAGTTAAAAATTGCACAAACGAAAATACACACAAAGAAATGTAAAGACAATGAAAGGCAACACAGTCGGAAATCCACAAGGTAAATAACCAGAAATAAACACGCTGGAAGTTTAGGGAAAAAAATCTTTCTATCTATCTGTCTATCTATTGCCAGAAGCCTTAATCCCTAAGGGGTGGCCACATATAAATCGCCTCCATGTGGCCCTGTCCCCCGTCATTTCACTACCGTGCTACCAGCTCACCCCCCTTCTCTCATATACCTCTCCACTCCATCCCTCCATCCTTGGCCTCCTTCTCCCTCTCCCCCTCTCCACATCACTCACATACACTCTCCTCGTCAGTCTCTCACTCTCCATCCTCTCCATATGGCCAAATCATCTCAGTGTGTTTCTCCTAACGCTTCCAATCACATCAACATCCACACCACAACGCTCCTTCACTTCCTCATTTGTCAGTCTGTCTCTCCATGTGACTCCACATGCTCCTCTCAAATAACTCATCTCCACTGCTCTCACTTATGACTTCTGTCCCCCCAGCAGAGGTCCAAGCTTCACTTCCATACGTAGTGTTGGTATCACAATACTGTCATGTAGTAACTTTTTCACTTCCATGCCCACTTCCCTGTTTCTTACCACTGCTTTCTAGTAACCAGCAGCCTTTCTTCCTTGTTGTACCCTTTCAAGCACTTCACCCTCCAAACTTCCATCCTTACTCATCACACTACCCAAATACTTAAATGCACTCACATTTTCCATTTCTACCTCATCCAACCTCACTGTACATTCACTGACTTCACTAATATATCATCATCATCATCAGCCGTTTGAGTATCCACTGCAGGACAGGCCTATCCCGACTGAAGTCGGGACGATACAGCCAATGTATCTCTACCAAGTGGCTTAGGCTGTCTAGTAGAGATTGTATGTAGGGTGAGAAGTGCTTGTTAGTGTAATTATAGTGTTGGAGTGGCTTTGGATGTGTGTGTAGTCTGTGAACCAAGTGTAATCGGCCCGCGCAAGCCGACTGGGTGCAAGCATACTTTACAGTAAGCGACACTGATTCAACCACAGCACCCCTGGTGTCCGCCAATGCAGTACGTGGCCGGGTGAACACTCCCAATGTTTATTACCCTGGCGGGGCGCGAACCCTGGTCCACCCGTGTACGAAACTCACGCTCTACCACAGAGGCTCCATATATATATATATATATATATATATTGGGTTGGTAGAGGGTTAGTGCCCCTCCCTGTGAAACAAATAACTCAAGAGTCAAATGGCCACCTCTTACTGGATTATGGCGTCTGGCAATATATATATATATATCTATCTATCTATATACCTAGGCTGCTTCCCCCAAGGAAAGGGAGGTAGCCGAGACAGGATGACTCACTCTCCATTTACTCATCCATTCAAACACATTCATTCGCATCTTAGCCCCAAAGGGGAGAACGGACAGATCCTCACCGCACCACACCGCACAAGGGTCAACTGGGCAATGCAATCAGTGACATCCGCAGCAGGGCCCGACAGCAGAACTGGTTTACCCCTGCCACATCATAACAGACCCATCCCCTTACCCGCACCTGACCTGACTAGCTGATCAGACCAAATGCAGGAGAATATCCCCTCAGGGCTGCGTCATCACTTATTCATTCACAATTTCTCTCCATTTATTTCTGTCACGCACAGCCACTCTTCCTTGCTCAACAGACATCCCTCTCGCATCCAGCGCTCTCTCTTCACACTGTCCATCCATCCTATTCGTGGTCTTCCTCTCAGCCTTACACCTCTCACATCAGATCTAGTTATCTTTTTCACCAATCGCTCATTATCCATTCTCTCCATATGCCCAAACCATTGCAACACCCTCTGCTCAACTCTGCCAGCCATCTCCGAACAACTCCAGTTCTCCTTCGCACTTCATCATTTCGCACCCGATCCATACGCGTCACTCCACACATACTCCTCAGACATCTCATCTCCATTACATTCAAACTTTTCCTCTCTGCTACACCCATATTCCATGTTTCAGCCCCATATAATGCAGTCGGTACCACAACACCCTCATACAGCCTTCTCTTTACATCCATTCTAAGCGAACGACATTTAAACACTTTTTTCATTCCTCCCAGCACCTTTCCTACTTCATTTATTCTAAACTTCACTTCTGCATCTATTCTTCCATCCACAGCAACATGTGACCCTAGATATTTAAAACAATCTACCTCCTCAAGCAACTCACCATTCAAAACTATATTCATCCCCCTACCATCTATCAACCTCGTATACTTCATCACTTTACTCTTATTCTCATTTACTTTCAATTTCCTCCTTTCACACACCCTTCCAAACTCCTCTACCAACTGTCTCAATCTCTCCTCTGAATCAGTCACCAGTGAAGTATCATCTGCAAACAGCAGCTGCTTCAGATTCCACTCTCCTCCATCAACATTTACCAGACTCAGACCACCTAAAACTCTTGCATTCACCTCCCTTACAACACCATCCATGTAAATATTAAACAACCAAGGCGACATCACACATCCCTGTCGCAGCCCCACTCTCACGTGAAACCAATCACTCACAGCATTTCCCACTCTTACACACGCTCTACTATTTACATAAAAACTTTTCACCCCTTTTAGTAACCTACCATCAAGTCCATACAATCTTAAAACAGTCCACAAAGCCTCCCTATCAATTCTATCATACGCTTTCTCTAAATCCATAAATGCCCAAAACACATCCTTGCCTTTCGCTAAATACTTTTCACACACTTGTCTCACAGCAAACACCTGATCAACGCATCCCCTCCCTCTCTCCTAAAGCCACACTGCTCATCACTAATCACTCCCTCTGTACCCTCTCTAACTCTCATAATTAACACTCTACCATACACCTTACCTACAACACTCAACAGACTTATACCCCTAAAGCTAGTACATTCATACTTATCACCCTTGCCTTTATACAATGGGACCACACAAGCACTTGCCCAGTCAATTGGCACCATACCTTTCTCAAAGCACACATTCAACAATCTTACTAACCAGTCAACAATAGTCACTCCACCACCCTTCAGGCATTCCACAGCACACCCATCCATACCTGCAGCTTTCCTGTTTTCATCTCCTTTACTGCCTTCTCCACTTCCTCCTTCGTGATCAAGGAATCATTCAACTCTCCCAACACATTTATACCTTGCACCCTTCCATCCGCCACAATCTCAGCCACCCTTTCCTCCTCTACATTTAACAATCTTTCAAAATACTCTGCCCATCTCTTCCTTACTGCATCCATCTCAATTAACATCCTTCCATCCTCTGATTTTACTCGTTCTTCCTTCCCAGACTCTCCCTTTCGCACCCTTTTCACCTCCTTCCAAAACATTTTCTTATTCTGCTGAAAATTCTCTGTCAGCCGCCTACCCCACCTCTCATCTGCTGCCACTTTAGCATCACGCACAGCCCTTCTCGCTCTATTCCTCTTCTCCTTATACCTTTCATATGACATCTCATCCTTCCTCTGCAGCCACACTTCATATGCACGTCTCTTCTTAGCCACAGCCATACTTACTTCCTCGCACCACCATTCACTTCCTTTTCTTACACCACCACCCACACGTCTCACACCACACACCTCTTCTGCATGCCCCACCACAGCACTCTTAAACAACTGCCATTCCTCCTCCACGCTGCCATTTTCCCGATCTTTCACTGTGTTCCACTCATCTTTCAATTTCTCCTGATACTCTATCTTTTTCTCTCTTTTATCCAACTCACTCACTTTCAAAACCTCCCTGCCACACCTAACCCTCCTAGCTCTCATCCATCTCTTACCTACTTTTAACTTTCCCTCCACCAGGTAGTGGTCAGACATACCTCCACCCTCCCCTCTCAGAACTCTCACATCCAACAATCTTCCTATTACATTCCTAGACACAACCACATAGTCCATCAAGGCTCTATCAACAACCCTTCCACCCTCCTGTCTCACCCATGTATGCTTATAAATATCTTTCTTCTCAAACAGCGTATTCCCAATCACCATCTCTCGCTCAACACACATCACTATCATTCGTTCCCCATTTTCATTTCTTCCAGGCACACCATGCATACCAACTACACCTTCAACTGCTACATTTCCCACTCTAGCATTCAGATCTCCCATCATTACCACATTCACATTCGCTTCAAAACTCTGCAGACACTCATCAACATCATTCCAGAAAGACTCCCTCTCTTGTTCATCCCTTTCACTACCAGGCCCATATGCACTCACAAACACCCACAACTCACGTTCAAATTTCGCTTTCACCCACATCAGTCTCGATGACACCTCCTTCCATTCAATCACACATTGCTGAACTTCCGGACTCACTAACAAGGCCACACCTTCTCTTGCCCTTCCTCTATCAACACCTGACAATCTTCCATTCACACTTCCAAACATAGATTCCCCCTTCCCTTTCATCTTCGTTTCACTCAAAGCTAACACATCCAACTTTCTTCTCACAAACATTCTCCCAATCTCCTCCCTTTTAGCCTCAATCGTACTACATCCACGCACATTCATAGACCCAATCTTCAGGGTACGAGGATAACTCCATCCCCCATCCCTTTCTCTGGCCTGTCTCTTTTTAGGAACTACAAAACAGAGGAGGGGGTCCCTAGGTCCCCTCACCCCGCCCCTTTTAGTCGCCTTTTACGACACGCAGGGAATACGGTGGCAGTATTCTTCCTATATATATATATATATATATATATATATATATATATATATATATATATATATATATATATATATATATCTATATATATATATATATATATATATAACACATAATAATGGGGACAAATATACAAGCAACATGAACACACACACACACAGACACAGACACAGACACAGACACACACACACACACACACACACACACACACACACACACACACACACACACACACGTGAAAAATACTGTTTTTCAGTTACTTACATTTTCCTTAAGGGCTATTCGTAGAATAGAATAGTTAAATCCTATAATACAGAAGTTTATAAGAACACACACACACACACACACACACACACACACACACACACACACACACACACACACAAAGTCAAGTGCAGCAGTCCATGACCATAAACTGAATGAATCATCATCATCATCATCATCATCGCCTTTATCCACTAATATAAAGGGTGGGTAGGATCCTTGTAAATGAAAGACACAAAAGTACAAAATTAAGAGTGACATGAAAGAGGGATCATGTCAGTACGTTCGTCCCTCAGGTTTTCGAGATGAGAGAGAGAGAGAGAGAGAGAGAGAGAGAGAGAGAGAGAGAGAGAGAGAGAGAGAGAGAGAGAGAGAGAGAGAGAGAGAGAGAGAGAGAGAGAGAGACAGACAGACAGACAGACAGAGTATATAGGGCACTCTTGCCTGTAAGGTGGGAGGAGTATGAGTTTTTGAGGGCAACTCATTATTGTACTGTGTCCAGCCCTTCACTTTGCCGCCAGTAATATACTATTTCTGCTCTAACTTGGCATAAAATTCTTTTTTTTTTTTTTCATTTTGAATGCTGAGATCTAACAAGAGATTCACAATAGAGTTTGATGCTGGCCACAAAGAAGTGCTATGGAAGTAGTGTATATCTGTATCATTGTCTTTTTCTGCCACTGAGGTATGGACCAAGTTAAGGTGAAAAGATTACAGTAGCCTCCTGGCCACTCAAGCTAACTAATGACATGGTCAGCGTTGCTTTATCTGAAGACAAGGTTTCCAGATTGAGTGCATAGTGAGCCATTAATTGCATATTTTCTAAAGTGCTGCAGCACAATTATTGTTTGCAGTGCGAAACAGAATTAGGATGATCATGATGATTCCTTTCCACCTCTACCTGTGACACTTACCTGCCCTCAAAATGTGGCGTTGGCCATTCCTCTCATTGGAGAAGTTCAGGAACACAGTTTTGCCATTCAGCACCCGTAAACGGAACCTCAAGCAAAGGGTGACGGCGGCAAGGGGGGAGCTGGAAGAGGAAGAAGAAGAAGAAGAAGAAGAAGAGAAGGAAGAGAAAGAGAAAGAAGAGGAGGAGGAGGAGGAGGAGGAGGAGGAGGAGGTGGTGGTGGTGGAGGTGGAGGAGGAGGAGGAGGAGGAGGAGGTGGTGGTGGAGGAGGAGGAGGAGAGTGGGTTGAGGAGGATACGGTACTGAAGGATGTCGTGGATGTCATCACACTTATGCCACTCCAGCGGTTCATTGAACTTGTACACCTTCACGCTTGCCACGGGAGCTGAGAGGATCAAGGGAATACAAGAAGCAGTCTAAGTACTGAATACCTGTAACCCTCTGACATACGGAAGTCTCCCCAGAGTTGGTGGAAACCATCTGGCAGTCAGCTTCTCATACTCGCGGGTTACTTAACAGTCACTCACAGGAATAAAAAAATCCACGAATAACTAATGTGCCCCACACCCTACCCACAAAAAAGAAAAATGCTCTTGCAGTTGTAAATAAACTACAAGATGCCTGAGAAACTTTTGCAGAGCCCTGACCTTCTTGCTTAAAAGTATATAATAATATGAGTTTGCAATACAGCTGTCAAAAAACATATCAAAGTTCACCATACATATGTTCTAAGATGATTTATCAACCAATGAATAACCCAAAACGCCAATAACGAAGCCGCAAATACGGAAGGCCGGCTGATGACAGCTGAAAAAATAAACGGAATAGTTTCTAACGAAAATTGTTGATAACCCTTTGATTTTAAGAGGTCACCGAAGTTGAACAAAGTTTGGTGCGTGCGAGAACAAAATATAAATTGAGTAACAGCTGTGAAGAAGCTAACATAAACATCTGAAAAAATGCAGATTTAAAAAAAATTTGAACCACTTTAAACTTTGACAGGCTACTGAAAGGCTAACCTCTTTGACGATAAAGCAGTGGAATTTTATGGATGGTTCATCATGTGAACGGGAACAGATTATTTCGAGAGTATGGAAGAGAAGTGAACTCGTGTATCCGTAAAATAAACACTAATGCAATATGTAAAGGTGCTGAAACGGGAACCTTCCCATGGTGTCACCAATATAACTGGTGGCTCCTTTGTCTGGTACTGCAAACGACCCTCAACTCGTCCCTTATCCCGTGAAAGAAGGATGGTTAACTGCAGAAGGAGGACAACATCGGCAAACAGTCCACAAGGTTTACGCCCAGATGAGCCCGGGGCCACAGAAACAACAGCATTCTGGGGGAGGCGGTGGCTGAATTGGTAGAGAGGTGGCCTGCAGTCCTAATGGACCCAGGTTCGAATCTAGGCTGGGACAGGGAACAGTTTAAGGATTCGAATTTCATTAAAGCAGACTTACTATCTGCCAGAAGGCCCGCCGACATGTCATAAAAATACCCCCGCTAATACCAGTACACCAGTCCTGTATGAGACAGCCCTAACATGTATTCAATATGGACGGTGGGTGTTAGCGCCGAAGCGGTAACATGTGGAGGTGTATGGAATGTAGGAGGACTACTGGGCCTTGAGAACGGGTTGTGAAGCCTATGCCCACAGTCGAACACATAAAAAAATAATAATAATAACTCATCTGCAAATCTACATATCACTTTCGAGGCCAATTAATTGTTTCCACTTCACACCATAACGACATAGCGACAAGATCAACAATCCGCCGCGACACTGTGGTGATGTATGGACATTAACTGATTTTTTTAATGCAAGGAAGAAGGAACCAAAGGCCAGAAGCCGGGACGATTATCCTTAAAGAAAAAAAAAAATAACAGACAACTAAATTCAAGATCCATTCATTATAGGTATTGAGATGATATATGGATATTGGCCGAATTATAGATAGTGAAATGATAATATTATATGGAAATATTATAGCCAGACACATCCCATGCCATCAGCTTGAAAGGAATACTCAGTAACATACGATATACATTAAGAGCTGCATTACCGTGAACTTAAAAGACTTGTAATTACCACATTCCTTGTTATATATTTTGCACTCTTCGTCTTAATGTTTTCTTGTACTATAAGCTGTTTACATCCTTTTAAACTCTTGAATCCGGAGAAATAATTTTTTATTCTTGCTACCTTCACACACACACACACACACACACACACACACAGTCGCTCAGGTGCTGGTCTCACGTACGTAAGACAGCTGGTTCGAATCCCCGCAGTTACTAATTTATTACACACCGCTCGCTGGTGCAGTGGTAACGTTCTCGCTTGCCAACTGGTGGACGGGAGCTCGCGCCTCGCTCAGGTTGCGAAAAGTTTCACTGACGAAGTGGGTGGTTACTGTCCCCCTTGAGCAAGGGGACGGGTGTGTGGGTGTGTGAAGGTCACAGCCTTGCCCATAGATCGGACTATATGAGCTCTCAGCTCCCTTCCGGGAGGGTAAAAGCTGACGATCACGACCATCAAGTGATCCTGACCGACCCGGTGAATTACACACACACACACACACACACACACTTACTATAAAATACACGACACTATACTAAGTTACATAACTGGCTGCACCAATACAACCTCTGTAGCTCATTTACATTCTGAAGTCCTCACTGTTTGGAATTATCTCGATATAAACGGCACACAGTTCTGTGCAGCAACTTCTGCCAACACACATCACCCATGTTATTATTATGACAAAACCACTTTATACAACTAGGCAGACAAAATCATCCCCACACAATCATTAAAAGACCCTCTTCAACAACATTCCACTTCCAGACACACCTACACTAGCAATAAACAAACACCTCCACATCCTCTTCACGTGCAGAGTAATACACCTGGCCCAGAACACTATACTGCAAGCCCCCCACCCCTGATGTCCACCCATCGGAGGTATCATTAAATAGGGCTGATCGAGTTCACCTAGCTAGGCTTAGATTAGGACACCATCCAGCTCTCCTTAGCTACCTGCTTATATCTAGGTTGGGTGAAGTCACAGAGGACACGTGCCCCGCTTGTGTATTAGGTCCACATGACACGACACACACAGCGAAGCACTGCACAGTACATGAGACACTAAGACGCAGACATGACATCAATGGTGTGGGGAAGCTGTGGGACAACACAATAAGGGCGATTATTTATCTTCTGTCGCGGGTATACTCGATGTGACAAATCAGGGTTATGCAATAACAGCAATATCACACAGACACATACACTAAAGATGCACACACACACACACACACACACACACACACACACACACACACACACACACACACACACACACACACACACACACACACACACACACACACACAGTACCTTACCCCATGTCACCTAATCTCTCTCTGTTTCTCTCTCTCTCTCTCGTGACTCAGCAAATGTCTCAGCCAAGTCAACCCACAACCCTAATGAACTGCTGAACATCTGTGCCAGGCCTTGTGAACACACTGTCGCAGGTGTACACAGGCTGCTACACCATCGATTACCAGTAACTTAGTAATTTCGCTCCATTAATTATTTCCACCCTCTCTGCGAATTCTTTGACGGTCAATTCATTTGTTTGCAAAGTCTAGTCTCTCTCTCTCTCTCTCTCTCTCTCTCTCTCTCTCTCTCTCTCTCTCTCTCTCTATGTATGTATGTATATTTGCTATTTTATATCTTAAGTACCTACTTCTTTACGGTGATTTCTTATTTTATTCCAGCTACTGCCAGACGATTGCATCCAGTTTAGGGAAGATCTTGCACTGGAGCGATTAATTTGCAGGCATCACTCCTGAGCTGAATAAAATCGTCTGAAGGTAACGAGATCCAAGAAAAAATTAGTCCCTGGACGGAAGAGATTACCCTTGTCTTTGCTTCTCCCTAAACTCTAATCCAACTTACCCCTTCAAAACGATGAAGACTTATTTTTATTTTACCCCCGTGAGCAGTTACGTTTTACTCAACGTGTGTGTGTGTGTGTGTGTGTGTGTGTGTGTGTGTGTGTGTGTGTGTGTGTGTGTGTGTGTGTGTTCTTACCTAATTGTACCTAATTGTATCTTTACAGGAATGAGTCAAGCTCGTACTGTCCAGTGTCTTAAACCATATTTATCGTACATATCCTTAAATTTGTGAATTGTTTTGGCACACACTATTTCATTCGGTAGTGCATTCCATTGATCAATTGCTCTGTTTGGGAAACTGAATTTCCTTACGTCTTTATCACCTCTCTTCTTATGCAGTTTTTTGCAGTGTCCTCTTGCTGATGCTTCTCCATATGTTAAGTAATCATTTATGTCTATTTTCTCCTTCCCTGATATGCACTTATATAGCATTATCATGTCACCTCTTTTCCTTCTCTCCTGTAGTGTTGGTAGATTCAGTTTATTTAATCTTTCTTCGTAGCTTAGATCCCTTAAGCTTGGTATCCATCTTGTAGCGGCCCTTTGAACTTTTTCAATCTTGTCTATGTGCTTTTTGAGATGAGGACTCCAGACTACTGATGCATATTCCAGGGTTGGTCTAATGAATGATTTTATTATCCTTCTTAGCATGTCTTCATTTATGTATGTGAATGCTATTCTCATATTTGCAAGCAGTGTATACATGTTCCTTACCTTCTCGCTGATGTGGTCAGCCGGAGATAGTCTGTTATTGATGATCATACCTAGGTCTTTCTCTCTTTCTGATGTGTATAGGGTTTTATTTCCTAACTTATAATCCCAATCAGGTCTTTTTCCACTTTTACCAAACTTGATTACATGACACCTGTCAACATTGAATTCCATTTGCCATGTACTACTCCATTCATGAAGTTTATTTAATTCTTCTTGTAGCTCTTTATAAGAGTCTGTGTTAGTAATTCTCCTTTGTATTTTTGCATCATCTGCAAACACATTCAGATAGCTCTCATTTCCAGTGTTACTGTTTATATCATTTATATACACTAAAAACATGATTGGTGCCAGCACTGAACCCTGTGGTACTCCACTAGTCACTTCTTTCCATGATGAGTAGTTTCCTCTTAGTACTGTTCTCATTTCTCTTTTTATGAGAACGTCTTGCATCCAACAAAACAGTTTGCCTCGAATTCCTCCTTGATGGTACAGTTTCCATAAAAGTCTTTGGTGCGGTACTGTGTCAAAAGCTTTCTTGAAATCCAAATAGATACTGTCCACCCATCTCTCCCTTTCCTGTATTGTGTTTGTTACTCTGTCATAGTAGCTCAACAGATTAGTAACACATGATTTTCCTTTTCTGAAACCAAACTGTCTTTCTGTTATCATACTGTGTTCTTCTAGATGATTTACCCAAGCTTTTCTTATAAGCTTTTCTAATACCTTGCTTACAACACTGGTCAGTGATACTGGTCGGTAGTTGAGTGGATTTTGTCTATTTCCTTTCTTGAATAAGGGGAAAATATTTGCTTTTTTCCAAATATCAGGTAGTTTACCTTGACTCAAGGATTTCTTGAAAATTAAAAATTATGGTTTACTTAACTCCTTTGCACATTCTCGTAGTACCCAACATGAAATTTCATCAGGACCACTTGCTTTTCCTCTGTCTGATCTACTTAACTCCTCCTGTATTACTTTTTCTGCTATTTGTATATCTGGAAGTATGTGTGGACATGCATGTTCCACATAGTCCCTCTCAAAATTTTTTTCTTCTGTAAAAACTAATTGGAAATTCTTATTTAGTGCTTCACAAATATCTTTCTCTTGTGTATAAGTGATTCCCTCGTCCGTAATTGATTGTATTATATCTTTTACTTTGGTTTTGCTTCTGATATAGCTGTAAAACAGCTTTGGTTGATCACTACTTTTATTTATTATATTCTCCTCAAACTGTTTTTGGGCTTCCCTCCTTATTCTTGTATAATCGTTTCTTGCCTGTTTGTAATTATTATATGCCCTTTCACTATTATATCTTCTGTATCTATTCCACAACAAATCTCTTCTTTCTTTTGATTTTTTACATTCTGTATTGAACCATTTCTGTATTTTCTTATCTGCTTCTTTGTGCTGTGGGATGTACTTCTGGACTCCTATTTCATAAAATTCACAGAATTTTTTATATACAGCATTTAAATCTTGTCCTCTAAGCTCATTTTCCCAATCAACTTCTAAGAAATACTTGTTTAGGTCTTGATAATTTCCCTTTTTATAGTTTAGGCTCTTTTTGTAACTGTCATTGCTGTTTACTATGTCATATGCTATCCTGAAGTTATAATTTAGTACTGCATGTTCGCTTTTGCCGAGTGGAGGGTGATATATTAAACTGTCAATATCATTTTCTTGCCTAGTAAATATTAGATCTAGCACTGAAGGTACATCAAGTCCTCTTTTTCTGGTGGTTTCCCTCACATGTTGCGTTAGGATGAACTCTTGTACGAGATCCAGGAGCTTTTGGTCCCAACAGCTTTCTTGGCTAATTATATTTAGAGTATTCCAATTTATATTTGTATTGAAATCCCCAGTTAGTATAATCCTTTCTGATTTCTCTTCCATTTTATGTAGTAATGATCTTAAACTCTGAATTGTACTCTCTGCCAGGTCCTCATATTCATCTCTTTCCCATGTGTTTGATCTGGGTGACATGTACAAATTGGCTACAATTACTTTACCTTCAGATGTGTTGATCTCTACTGCAATCAGTTCTACTTGTGATGGTATATCTAGTTTTATTTCCTTGACTTTTAGATTTTTCTTAGTTAATATTATAATTCCTCCTCCTTTTTTTAAATTTCTGTCTCTTCTCCATATATTGTATTCCTCTAAGTTTAGTATGTCATTGGATATCCTTGGTGTTAATTTTGTTTCAGTTAGGCATATTATTTGTGGTTCATTTTCTCTGACAATCATTCATCTCTAGTAATTTAGATACCATTCCATCCACATTTGAGTACATCAACTTTATCATCTTGTTTATATACTTGTCATGATATGGTTCTACTACCTTCCTCCTTTTTATTCCATCCTGTTTGTGTACCACTTTCGTACCTGCAATCCTATTACTTCGTAAAAAAATTTCTTCTCCTCTTCTGATCTTCCCTCATTTTTTGTTTTTGCTTCCTCCCTTTTCTCTTTCAGTAATTCCAGTTCCTCTTGTGTTAGGCATCTTTTTATCCATACATTTTTGAACTCCTCTTTTTCCATAAGATTCTTTGCATTTTTTAGTATCACTTCCACAGTGTTTACACTCTGGAAAGTCACCTTTAGAGGTGTGTGTGTGTGTGTGTGTGTGTGTGTGTGTGTGTGTGTGTGTGTGTGTGTGTGTGTGTGTGTGCAACCAAATAACAAAAATAAATCGATTTTAGCCAAACTTAGTGGAAGGATTGAAAGGCTGCTGCTGAGGAAACTTATTGCTTTGGAAAACAATGTGTCAAAGGTCAAGGTCACAAGGCAAAGTCAAATGATCGGCCCTTTTACTAACTGGTGGGTGCGCGAGTATTGCACTCTCTGCGTGTAGGTTCTTGCTTTATTTCGGTCATTCCCAGGCGATTTTATCCGGATCTGGAGAGACTTCTCGATCTAGAGGCGTTGGTCGTGGCATTCATTAACCCCTTCAGTAAGACAGGCCTTTCCTGAGTTACATAAACTGTCAGTGGAAAGCGATAATAAATTAACAAAGATGGGCTCTGGTTCAAGGGACTTAAATCACCCTCCACAACTCTGTCCACCCTTCCACACTTGTAACCCCTTCACTAGATGACGTTTTTTTTGTTTTCCCCTTGCTGACTCCAGAGTAGTTTATTCAGTTGAGAGACTCTACTAACTGGAGGAGTTAGGTATAGCTTCAACAACCCCTTCTCTACTATAGGTCCTTCTTAGCTTAAGTGAAATCGTTTAGACATAACAAGAGAAAAACTACGAATACATATACTACTCCACGAACGAAAGTAGATAACCATTTCATGATATAAGGCCTTTAAGGAGTCTATTAATTTTCCTCTCAAGACTCATGTATTCGGCTTGTAATTCCAAAGTTTACTATCCCGTCAAGTGCTTCTCTCGGATCCATCAGTGTCATAAATATCTAAGTACGCTTAGGCTTCAATTACTTACCCCACCTAATCTATCACTCCATATAACTTATCACTCCACAGAATCTACAGTCGTTGTCATCATCATCATCATCGTCCAGAGCCTCTTTTCCCACCTAAGGATGCAATGAAGTTGAGTCCAGAGGGGAAAAAAATGATATAGGAAGAAACTAACTATCTGTCACTTCACATAATTTGTTATTCCACACAATCTATCACTCCACAGACTCTGTCACTCACATAATTTATCATTCCTGAATCTATCACTCCGTAGAATCTATCAATCCTAAGAATCTTATACTTCTTATAATCTATCACTCCACATACTTTCCCACTCCATAGAATCTATCAATGCTCCTTCCACAGTTCACACACCTTAGCCATCCAAAGTCCACCCACCTTGTCAAACTCAGATCCACAAATGCAATAATTATCCTAAAACGTTACTTACAAGCTTTTCTCCCGTTTGACCCCAGGATGGATTATGCATATAATTTTTGCTTTTTCCAGAATATATATATATATATATATTTTTTTATCCATCTGAGGAATGAAACTTTTTTGTACCCCTCCAATCCTTAAAGATTTATTGTATTCTTTGTACCTGTAGACGATTTCGTTAATCTGTCTGTTGCATGCTAGTCGAATTTTAAAGGAAGACTGGGATGTACCGAAAACTGTCGTCCTTAATGATCCTCGTGTACTCAGCGGCAGTAACACCTGAGCCTTCATTTTCACAGGTTAATTATCAAGGTCTCATTAGCTTCTGGCACAATTTTAAGACAATATATAAAATAACTGACTATATTTGTCCGTCATTGCAAACTGTTGAGTTGAACATCCATCACCCTTCAGTCCGAGGTTCTTTTCTTGTTGTTTCCAGACCTTTATATCCAGCCTAGCAAGATATGTTAAACTGGAAGAGTTAGACATAACCTTAACTTACCCAACTAATACTCGGAGGCTTTTTCTGTTCAATAAAATAATCAGAAGGTAACTAGAAGAAAAGATGGGACGTTAAGATATTGAAGGGTTCATCGTAGATGTTGTCCCGTTTACTCCTCACTGGACATTGCTGTCATGCGCTTTCCGTTCCTAATGTATTGTCAAAAAGAAACCTTCTCATACAATCCTGTGCCGGCATTGTGTCCTGCCTGCCATATTTCACCTTCCTCCCTGGACGTCAGAAAGTATCCTTCCTTCTTATACGTTTTTTGTGGTGCATTTCATATTATTGACTCACACACACACACACATATATATATATATATATATATATATATATATATATATATATATATATTGTATTCGACTCTGGGCGTAGGCTTCACAGCCTGCTTTCAAGGCCTAGTAGTCCTCCTACGTACCGTACACCTCTACATGTCACCACTTCGGCGCTAACACCCACCGTCCATACTGAATACATGCTAGCGCTGTCTCATACAGGACTGGTGTATTGGTATTAGCGGGGGTATTTTTACGACATGTCGACGGGTCTTCTGGTAGATCAGTAAAGTCTGATTTCTGTGAAATTCAAATTCTTAAACTGTTCTCTGCCACAGCGGGAATTGAACCTGGGTCCATTAGGACTGCAGGCCACCTCTCTACCGATTGAGCCACCATATATATATATATATATATATATATATATATATATATATATATATATATATATATATGAAAAGATATTACTAATATGCCATTTCCAGTGGAGTTCAGTTTGGTAGCAATAGTTTGTTGCTGTCATAATCGATTAAGTCGCACCCAGTTAAGTCTAAATTGGTAGTTGTAACAAGTCGTTGTAATTGACAGGAACAGCTTGTTGTTGTTATGGTCGATAAAGCAGCATCCAGTTGAGTTTAAATTGGTAGGTACAGTATAGTTGATTTTTGTTGTAGTCGGTCGTATTCTGCTACACAGCCAGGGGGGATCCCATGAGCATTCTCTGCCCATCGATGGCCCCAGGATACTATTGTATCAGTGGCAGCATCAAATATTTTTCTTGTGAGACTGTGTATTTCTCCTTTTAGGTGTTTGAAGGAGTTGCAGTGACGATGATACGTTTTCTTTAATGTCTTACGTAATTCTGTTCTGAAAAATCCTTGACTGAGGAATTTTCTTGTGATCTGTTGGATTCTTGTAGTAAAGTTTTCCAAATTTGTACTTGCCTTTGCGACCTGTAGCAACTGAGACATGTATACACCATATGCTTTAACTCAAGTTTGCTGATAAAGTTGGGTATGATATAATTTCAGAATTATAATAATCTCTCTTATCATAGTTTTTTTTTTTATAACTTTCTTTTCTATTTTGATATTAATTTCCGAAAAAAGCTTGCTTGGCAGTTGTCAGTGTTTTCTTTATTTAACCCGTCGCATGCCAGCTATTTTTAACCTTATTGATCACCTCCATGCAGGCCACTTTTTGACCTTTTTTTTTTATTAGCTAAAATGATAGATTTTGATGTGAAAACATCGAATTTCACCATCATAATACTCACCAAAGCTCAGAAATGAGTTTTATTGAGTCCTGCATACTCGTATACAGGTATTCTCCTTCTCTCATGCTCGCCACATAGGTGAGAGAAAGCCGTTTTCTATGTAAGGTAGCCTCAGGTATTGATGTTGGGAAGTTATAACAATGTTCAGTACACTTTTCTGATTACTTATTACTTCAACATCTGTCACAATTTGCGTGTCTATCTCACTGTGAATGTATTGTCTTACACTTACTTGAAGATAGGTACAACCTGACTTCACTATAAACAGTCCTGGCACTTATAAGAAGGTATTTTCAGCTTGACATAACTATGTACAGTTCTTACACTTACAAGTGTAGGACTACATAATAGATAGATAGATAAATAGATAGATAGAAGCAGGAAGTCAGATGATGAGAAGGTGTTGTGTCTGCGAGAATCGAGCAGTGCTAAACATGCTTACACACTCTTAACACTGAGGAAAGCTGACGACAGCGGCCAGTAAGGAGATGATGCAGTTAGCTGTCAGCAGTCCTCTCGTGAACAAAGACCTAGTCCATCCACGAGGAACACACGTGACACACCCCTGCTACACCAGAATTTAGGAAAGAGAGCTCAGACGGAGATTAGCCACCGATCAGGCAAGAGAGCAGTAGACAGGCCTCAGAGGAGACAGGTGACGGGAGAAGGGCTTGGCAATTTAGAGAGAGAGACAGATAGCGAGACAGGGCGGTAGCTACCCGGGACTTATACTCGTTCCGTGTGAGAGACTTGTTAATATTTCCAAGACAAATAAAAATAGTCCCATACTATTCTTTACCTCTCCTGTTACTATATGACACAAGGAAATATTTACAACTTGATTTCACTATGTATAATCACTTCACTTACATGAAAATATTAACAACATGCCTTCATTATGTACAGCAATGGGTGAGGCACACAGGCAGAGTGAGGTAGAGCGAGTGTGAGGAGGGAAGTGAGTTGGTGTATGGCCTTGACCACCTTGGGCATGATAGAAGAACAATTAACATACATGCTTGCCAGTTTTTACCTGTGAATCTTGAAAAATGTGGTCACAGTGAATGTTTTAATTTTAAACCACTTTAAAACGGCACTGGCACTGACTGCAGATTTTTGTTAGACCGTTTTAAAACGGCACTGGCACACAGCGGGTTAATACCAGTGCTTCTGCATGTCTTTCTTTTATCCAGTCATTCATTTCTCCATCATTTTTTAAGGATATTAGATCATCAACGAATAGTCTAGTTGTGTTAACAACTTCACTACTGAATATTGAACTTTTGACATTCGTTCCAGCCACTTGAATTTCTAACTATATAAATATAGATCTGCCATGGATGGGGCTGGGTCTGTTCCCATGGGTACTCCTACGCACTGTTTGAAAACCATATTTCCACAAGTATAAAGGCAGTTTGGTATCAGATAATTTGTCATATCCATTATCTGATCCTCTGAGAACTTAAATTTTTTGCCATCTCATTTATTTACCCACACCGTGGGGCGCTACAGAGCGCTCTGCTAGTAGACAGAATTGCTCAGCAAGCAAGTTTTTTATGCCCGCCAGGCGAAGAGAGCAAAAGAATGAGGTGGATCAATCGGCAATCAGCACGTTCCACTGTTTGTAAACAAAGAAGATGGCAGCCACTTCAGCTACAAGTGCTCCAACTGTGGACTTTTTCTCACCAATGAGGAGGTTGAACTTCACCAAATTCATTGTGTTTAGTAATGAAACATTAAAGATTGTTTGGGTATAGTGACTAGTTTATAGGTTTGTTTGTAAAACTGCTATGAACGTGTTAGTGACGAAGCACCTACCTCTATGCCAAGGCAAAGTATAAGGCCTCTCATCATCATCACGTATGTAAAAATGATTATTAATATGCTATATTAGAGTTTTATTCACACTTGAGCATACAAACGTTATAAAATAAACTTCTATCAGTGCTTGAGCAGCATCCTCTGCCATCATGAATGTTTTCGTTGGTCAGCTGATCTGTGTCTACTTGGTCGATCTTTTTTTGCTTGATCCACAGCGTGCGGTATTGCCCAAGTAGACATAAGGCAGTATTCTTCGTGTTCACCTACTGCGGTTAAATTCTTATTCACTCCTTTAAAAGCAACATGCACTGTCCATTCCAACTTCTTTTTTATATCCTCGTGTTCGATCTTTGTGTATAACATTGAAAAATCATATGTTGCTACGTTTCTTGCATTTCTTTTGTGATTGATGGAATCAGTATCCTTTCTGCACATTTCTGAGTTATCACATATGCACATACGGTTGATTCCTGTATATAAACGCGGTTTATAACAATATTTTTGTGTTGCTTGTAAATCAATTTTTAAATGTGTGATAGTTTTTTGCCAGTGATTTTCTTGCACATACTCAGGAATCTCAATTTTACAGGATCTTCATGCATTTTTAGTATTCTATGTATATATGGTAATTTTTTATTATCATCTACCTGGATTCCGTGACTAGAAGAGTATAATGACTGTTTTCAACTATCGTATTCTCTTTACCACTAACTGTTGTATACGTTTTGAAGACTTGATCTATCATGCCCAATTCATGTAAAGGTGTTTTTATGTAATATACTTTGCAGGTGATTGCTGTATTATTATCTGCTTTGTCTATTAGGACCAAAACATGCGACTTGTGCAAGTCTTCAAGATCCTTCATTGTTTTCTTATCTTTGAGTACTGGTTTTGGCATTCTCCATCCAGAATAGTGCTTCTTTAGCCGGTAGATTTTTTTCATCAACTTTTGCATGACTTTTACTTTCCATTTCATCATAAAACATTCATTACATTCCTCTAGTTTACACCATTCTGCAGCACATTTTTTTTTTTTTTTTTTTACTTCGGTTAACATTTTCTCTCACTTGTTTCCAATTGATTTCTTTAGCCTCCCGATAATTCAACCCTTTTTTCATTAGTTGTAGTCTAATATGCTATATTATGTCAAGGTTACCTGTTAATACATGTTGATGATGAATATCAATGAACTCTAAATCGTAACACACTCATGATTTTGCGCTAGCCATTCTTTCACATCTAATTCTTCAATAGTCTTTTTGTAGTTTCATAATCTTCCTCTTATAGTTGGACCATACTGATATACGATCATTGGGACTTCTTTATTTTGGAATCCAGTAGGAATGCTCTCTTTGATATACAGAGACTTGAAAAGCTATTTTAATTCCAATTTTTCTATGCCTTTGTCGCAAAATTGAATTTTACACTTTATTTTTGCGAGTTTCTTTTGAATGTCTTCATTATGTTTTCTTTTCATGATTTTGTAATTCCCAAGATCTTCTATCCTATATCTCTTTCTCGAAAATGTAGAGCCTCCATCCTCATTGTGTAATCCTGTGTTTTGTACTAGCACGAATAATTCACCCAGTTCTTTCATTCTCAATTGTTGTATTGTTTTTTTGACAGTATCTTAGTAGTTTACTCTCTGATAAACCTATCACGTCTGTGACAGTCTTCATAAATTCTGTTGTTCCGCTGCTTCTGTTGTTGTTTGAAGTTCTTTTTCCTCTTTTTCTTTTTCTGTTTTTGTTGATTGCCTCAAAACTCTCTGCAATTGTATCTTCTCGTTGATTATATATTTTTTCAATTTTATCATTTAATCCATAGGGACAGAGTGTTTTTAGTGTCTATCCAAAACTTTTCTCTGCTTCTCCTTTTCGATGATACTTGTAAATCTTCTTTGTTGTTTTCCGTTCTTCCTGTTCCATTTACTTTCACAATTGTTTGAATTGTGAAACTCTTATCTTTACACTCACCTTCGTTGAAATGGTCAGAGAGTATCTTGCATGCTTATCCTTTCTGTTTGTTTCGAACACTATATCGTTGTTGATTTATTCTTACATTTAGTCTTTGCACTGTCTCTTCAACATACTGACAATCAGGGGCGCCGAGAGAATTGAAATGTACCGGGGCAGGACTAGTTTCGGGCCCCCACCCCTGCAGTAGGTAATGGTAGAGGTCGGGGGCGTACGCTACATGTATACGTAACATAATTTTTTTTATTGCTTCAACAACTTAGAAATACATTCAGATGAACTGTTGACCAGAAATAGTTTCATCCACTAGAGTGATAAGACATATACATGACATACATATTTGGGGGAGGCGTTGGCTCAATCGGTAGAGAAGTGGTCTGCAGTCCTACCGGACCCAGGTTCAAATCCCAGCTGGGGCAGGGAACAGTTTAAGGATTTGAAATTCATAAAAAAACAGACTTTACTGACCTACCAGAAGACCTGCCGACATGTAACAATACCCCCGCTAATACCAGTACACCTGTCCTGTATGAGACTGCACTACCATGTATCCAATATGGACGTTGGGTGTTAGCGCCGAAGTGGTGACATGTGGAGGTGTGTGGTATGTAAGGAGGACTACTGGGCCTTGACAGCAGGCTGTGAAGTCTATGCCCAGATTCGGATACATAAAAAAAAAAAGCATGATACACATAATAATACAAGAAAAGCAATAACCGAGCACTAAATTTATAATAATGTAAGTAAAATCATAATACAATACATAAAGATTACATACAGAATACATACAGTATATGGCTCATTCATTTTATAAACAACGGTGCTTTCCTTGCTTTCCTCTTGGCAAAATTATGAAGCACCACATCAAGATCAAGAGATCTTGCAAGTTGAGACTCAATACTGAGTCTAGCCAAGTCCATAAGTCATGTTTGGGTCACTGCTGTTCGTCGAAAATTTTTTATCAGCTTGAGTTTGCTGAATGAGCGCTCTGCAGAGGCGACAGTGGCAGGGATTGTTAGCAGAATGCGCAGGCTGACAGATACATTTGGGAAGAGCCGCTTCTTGTCTGTACTCTGTCAAGCAATTCAAAAGCTGCAATGGGCTTAGTTGGTTCTGCCCAAAATTTGAGCGATGAACTGTTGGTAGCTGCCTCATTTCCATCACGATATCATGACTGATATCGTCAGGATACTTATCTGCCACTGATTTTGATTTCAGTTCCAGCTCCTCTGCTGATGTTGTTGGGTATTTCCAGAGGAAACTGAAGTTTTCAGAAATATTCTTGGCAGCTTTGAATCTAACAGTCAGTCCACCAGTTACATTATTCAGTAATATATAAAACACAGACTTTCTGAAATATGCTTCTTCAGGTGACTCATCTGCTTCATTTTGTTCTGATAAATCTGTATCTGCTGTGGCATCACCATCATCATGAAATCTTCTTTTGCGTTTAGCTCCAGCTGCTTTACCACGTCCACGATACAGATTCACCTCGATGTCCAGGTTTGAAGCAACTAGCTTTGCTTCATTCCACATAGCTTTCCAGTTATTTCGGAGATCTGTCAGTTCTACAAGCAAGCCCTCTATGTTTGACACTTAACATCCAGTGTTGCATCTCTGGCTTGAATAACTTTATTACAGAAGTCAATTGGAACTATGACTTTGTACCGTACAACAGACATTAGCACACAAATGAAGGATGTCACATAAGACAAAGCTCCATTAATTTCTGTTCTTGTTTTGGCAGTTAGGTTCAGCTCCAAGAGGTCTTCCGGTGCTAATTTGATGCCAGGCAGGTGGGCTGCAAAAGGCTTCACACTTTCAACACGATCAGACCACCGTGTGCCGGATATGCCATGAAGAGAGCAGCCAATGCGATTCAACAATATTTCCCATCGCTTTGGGCCAGAGCTAAACAAGTTATAAACAGTTTGCATAGTTCCAAAGTACGTGATGGCTTCAGCGTCAGTTCCACACAAGTTGAGTGTATGGCAACCACATGGTGAAAATATAGCTGCCGGACATTGTTCATGTATTTTTGCTCTTGCACCATTATATTTTCCAGCCATGTTTGCTCCATCGTCGTAGGCCTGTGCTCTATAATCAGAGAGTGGCATACCACGCTCTTGCAATGTATCAACAACCATTTGAGCTATTTCATTTCCTATTTTGTCACTACAGTCTACAAATTTGAGGAATCTTTCCACAATATCAAACTGAGCTTTATTCTGAATTACATAGCGCAGCAAGATTATTGTTTGCTCAACATGTGATGAATCTGGCGAGGCATCAACTATTACCGCAAAGTACTTTGCAGTCGGTCTTACAAAATGCTCTGTTTTACAAGATCGGAATACTTTTAACTTTTTTTGAGAATCAGCAGAAAGGTAATGTACTTGCAGGTGTTCGCCTTTTTCCTGTGACTCTTTCACTTGTAACACATGTTCTTTTAAGACTGGATCCCAGTGAGACAACTCTATTAGCCCCAGAAAATTTTCATTGCCTTTGTCACCAGCACGCTGGGAACGACCCTGAAAAGCAAGCCCACGTTCTCCCAGGAATAGTAAAACATCAATGATTCTCTTCATAATGTACAATTTGACAGATTCTGTTTCAACTGATGCCTCCAGGAGATTATCAACACCTCTGCCAGATGACAGGCGTCTTTCTAATTCACGCCAAGCTAGATAGCATCCCCTATGACTATTGCTTTTCTCATGTTCTGGGATGCGATCATACAATTTTCGCCATTTTCCAGCAGCTGACATCCTTCAGCTGATGACAGTGCAGACTTGGATGCTGTGCTGATGTTGCAACATACTTTATTTTAAAAAAATCTACATGGAAAACAGTACAATGCCTGTTTAAGCTGACTCCAGACAAGCCAATCTCGGACATGTTGCGCTCCGTTAACATTTCGAAATTTTAGGATGCTTTCTGGAAACACTTTGTTATTTATGTCTTTAAGAAATGTTTTAGGATAGCCAATATGACCTCTGACAACATAATTTTCTATGTCTAATTGAGAAGGACACTCCGTTGAGAGAAGTCCCGTGTCAAGTCCAGTGTTCCTTCCCACACCTTTCTCTTCACCAGTTTCTACAGACGCTGCACCCATTGTCTCATTACCACTTTCAACACTGACATCCACTCTTTTTTCCAAATCCTCATTTTTCTTAACCCTTCCAAGTCCCAAATCCACATTTTTCTCATCCACCTTTTGTACCAGATTCACATTAGGTTGAATTACTTCATCTGCCCTTTTTCCAAATCCATATTTGCTTCATCTGTCTTTTGTTCCAAATCCACATTTGCCTTTTCTTCTAAATCCACATTTATATTTGTATCAGCTTCATCTCGTTCCCTTGGCCTTGTAACACCAATTTGGGCTTTTGGCCCAGTTCGTCCCTATTATTGAAAAACTGTATACAATAGAGGTTTTGATTTTTTTTTTTCCAGCATACTCACGGGCCCCGGGGCAATGCACCGGCTGCTCTCCCTCCCCCCTCTCGGTGGGCCTGCTAACATTTGTCAGAAGTAAGTAAATAAGTAATATTTGTTGCATCACGTGACAGTTTCTTTCCATATGTTCCCGTCTTGTAAAGTTTTCCTGAAATGCTGCTTTTAAATTGATTAGAAACACTGACTTTTGGACATGTCATACACCTTTTGTTTTTACACTTCATCATGTGATTGTAGCAAACTCCAGATGAAGGTTGAGTATCAACCCCATTCGCTAACGTGACTGAACCACCTCCAGTGTTCAAGTTGTCACTGTCGACAACAGCATTACCTTGTCGAGGTTGAGTAACTCTCCATGAGCCAGATTCTTGACCAGCACAGGAGGAGGCTATGTTCACTGGGGGCTGCTCAATGTTCATTTTTGTTTTTAGTAGAACATCAACTATTATAAATCAAAATTTCATTCACACACACACACACACACACACACACACACACACACACATGTGTGTGGATGGAATGGTATCTAAATTACTAGAGATGAATGATTATGTCAGAGAAAATGAACCACAAATAATATGCCTAACTGAGACAAAATTAACACCAAGGATATCCAATGACATACTAAACTTAGAGGAATACAATATATGGAGAAGAGACAGAAATTTAAAAAAAGGAGGAGGAATTATAATATTAACTAAGAGAAATCTAAAAGTCAAGGAAATAAACCTAGATATACCATCACAAGTAGAACTGATTGCAGTAGAGATCGACACATCTGAAGGTAAAGTAATTGTAGCCAATTTGTATATGCCACCCAGATCAAACACATGGGAAAGAGACGAATATGAGGACCTAGCAGAGAGTACAATTCAGAGTATAAGATCCTTGCTACATAAAATGGAAGAGAAATCGGAAAGAATTATACTAACTGGGGATTTCAATACAAATATAAATTGGAATACTCTAGATATAAATAGTCAAGAAAGCTGCTGGGACCAAAAGCTCCTGGATCTCGTACAAGAGTTTTTCTTAACGCAACACGTGAGGGAAACCACTAGAAAAAGAGGACTTGATGTACCTTCAGTGCTAGATCTAATATTTACTAGGCAAGAAAATGACATTGACAGTTTAATATCTCACCCTCCACTCGGCAAAAGCGATCATGCAGTACTAAATTATAACTTCAGGATAGCATATGACATAGTAAACAGCAATGACAGTTACAAAAAGAGCCTAAACTATAAAAAGGGAAATTATCAAGACCTAAAGAAGTATTTCTTAGAAGTTGATTGGGAAAATGAGCTTAGAGGACAAGATTTAAATGCTGTATATAAAAAATTTTGTGAATTTTATGAAATAGGAGTCCAGAATTACATCCCACAGCACAAAGAAGCAGATAAGAAAATACAGAAATGGTTCAATACAGAATGTAAAAAATCAAAAGAAAGAAGAGATTTGTTGTGGAATAGATACAGAAGACACAATAGTGAAAGGGCGTATAATAATTACAAACAGGCAAGAAACGACTATACAAGAATAAGGAGGGAAGCCCAAAAACAGTTTGAGGAGGATATAATAAATAAAAGTAGTGATCAACCAAAGCTGTTTTACAGCTATATCAGAAGCAAAACCAAAGTAAAAGATATAATACAATCCATCACGGACGAGGGAATCACTTATACACAAGAGAAAGATATTTGTGAAGCACTAAATAAGAATTTCCAATTAGTTTTTACAGAAGAAAAAAATTTTGAGAGGGACTATGTGGAACACGCATGTCCACACATACTACCAGATATACAAATAGCAGAAAAAGTAACACAAGAGGAGTTAAGTAGATTAGACAGAGGAAAAGCAAGTGGTCCTGATGAAATTTCATGTTGGGTGTTACAAGAATGTGCAAAGGAGTTAAGTAAACCATTATTTTTAATTTTCAAGAAATCTTTGAGTCAAGGGAAACTACCTGATATTTGGAAAAAAGCAAATATAGTCCCCTTATTCAAGAAAGGAAATAGACAAAATCCTCTCAACTACCGACCAGTATCACTGACTAGTGTTGTAAGCAAGGTATTAGAAAAACTTATAAGAAAAGCTTGGGTAAATCATCTAGAAAAACACAGTATGATAACAGAAAGACAGTTTGGTTTCAGAAAAGGAAAATCATGTGTTACTAATCTGTTGAGCTACTATGACAGAGTAACAAACACAATACAGAAAAGGGAAGGATGGGTGGACAGTATCTATTTAGATTTCAAGAAAGCTTTTGACACAGTACCACACCAAAGACTTTTATGGAAGCTGTACCATCAAGGAGGAATTCGAGGCACACTGTTTTGTTGGATGCAAGACTTTCTCATAAAAAGAGAAATGAGGACAGTACTAAGAGGAAACTACTCATCATGGAAAGAAGTGACTAGTGGAGTACCACAGGGTTCGGTGCTGGCACCAATCATGTTTCTAGTGTACATAAATGATATAAACATTAACACTGGAAATGAGAGCTATCTGAATATGTTTGCAGATGATGCAAAAATACAAAGGAGAATTACTAGCACAGACTCTTGTAGAGAGCTACAAGAAGAATTAAATAAACTTCATGAATGGAGTAGTACATGGCAAATGGAATTCAATGTGGACAAGTGTCATGTAATCAAGTTTGGTAAAAGTGGAAAAAGACCTGATTGGGATTATAAGTTAGGAAATAAAACCCTATACACATCAGAAAGAGAGAAAGACCTAGGTGTGATTATCAATAACAGACTATCTCCGGCTGACCACATCAGCGAGAAGGTACGGAACATGTATACACTGCTTGCAAATATGAGAATAGCATTCACATACATAAATGAAGACATGCTAAAAAGGATAATAACATCATTCATTAGACCAACCCTGGAATATGCATCAGTAGTCTGGAGTCCTCATCTCAAAAAGCATATAGACAAGATTGAAAAAGTTCAAAGGGCAGCTACAAGATGGATACCAAGCTTAAGGGACCTAAGCTATGAAGAAAGACTAAATAAACTGAATCTACCAACACTACAGGAGAGAAGGAAAAGAGGTGACATGATAATGCTATATAAGTGCATATCAGGAAAGGAGAAAATAGACATAAATGATTACTTAACATATGGAGAAGCATCAGCAAGAGGACACTGCAAAAAACTGCATAAGAAGAGAGGTGATAAAGACGTAAGGAAATTCAGTTTCCCAAACAGAGCAATTGATCAATGGAATGCACTACCGAATGAAATAGTGTGTGCCAAAACAATTCACAAATTTAAGGATATGTACGATAAATATGGTCTAAGACACGGGACAATACGAGCTTGACTCATTCCTGTAAAGATACAATTAGGTAAGAACAATTAGGTAAGAACACACACACACACACACACCAAACATTCTGACATCTTCTCACAACCGTTCCCTAGTATGCCACACTTACTGCAAAGCTCATCACACTATCCCTTCAATTAATATAAAAGAGTGGTGTAGAGAAACACGAGTCCGAGACAGAAGTTTATTCCTGACAAGTTTCGCACAGAGGCTACCTCAGAGGAATGAACTTTTCCTGTTGTTTGTTTTGCTGTTGTTAAATATTTACTCACACATGGTGGGGCACAGGCAAACTGAGAGCCCGTCAGAGATAAGCAGGATAAAAAAGACCACAAAGCAGAAAAAAAAAAAAAAAAACATACAGGAGTATGTTCTAGAACAAAGACATGGAGTGAAACGCAGTTAGGGAGGAGAGGGGTAATCCCATACAGTATGTAAAAGCCTCTGTTAGTAGTAGTAGTTGTTCCCTAGGCAGTATGACCGAACAGCCCCGAGTCCCTTAGGAAGGCCATGGCCGAGACCGGGCTTTCCCACAGAGCTCTCAAAGAGTGTATGTTGTGTTGTTGGCGTAGGTGATTGTGTGCAATGCAGTCTTCCATAATGTGCTTAATAGTATAGGGTGCTGTGTTGCATTCTGGACAGGCATCAGCGAAGGAGACATACAGCCTCTTCTGGTAACTTAGGAGGGCTGGATGGTGCCCACATCTCAGCCTGGCCAGGTGGACCCTGTCCTCACGAGGAAGATAGGATTCAAAAGGGTGGATGTCAGGAGGCCGTACATGCAGCTGTGTGTTGTCTGAATGGAGTGGCGAGTGATCTGAGTGTGGATATGCTTCTGGAAGCTGGTTTGAGGTGGGCGAGGGGGGAGAGATGACAGTATTTGTGTATGGTATCGAGTGCTGGGTGTTGTTTTGATGTTCCTTGGTGAAATGCGTGGCTTTGACGGACACACATACGGTACTCCGGAATATTCCGGAGAATACCATAGTATCCCCGACAACGAGGCGAACCAAAAACAACGGAGTTCGCTCACAAGAATGCCGACACCCCCACTCGGACCCCACGGGGTAGCCGCCACCAGCCACCACCATTCCGGGCAACAACGACGTATGTCAGCCCGGGCCGTGCGCCCCTGTGACATTCAACCACCACGCCGCCGCCACCGTAGGCGAAAGACACTACCTTCGCGTGGCGGAATCACCGAGTTAGCTAGGGGTGGAGTCAGAAACTATACTCCAGGCAGCGCCCCTAAGGTAGAGACGATCTATGGTCGCTCTGATAGTGCTAAGGTAGAGACGATCTATGGTCGCTCCCATAAAAACCCGGTAGAGACGATCTATGGTCGCTCCCATAAAGCTCAGGTAGAGACGATCAACGGTCGCTCCCTCAGCACTCTGGTAGAGACGATCAATGGTCGCTCCCCTAAAAACAAGGTAGAGACGATCAATGGTCGCTCCCTGAAAGCTCAGGTAAAGATGATCAACGGTCGCTCCCTCAGCACTCTGGTAGAGACGATCAATGGTCGCTCCCCTAAAAACAAGGTAGAGACGATCTATGGTCGCTCCCATAAAAATCAGGTAGAGACGATCAATGGTCGCTCCCTGAAAGCTCAGGTAGAGACGATCAACGGTCGCTCCCTCAGCACTCCGGTAGAGACGATCCATGGTCGCTCCCCTAAAAACAAGGTAGAGACGATCAATGGTCGCTCCCATAAAAATCAGGTAGAGACGATCAATGGTCGCTCCCTGAAAGCTCAGGTAGAGACGATCAACGGTCGCTTCCTCAGCACTCCGGTAGAGACGATCAATGGTCGCTCCCATAAAAATCAGGTAGAGATGATCAATGGTCGCTCCCTCAGCACTCCGGTAGAGACGATCGATGGTCGCTCCCAGGGTATAGTGAGGAGAAAGACGTCTCCCGGAGGTTGGACTCCAGGGGCCTCACTCCGGGAATTCTCGGAGAGACCTCCCTGTTTCCCCCGGCCTCTGTTCCCTATGTGTGGCCCTTGAGAAGACCCACCTGTCGGGCCCCCATGACAGCCGCTGCCGCAGTCCTCCCCTGACGGCGCCCCTGCTCATAGGAGACCGCAGTCCGTCGCCTCTTCCGGCCCGCCCTAGGGCACCCGGACGAGACCTCACCACGCCCCCGCGACGCCAGGACCTGACCCAGAGGTTCCTAGACCTCTTCGGCCCCAGTCCCAAGGGCCTTACACCGGAGCCCAGTCCGGAAACCCCCGGACGTGAGAGGACGCCCTCGCGAGTCGCCCCGTGCCCTCTCGGCTCGCCCCACCCTGACGACGCCCTCAGTCTGACCGGATCATCAATGATGTGTCCGTGTTTCTCTCCATGAGGAAATACGAGTGATCCTGTAATAATCGTGAAGTAGGTTAAGTGTGACTCCTTTCCTCTTAGAATAAGTATGGTGCAGTAATATCATGTAATCTCCATTGGGGTAAACCAGGACATAATACCCCGTTAAAGGACGAGAATGTGGGTTGAGACCTCAAGTGAAAATACGTGCGAGTGTCATCCCGAAGTTTTCTAAGGACATATCTCTAGAGCCCGAAGAAAGACTAAAATATTATTGGAGTGCTATTGGCTAAGCTCTGAGTAATATAGTGGAATAGTATTTACGAGTGTTCCGACTTTGTTACACGTTGGGAAGTGAGAGTCTACATAACATATCGGGGAGATGTGTAATGCATAAGTTGTGCCGACAGAAACCTAGTGTCACCAAAACAACAAGGACGGTGAGTAATAACGATATTCCCCTGCTCCGCACGCTATTCCTAAAAACTCTCTCCATTCCTCACTCCCGCTCTTAAAGTCAAAATAAGAACCAGAGTTAATTGTCAAAGAATCTTCGCCAACAGAAAACACCTAAACTCCCTTGCTAATATCGGGCCTCCTTAAATATTACCATAACTTCCTCCTCGCCGTTTTAAGTCACTCTCCGTGTCTCCCTACCTCCTCCTGGTAGATCACAAACCCCCCCCCTCTCCCCTCACGCGCTCCGCGCGCACGGGTATTTACTGCACTCCTAGTACTAAGATTTGTTGTATTGTCATTAGTATCTAGAAAGCTAGTATCCTGCGAGATACACAATATTTTAGATAAGGTTTTTGTATTGCTCTATATTGTGATGTAATGTCTACTGAAATGTCCTGTGTCTGACAGAAGTAATACACGTGTATGGTGTTGCCGAAGGTTTTTATGTCCTACCTCTCTTCATTGCACTAGCTCCGGTCTCGAAAGAGGACCCCGCTCCGCGTTGGGTGAAATAGGTACGAGAAGTCGAGCCTAATTCTACCCAGCATTACACTTGGTGTGGGTGGATGTGCTGCCATGTACTGTAGTGGATGTTGTGGGTTTGTGGAGGCTGCAGCAAGAAACTGGGTGCCTTTCATATCTAGGTGATCTTTGACTTTGAGGACTTTGGTTTCTTGATGTAGGTGGTCTGTGGGTGTAATAGCTGTGCAGCCTGTGATTATTTTTAGGGCCTTGTTCAGTATGGTCTGTATAGAGTGTTGTAGTGTGTTTTGGTCAGGTTAGAAGCCCAGGCAGGGCTTGCATAATTCATCACTGAACGTATGTATTGTTTGTATACTGTGGTGGTGGTTTCTTTGTTTTGTCCGAATGTTGTATGGGCAAGTGACCTCAAAGCACTGAGTCTTGGTGTTATTTTATTTTTAATGTTTGTGATGTGTTGTTTAAATGACATTGATGTATTGTATGTTACACCAAGGATTTTGTGTGTGTGTGTGTGTGTGTGTGGTAGGGGAGTGTTGTTTATGGTGGGGTGTGGGATGTGACTGTGTTCTGCTGTCCAGTTTGTGAGAAGAGTCACTGTAGATTTGGCTGGGGCTATTTTGAGCCTGTTTGTGGTGAACCATTCGTGTAGTGTGTTGAGGTAAGGTTGAATGATGTGTGCAGCTGTGTTTACGTTTTAGTGTGTACATGTAAGTGTTATATCATCTGCATAGGAAGCTATGTGTATCTGTGGTGTGTGGGGTGTGGGTACGTCGTGCATGGATAGATTAAAGAGTGTAGGGGACAAAACAGATCCTTGGGGGACGCCGTTTGTGAAGTTTCTGATGTTAGAAGACTGACCGACAAATGCCTCTGGCAGGTTGTACCACCAATGACCCTAGCCGCATCAAACACATCATCGCCAAAACGATGAAAGCCTCCCCCTGGCAGAGCGCAGAGCAGAGCGGTGACCGGACAGTCAAGCAGGTAATGGCAGAGGGGTTCATCAGACCGCTCATAGCAATTGGGGCACAGGGCAGGCTCCAAGCCAGCAACTTGACAATAGCATAGGAAACCAGGGTGTAAACGCCGGATTCGTACAAGGAGATAATTAGGTAGGCCAGGCGTAACCAAAACAGGAGAATATGACGTGGCCGCTGCATACCAGGCGGCCGAGCGTGAGCCTTCATCAACACAGAGTTGATGTTGGCCTCTAGTAAGCCTGGTAATAATGCTAGCCACCACCGAGAGAACTCGGGAGGCACAGCAGAGTGGAAACGTAACAGCAGGGAGGGTGCTAGCTGCACATGCGGCAGTATCGGCCAGTTCATTTTCCCCTATTCCAACATGCCTAGGGACCCAGTCAAAAGTCACTGAATCACCCCACCACTGAATGAGGGAAGACACAGTACAGACAGCGGTAAGTATAAACCGGTGGGCCACGAGGAAGAGAGATTCCAGACACTGAAGGGAGGAGAGCGAGTCTGCGTGGAGGATGACTCGCCAACGCCGATGTCGATAGGCGTGGTGCAGAGCACCGAGGAGTGCCTCCAGCTCTGCCAGAAAGGAGGAGAACCCCGTGGAGATGCGCCAGGATTCTGTATAAGTCCCATAAGTAAAAGCCGCCTCTGCTGAACCATCACGCGAAACTGAGCCGTCTGTATAGTAGACTGCTGATTCAGAAGAGTTGAGAACAGTGATTCTACTAAGACTCTCCTGCCGTAGGAGGGCAGGAATGGAGTGGTGAAGCTTCAGCACCAAGGGATCGACAACGGTGAAAGGAGGGGGCGTCAAGGGAGAAGGAGGCGAGTAACCCGGACAATCCAGATTGGGATCTCTGCACACCTTCGGTGCCACACCCAGCTCGTGAATGACAGCAGTCGTGGCACGAGCCCAATCACGGTGGGGGAGCAGGTCGAGCGGCCTGCTTGTCAGATGGCAATGCAAGAGACGGAGAGTCTCAGCCGTCGACTTTTCCTTGGGGTTGGTTGGTTGGTGGAATATTCTCCCCACAGCATGGTGGGGAACGGGCAAACAAAGAGCCCGTCACAGAGTGGCGAAAATAGCTCCTATTCAGGAGCAAAGCAGGGACGAAGGCGTGCAGACAGGGCAAGGGCGGCAGAGGAAGGGAACGAGGCGGCGATGGAGAACAACCCGATGATCGTGGAGGCAAGGGGGAGAGCGGTAGACAGCGCGGCGCCGATGGAGAGGGCGCCGGCTTGCTCAGGTCGAACCCCCAAACGACTCGGTGATGGAATGCGGCTGGCTGCTCGGATGTTAACAGAGGGCAGAGAGGGACGAAAGAGCGATGGACAAAACGGCGCCGATGGTAAGGGCGCCGAAGCTCAGATGGAAGTCCCAAACTCTGCCCTCAACCCCCATCTGACTCGCTCCAGCTCTCCACAGCAGCAGGTGGTGGCGTGGAGGGTAGGCCCGGTCCCGGTGGACACGTAGGGCACAACCCTGGCCAAGGTCGTGTCGGAGGAATGGCGGTCGGCCATGGAAAGGGCGGACGGCCTACATCTCCTGGTGGGCTGACCAGGGCACTCCCGATGGTGGAGGGGACAGGCCCGCCCCTAAGACTTTTCCTGGTTCAGTCTAGTCTAACATATATGGCCGGCTGCTGGATCACAGTCTTGGTTAATCCTTAGTCTGCAGGTCGCTGATTGGTCCGTTATCTTTCCCTCTCTGATCTGATCATCTGCGCTGCTATGTGAGACCACACCACGTCACCTACATTTTGTTGTTGTTATTTTTTATTTCTTGTTATGTAGAGTGCCTCCAAAGCTTTTCTTTGTGCCTTTGTTAGATTTTTCTCTAATATTTTTGTTTCACTCCATTTCGGCAGATTATGTTTTTCATCTGCGTGGTTGACCAGGGCACTAGTTATCCAATTATGTCTTACATCAGCTTTAGGCTCCTTCAGCCTCGTTTCTATGCCTCTACTGGTTTCTCCGTAGTAGGCTGCTTCGCAACTACTACAGGGTATCATGTATCCTATACTATTATTATTTTGAGGGCCTTCTTTTTCTCTCTTATCATGTCAAATATTTTCTTACCTGATGATGTTACTGTTTATGTTGGTATGGCGTAGTGTTTTCCTAAAACTCATGACTATCTCCGAGTTTGGTACCATTAGGTTCTTATCCTATCTTTTATCTGACTTTCCCCTTTCCATTATTTGTTTTGCTTTTTTTTTTCATTGTAATTAGAAGGCCTCTGGGGTATCCAAATTTTAGAAAGGCACTTATGATGTAGTCCATTTACTTTGGAGCCGTCCAAATAAGTCAGACTGACCCGGGACAAGTTAATTCCTCTGAAGAAGCCTCGTGCGAGACTTGTCAGGAATCAACTTCTGTCTCAGAATCGTGTTTCGCTACACAACTCTTATACATCTGTCATAATGTCTCAGCCTGCAAGCAATGTTTGCATACACTTCGTTCAGATGTACTTAAGCAAACTCGCAGCCCCTAGCAAGTTGTAAGGAGAGAGAGAGAGAGAGAGAGAGAGAGAGAGAGAGAGAGAGAGAGAGAGAGAGAGAGAGAGAGAGAGAGAGAGAGAGAGAGAGAGAGAGAGAGAGAGAGAGAGAGAGAGAGAGAGAGAGAGAGAGAGAGAGAGAGAGCAGGGCAGGAGGGCGAACAGAAATAATGTAGGTTAGGGGTATTATAATCTCTCTGTATTCTAAATTTCTACACTTTGGTCCACACTTTCAATTTTGTATTATGAATGGATCTTTACTCAGTTCTAGATTTATATTATGATTTTTGTATGTACCTAATCGATATAATAATATTTGCCTGCCATATGGAGAGTTACATTAGTTAGGAAGAGGCGTGGTAAGCCTCCAAGGCCCAAGAGAATGAAACAGGTATTTGAAACTGTCACAATATTCATTCTCTATCTCTCTGTCTGTCTGTCTGTCTCTCTCTGTCTCTGTCTCTGTCTCTCTCTCTCTCTCATACTCAGAGCCAGACATAACTTGCATTTAACTGTACTACCTGCAGGAGAGAGAAGCAGAAGAAGCAGCCATTGCCACCTGGTATACATTGTTCTCCTCCGTTCCAGCATGACCTGCAATCCGCGAGAGAAAGTAGTTCTGCGTTATAGTTTGTTTACTACCAACGTTAATTGTCACTTTTAAATCACTCCATAGGTGCTATTGAGGGACACCTTCACGCGGTGGCACCGATATGACCGGAGCTGCCCAACAATACAAGCATCCCTCAACTCTCTCCATATCCCCCGAGCGAGGGATGATAGGCTGCAGTTAAAGGGCATCTTCAGCCTGTAGCCATCAAGACTCAGGACCAGAAGGGCTCTTAATGAGGTAGGTGGAGCACCGGTACGCCTAGGTCACTTGAACAGGTAAATTTGATTGGTTTAGGCACCATTACAGGTGAGGAGGGAAGAGAAATTGAATATTATTGGAAGCGGCACTAGTACAGATGAGGAGGGATGAGACATTGAATACTATTGGTAGCGGCACTAGTACAGGTGAGGAGGGATGAGAAATTGAATACTATTAGTAGCGGCACTAGTAGCGATGCTAAGTACGAAAACAAGGTGGGGAAAAGCCACGAGGGAAGGTAACCACGTGTGTAGGTAAAATGCGAAGTACAATACTTTGTGGTGTAATATACGCCACACTATCACTATAGAAGTTATCACTATTACCCTTTCACTGCGACTATTCTCGTTCATTTACGTGCCCAAGTGAAGGTTTATAGGATGATAATTACTTTGCACTCTTGATGAAGATGTTGTGTTAAGAGTTTGCATATCTTCCTACCAACCTGCCTACCTACTTACCTCCCTGTCTGCCTGTTTACGTTTCCTCCTGCCTACCTACTTACTTACCTGATTACCTACCTCCTTTCCTTTCTACCTTCTTTCCTACCTACCTACTTATCCTCCTGCCTACCTACCAGCCACCCTGTTTACCTACCATATCATCTACCTTCACAGCTTACCTACTCTTCTCTTTTCCTGCCTCACTACCTACTTACTTTCCTGCCTCACTATCCTTGCTTCCCACTTGCCTCCCTACCTACCTGTACGCCTGCTGATCTGCCTCTGGCCACTTAGTCATTGATGTTATGTGTGTGTGTGTGTGTGTGTGTGTGTGTGTGTGTGTGTGTGTATCGACCAACACACTCAGAGCAACAGTTTTAAGTGATCTCTCTCTCTCTCTCTCTCTCCCTCATGAAAAGAACCTCACCATCACCCACACAACCATTCCACACTAACACCTAAACCATCATTCAACACCATCACCCGGGCCACACCATCACCTTGAGTCTAGACCGTCGCGTCACACCATCACACCACACCATCACCCAACTCCAGTGAGCCTCTGAGAGTTATGTGGCCTGTGCTATGTGATATGCATTATACAGCGACAGGAAATTCCATACTTGACCATGTTTGGGCCTGCGTCCTGAACTGCAGTCGATCCAACTGTGCTGTGTTCACTTTTAGACATTAACCAACTGCTTACTGTGTTACTGGCAATCATTGTTATGAGAGAGCCTGTTATAGACGAGCTAACTACAAAATTACCTTAGTTGCCTTAAAGTTGAGGTGAAAAAATCATACCAATAATAATAGTGCCATTACAATGCTGTTTCTTTGAAATGTAAACAAATTTAAAAAATAATTACATACTATGCACTTCTTTATTGGTTAGCTGCAACGCTGAATCCACACATCGCATCAGCTTAAGAAAATAAACTATCATATAAGGCCGAGTACCAGCAATGGCCACTCAGAATTGACTGCCCATCCTTGCATTATTACCTGACATTTAGAGTTGCCCATGAACCTCCCAGTTACCCCCCTCAGCCTCATTAACATCATCCAGCCCTTGCCGCTCACTGTTTGGAGTTTGAGCAAGAGCATTAATAGGGCAGGCTCTGAGGAGGTATCAGGAGGCTCTTGGGTAACTGGAATACCTGGGTAATTCGAGGATTGTAAATTGGTAACAGCTACTCCTATGTTACCCCTTGCAAGGCTACCATACTCCTGCATATTCATGGATTAGTGACCAAAATATGACCATTTGTGGCATTACATGAACAAATTACCTAGCCGCCTCTTAAAGGTTCGAACTGATGTGCACAGCTCCTGTCCTTCACCCAGAAGGGGGTCATATAACGGTGACTGGAAATATTTGATACATTGTGCTATCTCTTATTTTTTACACCAGTTTCTGAACTACACATGGATGCTATCCTGTCAAAGTGAAGAGTGTACAGTACATACGGGTGTTCTACTGTCATATGGATGTTATACTGTCATATAGAAAAGTGTTTGGTCAACATTTATCATGTCTACACAATCATGATTTTGTTTTTATATGTTATACTGTCTCAGCAAAAGCATTCACCCTGAGGCGTTTCTAGATGGCAATGATGTATCGGCATGCGAGTATAATTGTACCAGTACTGTAAATTACGGTAATCCATTGTACCTCATGTATATGTATTATGGTATCATATGAAATTGCTTAGTATTAAGGTTGCTGCAATTCAGTGCACCGAGTCATCAGCATACAACACCTTCCATGGGAGTCCGGTTTTAAAGTCACTTGAGAGAGCTTCAAACATAATGATAAAAAAATAAAGGACTTAAAACTAACCCCTGAGTTAAACCTTTCCCGGAAAACTCAGGCCTCCGTTCACTTTCACCTGGGTGTGTTGTTATCTGTTACAAAGCCCTATGTCCTGTCCACACGAGCGGGCAGTGCCCGACGGGCAAACATTGTTGCCAAATCACGTTCCAATTCACACGTTTAGAGGGTGGGTGGCGGGCACGAGTGTAGATGACGTCATAAGCAGGGAAACCACGGGCAAACCATCGAAATGCCCCTGCCCGACGTCGACTGGACAACCACTACCTCACCACTGCTCTGTCTGCCGTGTGAACAACACAGGTGTGCCTGGTTGTAGCCAATGGCCGCCGGGGATTGCTCGATCAGGAAACACTGCTAAAAAAGCGAGGGATATCCACTCAACGGGCTGTGCCCATCGGGCACTCGGGACCTTAGAATAGTAGTCCATCATTAAGTCTTACGACATAAAAATCACATTCCCAGAGGAGGTCCGAGAAACTAACTTAGACAAGGTTATGAAACATATCAGAGTTTATTAGAAAGCTCATGGAAAGTACAACGAAGAAAGGGAAGTACAAGGCAAATTTTCCTGGGAGAGTTGTTGAATGTTGTCACTGGATTTTGCGGCTGTTCCTAGTGCTCGTAACTTGATTAAATAGAGCATCGTTTCTAGAACTGCTAGCAACAAATACAGGCGATAGCTCGACATTTGAACATGAGCACTGAGGGACAGGCTTCAAAGGCAATGGATTCTGTTGAACACGCTCGTCGAATCATAGAGGATTTCCCTTTCTCCCCTCTCCTCTGCCTTTCCTCTGAATGACCAGCCCCACAACATTCAATTAAGCAAATAGACGCCGCTTCTCTTCACTGTCTTGTGCCTACCAAATATAATTTAATGGAAGTGTAGCCTCGGGCTTACGGTACGGGTTTTAGTGAGGTAGGAAGATGTTGGGTTGGAAGGACAGTTTAAGAACTGCTCTCTCTCTCTCTCTTTCTCTCTCTCTGAATTTTTTCTAACATATAACCATTTCCGTTCAATGTTCTCTACCACACTCTGACCAGTTGCTTAGTTCCCTGTCCTAAATTTGCAGTTATATCTTATCTAAGCAACAAATAATTCTTTTCCCAATATCTACTTTCCTGTTCATCCCTTAAACTTTCTCCATTAACCATAACGGGTGTGTGGGTGTGAGTGTGGGTGTGGGTGTGAGTGTGTGCGTCCGTGTGTGTGTGTGTGTGTGTGTGTGTGTGTGTGTGTGTGTGTGTGTGTGTGTGTGTGTGTGTGTGTGTGTGTGTGTGTGTGTGTGTGTGTGTGTGTGTGTGTGTGTGTGTGTGTGTGTGTGTGTGTGTGTGTGTGTGTGTGTGTGTGTGTGTGTGTGTGTGTGTGTGTGTGTGTGTGTGTGTGTGTGTGTGTGTGTGTGTGTGTGTGTGTGTGTGTGTGTGTGTGTGTGTGTGTGTGTGTGTGTGTGTGTGTGTGTGTGTGTGTGTGTGTGTGTGTGTGTGTGTGTGTGTGTGTGTGTGTGTGTGTGTGTGTGTGTGTGTGTGTGTGTGTGTGTGTGTGTGTGTGTGTGTGTGTGTGTGTGTGTGTGTGTGTGTGTGTGTGTGTGTGTGTGTGTGTGTGTGTGTGTGTGTGTGTGTGTGTGTGTGTGTGTGTGTGTGTGTGTGTGTGTGTGTGTGTGTGTGTGTGTGTGTGTGTGTGTGTGTGTGTGTGTGTGTGTGTGTGTGTGTGTGTGTGTGTGTGTGTGTGTGTGTGTGTGTGTGTGTGTGTGTGTGTGTGTGTGTGTGTGTGTGTGTGTGTGTGTGTGTGTGTGTGTGTGTGTGTGTGTGTGTGTGTGTGTGTGTGTGTGTGTGTGTGTGTGTGTGTGTGTGTGTGTGTGTGTGTGTGTGTGTGTGTGTGTGTGTGTGTGTGTGTGTGTGTGTGTGTGTGTGTGTGTGTGTGTGTGTGTGTGTGTGTGTGTGTGTGTGTGTGTGTGTGTGTGTGTGTGTGTGTGTGTGTGTGTGTGTGTGTGTGTGTGTGTGTGTGTGTGTGTGTGTGTGTGTGTGTGTGTGTGTGTGTGTGCTTTCTGAACCCACTTTGTTTCCTTGCAGTCAGTTTTATCATGTAATTTTGTCTCGTGCATTTATAACATATACAGTGACTTTTGCTACCCGGATAGAGGGGACCAGTCTTACTAACCTTAAGCTAGTTACTAAGAAAGGAGACTGATAGAAATATTCAGGAGCACGTGACACTAAATTACCCACTGATTACAAAGCAGTTTATTATTGAAGCAGTCTTCGTGAGGAGTAAATCTGGATCATTGTTATCACGCAACCAAGTAAAGAGTTTAATGGGTCGGGTGTGAGAAGGAAGCTCGTGGAATGAGACTGTCAGAGTAAATTGGAAGGGGGTGTGAGGATCTCTGAGTGGTAATTAATAACTTAGCCATGAGAAAAGTGTTGGGGTTAGCGACTGCAACAGGTAGCTACACTTGAGGTGGACTGAGGGAAGCTAAAGGGCTGATGGAAGTCTGTAAAAACCAAACAATTCTTGGATCAACGACGGTGGGCAGGGGAAAGAAAATGTGTCATGAAATACTTAAAATTCAATAATACGGCTGGCGGAGAGAACAAGTGGTCGAAAATGAGATATAGTAGGGAGGATAAAGGAATACAATGTGAATCATATCAACCTGTCCATCTATAGTCTCTACGTTAATCCCGTTAGGGGTGGTTGGAACTTTCGTCTCCATGTCGTCCTGTCCTCCGCCATCAGACTGCTTTCTTTCCAACTCAGACCCTCTGTCTCGTATATTTCTCCATCCCATCCACCATTTCATCTTAGAAATGATGTAGACTGCAATAAATTAACAAAGTTTAAAGTCGTTTGGATAAGTATCTGGCTTCGAATTCTCGGTTATATAAATTCACGATTAACTTATGCTAAAATCTTAGTAACTTTTCCTGTTGGTCAGATCTTGGAATATGCAGCAGCAGTGTAATGTTTTTATCAGAAAATGTTAATCATCCCTTGCAGATTTAAGTTGCTTTAGAATATAGTTACTCGATTCCATCTTCATAATGAAATTATGAAGGCAGTTATTTTTTTTAATGCTACATGGTCTTCCTTTTCAGCAGTTCTGCCGGTTTCAGCTGGAGTGTTTGGTGGGCGTAGGGTAGGGGGCCTTCTTGCTTGGCTATCTTTATCTTCAGCACATAAATATCATGTTCGTATTCATCTCACTATCAAACAGGCCTGAAAAGATCATTAGGTCCGTTGATGTGTGCTT
The DNA here is from genome assembly GCF_032717465.1 of Coenobita brevimanus. Classification (NCBI taxonomy): domain Eukaryota; kingdom Metazoa; phylum Arthropoda; class Malacostraca; order Decapoda; family Coenobitidae; genus Coenobita; species Coenobita brevimanus. Next base: position 819,424 of record NC_136954.1, read on the forward strand.
TCCTTTGTAGTCTTCTGTCTCCCTCTTCCCCTCCCTTCACCTCATTCACCCTTTCATGCACGGACTCCAATCGAGTCATCAAATACCATCCTGTACAATGCACCATGACACACATCGTGTCAAACAAAGGAGGACACAAGTTTCCTGCTGATGTGTGTCATATTTTGGTATGTTTTTTTTACCCAATTCGTGTCATGGTAGGCTTTACAGGTTGTTAAACAATCTGATGACTCAAACCACCTGTGCCTGAGAGGGTTCATATGCAAGCTCCTTGTCAGTCTCTTATCCACCGTCCTCTTCACATGTAAACTCCAGGAAAACATAAACTCTGTATGATAGACATATTTTGTATTCATAAAAAAAAAAAAAAATCTGTCCCTTGAAGCTGTTCAAGGCCACGCCTTACTTTGCAGGTGTTTTTATGCGATAATCACTATATTCTGTATCTGTCTGTACACACACACACACACACACACACACACACACACACACACACATCTGTCTATCTATCTATCAATCTATCTATATATATCCTGTGGGTATATGACAGTTCCATCTATCTATCTATCCATCTATCTATTTATCTATCTGTCTATCTATCTATCTGTCTATCTATCTATCAATCTAACAATCTATCTATCTATCTGTCTATCTATATCCTGTGGGTATGTGACAGTTGAATTTTTACTTTCTTGTATTTACATCTTCCTACGTCAGGTAAATAATTTCTGCCTTTAGCTGGATTTCTCTCATTTAGGAAAAAATGCTATAAATGTACTTTTAGCAGAAAAGGCCATAGACGTGTTTCTAGCAAAGTACTTGTAAAATATTAAAAAAAGTTTTCTGAAACGAAAGTAACAGAAAAAGAAGTACTTAGTGTGTGAATCATCAACAGTTTGAACAACTACAGGTACCACATAATCATTGAAATCCTCAGAATCCAGGTACAACTCAGTATTAAAATTAAACAAAAATGTAAATACAGTACAGAGGGGAATGCTATTTATTTTGGATTCTGCTTGTTGGTGCCGGGAGCATTAACTAAGAAGCTTTCACTATACATACAGTAGGTTTTATATTGTCTCTTCATACAAGGATTGTCTTATATTGCCATCTCAGCATTTTAAAAACTTTGCTGCATCACGAAAATAACACTAGGAAACGAGAAGGCGCTTAGACACCACAATCTCCGCCGAAACGCCAATAAAATTTTTGAAGTATGATTGGATCCGTATCAGAACCTTGAACCACTGCCCAGCTCCTTTGACTCACTGCCCACCTATACACCAGATTTCACTGATAACTTTATGAGAGACAGTGTACACAAGAGACAGGCACGGATGAATGCATAACATCGTCCAGCTTTATTCGCAAAGTTAAAGATTTTGTCGTGAGGAAGAATGATTGAAATCTTTTACAGCCGTCATATTTTCTTATTTAGCTACTGAGCAACGTGGGGAAAATGCCACAAAATGACGATAATCTGTGCTCAAGGTATGGTGGGGTGAAGTACGGAAACACTGGTCAGGTTGTATGGGAATTAGTGAATGTGTGCAAGTTCATGTTCAAGTGTTGTACTGTATAGCATTACGATCAACATCAACATATGTTCTCCTTTTATGAATAAGGATTACGTCATGCATAATTTTTACCTAGAGGGGAACCCCATTTACATATAGACAGAGACAAAAAAGATGAAGGCATACGGAACGCGGTGGAAGGAAAAAAAGAGGGGGGGGGGGAGCTTCGTGAGGTAGGTAGGGAGGGGAGTGCAAAACGAGGAAGCGAAGCAGCAGAGTTAGGTGTATAAAAGGAAGTGGTTGGGTGACAAAAGATAGACAGATAGATAGATAGATAGAGAGAGAGAGAGAGAGAGAGAGAGAGAGAGAGAGAGAGAGAAACTGACACTAGCAATTCGAGTACTGACCGTCCCTCAGTCTTCGTCTACTGCCTTAATCAACATCAGTGGCGGGGTGGGTAAAAACGAGGTGATGATGCCGTCATTTATAGGCAGATGACCACTGACCGCCGACTCGCTCAGTTGCCGCACGAGCTATCAGGGGAGATCAAATTTCCCATTCCCGAGGCAGTAAAATGAAAGAAGAAAGAAGCGGCAGTCTGATTATGCGGCACTAGAGGTGGAATGTGGGAGGCGTGAAGAGGTGATCTGGACGAATTGGATGGGAGATGTGAGTTCGGTAATATCACAAGGGAGAGAAACGGTATGAGACGTGGAACTCGGTAGGAATGAAAGAATGAACTGGATGACTGGAATGGGTGAACATTACTTTTGATGAACTGTTTCTCTGTTTATTGTTTTCCATGCGTGATAAAGCTGAATCTTTTTATTCTAGTCTTTGCCTCAACTCATTTGGAACGATTCTTGAGCTGTTCCTCCATCTTCAACTTCCCCACCCCCCCTCCAACATGTTATCATGCTCTCTGTACTGTATTAAAATTTCCTGAATAATTTTAAATTCTGCTTCTCTGGCCTTGAAGTGGCCTCTCTTATTATTCAAGCACTTGGCTGCCGTACGGACACCCTGTCTAGGCACACTCTTTCGCTTTTCTCTTTATCTTCAAGCTGTAAGTTTGCTATCATTCAGCCCGTCCTAAAGGAGGGTAATATTTCCCAACTTTCTAACTATGGCCCACGTTTGGTTTAATCTCTTGCTTTTACAAGTTTTGCTGTTTGAGGGTCACGTTATATGCTGAAGGTGGGGCTGGAGCTGGCTCTGTAGCTAAGATAAGGAGTGGTTGGAGGAAGGTCAGGGAGCTGTTGTCTCTCCTGATACTGAAAGACCTCTCTCTCTTTGCTAAGGGATCTTTGTATGCGGCATATGTAAGGAGTGTTATGTTGCATGGTAATAAGACATGGGCAATGAAGGAAGCGAATATTCGGAAGCTCTAACATACAGAAACTACAATGATTAAATGGATGTGCAATGCTTCCTTGATTGTGAGGCCTGGCTGGGGCTAGGTTTACGACAGAGTTGAGAGGAAAGATGGGACTGGAATATAGTATTGTGACGATAAGTGGTAGACTGAGTGAGTGGGCATGTGGAGACGATGGGGGAATACAGTTGGGTGCGGAAAGTGAAAAGTGAGAACGTAAGGAGTAGGGTTGCGAGAGGCAGACCAAAAAAGACCTTGGACGTTCATAGAATGTGGCCTCAGGGAAAATGGATTGAATACGGAGGCTGCCAGAGATCGACCAATGTGGAGAGCCGCCTTTAGGTGACCAAAGCCGACGTATGCAAGAATGGTGGAACCTTTGTAAACAAAACGAAGCAAAACGATCTACAAAGAATTGATTCTAAGACGGTTTTTGACTATTGTTTTTTTAATCTCTCTGAAAGTCAGGATGACTACTGTCAGCAATGCTTCTCAGGCGATCATCTCACATTCAGTTCATATTCTTAGTCATCCACCTCAACCTTAGCAAAAGCACTTGACTTTGTCACAATTCTTTTATTTAAAAATTGCCTTCTTACAACGTCTGTCCTTCTATCTATGTCTTTATTTCCAGTTTCCTTTCTACTCTTTCTACTTTGTTTTAGACGGTCACTGCTCCTCCAAAGCTACTCGTAGTAACCTCCTCAGTATGGAAATGTACATTTCTCTTTATTCATTCTACCATTAGATGATTTCATGCACAATAGAAATGACTTCGAACAAGCGCCTTTATTAACCCCTTAACTACCGGAGATCCATCCCAAGTTCGGGCTGAAAGGGTAAATGGTGATGTTCCTGCTACTTGTTTTTCGTTATCTCTTCTTCCTGTTCATCAGTGACTTTCAGAGTTGCACATGAAGTCCTATCCATTATTACAGCGATGACTCCCTTTACTGTTTCACCCATTTCTCATAGTATCACAGCGGCTACTTACATCATTACGGCTGAGGCCATGGCACACCTGGTATCTTATTTGCTTCTTTTTTTTCTGTTGTAATAAAGGAAACCTTTTATTTTGCAATGCAACCAAAAATTGATACCATCCTCTCTCAACACATAAAAATCTGCCACAAAAAGCAGTTCATCTCTCAGTCCGTTTGGGGCTTCTTTCTCTAGAAACCCATTATGGAGAGATCAGATTTCTTCCCTTTCTGAATCTAGTCCACATTGATAAGGTGTGCTGAACCGAGCGTGTACTTTATCTTCAACTCTGTACTGATGCTCGCTTCAAAATCACTACTGTGTGGAATACAACCCTCATGTGAAGGGGACTCACCACGTAAACGAGTTGGGGTAAAAGGCTTTTCGTGTCATCAGCTCCCTTCCTTTCAGTGATTCCCTTCAACTTTTTTTTCTTTCCGCAGCCTGTTTTACTGCTCTTCTTTACTAATCTATCTTGTTAGTTACTGCTCTTCTGAAATATCTTTCTGTATCCCTCTTTCATTACGGCGGGCGCACAGTGCCCATCAAGGAGCGCACTCTCACCTCTTTTCTAACCAGCATTCTGATGCAGGAGTGAACAAATACTGTCAGTGGTCAGCTGCAGAACTGCTTTCCTCATTCTATCATTTCCTCTACTTATGACCTTCAGCTTTTTAACACAATGTGTCTATGCATGATAATTTGAACGAATATAATTTTGTCTTTCAAATTTATAGCTACGATGTAATTTACACGCCTGGCCATGTAGACAACCAAACACCATCACATTATAACACTCCTATTATTGTGAACTAAGAGGTCAGACCCATTCGACCGAACAGTTCTGCCTCACCGACCACACTGACGTCCATCCCGTGTTAAAGGCCAGATAAAGGTTACGTTGGAGGAGGGAATGTGGGGGTTGTGGGTTGGTGGGGTGGGGGAGATAAGGGCGTTTGGAGCCTGGGGAGGGGGATGTTAATGGTGAAACTGGAAATGGAGCAGTTGAAGAGAGAGAATTGTAGATGAAAACAATGAGGGGTAAGGAGAACGGGATATAAAGAGGCAGAAAAAGAGACCGATCGTTTGTACAAGAGAATGAGTCTTCCTGTAAGCAAAAATTTATAAGTAAAAATGCCTATATCTCAATCAGTACGTAGCCTTCAAGTTCTTTGCCTTCCTGTTGTAGGCCAATGTGGAATGAGTTAACGTATGTGGTATCCAGCCCACCAACGAATTCATTTGGTAATGTAAAATAATGGCAAAATATTACAATTGCTCTTATTTTCTGACTGCTGAAAATGGAACGACGGGCATATAATTAATAGAGGTATATGTGTAATATTGACGACTGCATAATGGACATCAGCATAAATATACGTCCATATGTTGAGTACAGTATCAATTATCTACGAGAGGTTTACATGGTGTTTTGCAAAATTTTCTGGCGTTCTGAAAAACCTACGTTCACTCTCCCTGAGAACATGGAAGCAAATCGAGAAATACTCTCATCACACTAGATTTCTGACACGTCTCTCGTTTTCACTACATAAGTTAGCACTCTTAGGCTTCAAAACCCGCCTTCCAGTGACTAAAATTGTGTGATATTGGCCCATATTCCGCATTACTAGAGATGGCACAACCATGAAAGGGTTAATGTAGGTATCATCAATACTCACCGGCCCCTCTGACTAACCTGTATCTGTGTCAAACTATTTAGTGTTAGGTAAAAAATACAAGAGTTCACGCTACCATGAGAAGGTTAATCACAGTGCAATCGAGCATTTACTTAGTCTTTCACTTTCCACACCAGAACAACGGTCAGATGATACCAAGATTTTTCGTTTTATATTATTTTGTTAGTTAAAATAGTGAGATCTGGGGGAAGTATTTCTATAATTTAATAATGCTCTACATATACTTAGAAAAAGCGTAATTTGCACTCACATCCTAAAATGAAATGAAGCCAAAGGAACTTTTTATTATTCATTCACAATTTCAAGTTGCATTGCTGTACCGGATATTGAATATTTAGAAGAAAAAAAGCCTTGGAAAGCATCATCTGTGGCACACTTAATAACATCAGCAGTTTGGAACGTTCCAGGGGTGGGATTCACTAACATATTTACTGCCGATTCCCCGTCGTTCCTTAAATGCTCTATTGCAGTAGTACTACAGACGCGAGCAGGTTCTACAGTTTATTTTCATTGCTCGTACACAAAACGTATTTCTCCTACGAGAGTGCGCCCCTTGTAAACAGATTTTATTATTGTTTAGGAACTGAATACACGGTAAGATTCTGCATTTTCCTTTCTTCGTGTTTCTTGCAAATGCTAATCACAGTTGCGGCTGGAAATTTTGACTGTCATTCTGTTGGTGAGGACATGGACAGTTTCATCAAGTTTTCTCTGTTACCAATTCCTTTTTCTCACACATTCTCTTGACCTTTCCCTGCTTACTGTTTATTCTCACACAGTCCACACTCATCCCTTCCCACACACGCTCCCCTCTTCCGACAGTAACAGTGACAAAAACTGACCTACTATTCCACTGTGTCTACCTCATGCTTCGGGCATGTCCGTCATCATCCCCCATGATGCACTATACCTATGGACAGACATGCATGCCTAACTTTTCTCAGCTGGAAAAAAAACTGTGGCTATCAGAAGGAAGGGGGGAGACAGAAGTTAAGTTTTGGACCACTTCTTGTCAAAAATGGTCGTCTGGTCCATGCTATTATGTCAGTTATTAATACTAACATTCACATTTGCACAATATACAACCAGAGGCCACCACAACACGTTAAGCGCATCCGTCTTTGGAGTGCCAGTGTCTCATTTTGAAGAAATATTAACCGAGATTTTCGGTTAAACACACAATCTTGTTATCCAAGATTAAAGTTCAAGGCCATTTGTTAATCATCCAGCCACACTTAGTCCGTAAACATATCTATTTATCTATCTGTTTATCTATCTATCTATTTTTTTTATCAGCCAATATGTAACGACAATATCCAACTCCGGCACTACGATGGCAATATTTTCTCCTGCCACCACCAGACGATTTTATTTAACATATGGGAGCGCCTCAAAGAGAAGTAATTAGACAAAGATGTGTTTTCACCACTGCAAAAAAATAATTTTTGAGATAAATAAAGTGTAGGGTAATAGCAAAAATAAAATACAGTAAACGTCAACACATTGAAGGGACTGATAAGAAAGTATTTCCAGTTCATAACCTCACATATGTTTTATTCTACATACTGTACAGTTCAGACATCCTATAATATCACTCAGCTTCGCGGGTGATATTAGATTAGGTGGAGGCCCAAGAGTCAGCACATAATTATGGGAACACTTGCACTACTGTGATATTTGTCAACTACTAAGCTAATACTTTAAAGCATGTGAATGTCCTGACGCTGTTTCGAGTCAGCCAGCCATCCCAGTCACTACAGCCAACAGAGTACACGCTTGCATGGCGAACAGCATCCCCGACATAGTGACAATACTTGACAAATATCTTTTTACTTGAATTCCTTCATTCTACGGACGTGTTGCTTATTTTCCTTATGTCATCCTTAGGAGAAATAACTCAGTTTTGGAAAGACTTTTGAAACCAGAGAGATTAAACACATTCATCGAGCTCTTCAGTACCTGTGCACTATCCCAAAGATGGGTAAAATCTTCGTAGTAAAAAAAAAAAAAATGTCTGGGGATGGAGAGGGTTAAGGTGATTCATGCGATGACTTGGTGGATCATAATCTAGTCCAGTACAGTGTAGATTTTAAGAAAAATCCTTTTCATACCTGTATGCAGCATATTCTCTTTTTTTTTTTTTTTTTTTTTTTTTTTTTTTTTTTGTTTATTACACCTTTTAGTTTTTTTTTTTTTTTTTTTTTTTTTTTCACACTTTCACGTAACTTCAACTCCCCTTGCCACCCCCTGCATTTTTTTTTTTTAATTCCTTACTTGCAATTTCAAGAAAGCAGGGTGGAAAAAATTCATTGAAATAAGAGCAACAACCAACACACTGAACAGGCCCATCACCAGTACTGACAGGCACATTACGATATTCTCAAGATCATGCTTAACACAGAGACACACCATAGCTGACGAGGCAATAGAAGACATTACAACCCAAACTTTACACCGGGTGTTGCTCGCCTCACAAAACACCGCGACTCATTGAAACATAACTCCTCTCTCTCATGCACACACCACATCATCACAAGGTTCCATCACTAAGCAACAAGAATGAAAATAAAATTAAAACAAAGAAAACGGAAATCTGGAAAGCCTTTGCAACAACACTCAGTCACTCCATGGACCGCTCTCGACTCTGTAAAACATTTAACATTATCACTAGAACACAAACAAGAACCTCGATGCCCCACGCCGCCATCGCCTTCAACATCTCTTCTTTCAAAGAACAGGCAGACATACTCGTGAATCACTAGGCAAAAATGTCGCCTTACACAAACACCCACTGAGTCATCTCCCCATAGGCAGTATAGTTCGCTTGACCATAATGTTAACTGTTTTTCACTCCAAAACAGACACGTAATATTATCATGGAAAAGAACTAGAGCCACAGGGCCAAATGTTTTCAGCAGCTTACATCTGGAACATTTAGGACCAAACGGTATCCAGGCCCTCACAAGCATTAACAACCATTCATACATATTGTAGCAATCCAATCCCATCATCCACTCACTTGCTGTAGTGCTACCTTTAGGTGACTCTGTGCACTATGACAAGCCAAATGTGTTTTCGTAACCCAGGAAACCATTTACTACGATCGATGAAAACCATAGTCAGATGACCCCTGGTGGTCTTGTGATTTAAGGCGCTTCAACCGGTCGGAGCCTGCTAGATTTTCCAGCTGAAGGATGGTTGGTGATTATTACCTTCGCTGAGGAGTTTTATGCTTTAGCCCGCATTGGTTTGTTTGTTGGTTTGTCTGACTGTTAGCAGGAGTGCTCAGAAAGTTATGAACGGATTTTCATGAAATTTTGTGGAAGAGTGGGCCATGGGCCAAGAAAAAAATGATTAAATTTTGAGGCGGATCAGGATCAGGATCACACCTCATGTCCCTCTTGTTCCCTCACAACACAGTTTTAGAGCGATAAACTCCACTAACACTTTACTAACCAACCTCACACAATACGAATCAAACCTCAACTCTGTGCGACAAGCACAAAGTACAGTTCTTAAAATAATTGCCACTGGTAAAGACTAATGCCATCTCCCGAAGCAGACTAATCATCATAATGTACTATAACACAAGAATGATGAACAACACGAAACACTGGTGTACCAGGTACTTAGCTGGTACAGAAGCACATACTACACTCCAGGGCAAGTCATTGCTAGCACAAAACATCCCTGACGGGGTTCCACATGGTTTCCTTTTTTCGCTAACACTTTTCTGCCAATACGTGCATGACATTCCTACACTCCAACTCTTCACAAACAATGATTCCTATCCAAGCGACATCACCAGAACAACTTCATACCACATTGCCGACAGCCTGCACACTGCAACGGGACTACCTTAACACGCTTCAGCCACGGGTCAAGGACAATACTTTGACAGTCGCTCTAGTCAGAACCATAATTACATTCATCGCAGCAGCAATTGTGAACAGAAGCACACTCACGACATAACACTCAGCAATCTACCAGTGTCATAGATACCCTCCACTAAGATCCTTGGAGTGACAAACGACACCGGACCACATCACCAAGAGACTGTACACCATCAGATTCAACGCACTCAGAGCAGTGACAGGGACACACTTTGGAAAACAAAAATGAACGCTCTCCCTACTCTACAAATAATACATTATATCAGTGCTGTCCTATGCCGCCATCCAATCTTATGGGACACGCAGGACCGAAGATGAGCAGCAGCAACAACCACGACTGCTTACCTGTCTCTCTTCTAACCTGTATTTCCTTTGCATAATTTCACACTGTCTTTGCCTTATTGTTCTCCCTTATTTTCATGTCTTCCTTCTCTCGTTCCTCCTGTATTTCCCTTTTCTTTCCCTTCTTTCATTTACTTCCTTTGCGTTTTTTACACTCTTCTTGCCATGCCCTCCTGTCCCCCTTCCTCTCTAATTTTATCTTCCTCTCCAGTACTAGGCTCTCTGGAGGAATCTTGCGCGGCCGTCTATAAATCTGAACACACACACACACACACACACACACACACACACACACACACACACACACACACACACACACACACACACAGTACCTCTCTCTCTCTTTCTCTCTCTCTCTCTCTCTCTCTCCCCCCTTCCCCTTTCATTCACTGATGCAGCCTTTAGTTAATTACTTTATGGGCCAGTGACCATCTCTCTCTCTCTCTCTCTCTCTCTCTCTCTCTCAGTGTAGATTATTGCTCTTCATCAAATTTTGTAATAACAGAGCACCTAGAAGCCCTTGACCACAAAATGCCTTTCATTCCCCTGCCACGTCACCCAGTTCTTATAAAATATTCCCACAGCAAGTCATCACCAACAGACTTTCCTATTTCACCCGGACGTCTCTGTAGACATCTGATCACCCAAGATTATTTTCGAAGTCATAAACAGTGACTATTATCAAACACTTCTCGCTGAATAAAACCATCGGGTGATAGACAAAATAGAATACTAGATCAAAATTCATTTAGGATTATTCATGTAACGCTCTACATGTATGAGAAGTGAAAAGAGAAACAGAATTAGGGGAGGGAATCTATGTCCATCAATTAAACCCATTGTGTTGATTCAGTAGGGGCGAGAAATGGCGTAGAGCTGGCCAGGGTCCTGCCATTCCTCACATACCTTGGTCACTGTCTCGCTGGACTGCCGATGGGAGGGAATGTGAGGCAGGAAACAGCGGGAGAGAAGGGCGATGGTGATGAGAAAATGTCATGGTGGTAAAAACCGAGGATATAGACTTAGCACGTAGGTTGTGTGTGTGTGTGTGTGTGTGTGTGTGTGTGTGTGTGTGTGTGTGTGTGTGTGTGTGTGTGTGTGTGTGTGTGTGTGTGTGTGTGTGTGTGTGTGAATTTCCTGAGTTATCTTCCTGGTGGACCTTCGTAGGTGGGTGCTGTGGCTAGGTAGGTGGGTGGGTGGACTAGATTGGTAGGTAGGTGAGGTGTGTTGGTGGGTGGGTGGATGGGCGGCGTGAGTAGATGGATGATGGGAGAGATGTGTAATAGGTTGGCGTGGGTGGGCAAGATGGTTGAGTGAGTAGGTGAATGGGTGGCAGGGTGAGCGGATGAACTTTGTGAGTGACTGTGAAGGAACGGGTGGCAGGGTGAAAGGGTGAACTTTGTGGGTGAATCTGAAGAAAAGATCAGGCCCTGTAGTAGGCTTCATACGTACAAGTGAGTTCGATGAGAAGCAAACAGCAACAGTCGTGTAGGTCCTTTAGTGGCTGTTTGTTGAAGGGAAGGATATAACAAACAAAGCTATTCTATGAGTTAAAGGCTAGAATAGAAAAAAGGAAGGCTCGTACCCACCCACCAAGCCCTACAGTCGAAGCTGGCAGGAATTACTTAGAAGGAACTCCCTGTAGTGGAAAATTGTTATGGAAAGATTATAGGAAAGACGGAAAGAAAATCATATTCTACGTTGTTATCCTGAAAAAGAGATTAACATTGTCAATAAAATGATGTTCTCCGGTTGTGTCCTTGTAGCTCTGAATTGTAAAGGAAAAAAAATTATATAGATACACAGACAGGCATACAGACAGACAGATTGACAGATACAAAGATTGCTAAGGAATGAACATGCTTAACTTTGGGTTAGAAGAAAAATACTTATCTAAGCAATTTTCAAAAGTTAATGCTGTATCATACCTTACTGTATGGGAAGACAATTTTTTTTCCCATAAATTTACACCTTTGTTGATGAAGAAATGCTTAGTTTCATTTGACTGGAATCGGCTGCCAATTATTTTAAGACCATTACCTCAACTCTTATTTAACTGATCTACTGAGAAATATTTATCGCCAGTCATATTATCATGCTCTTTGAATACTTGAATTAAATATCCTTTTAACCTGCTCATAGTTAAGGTCAAGAGGTTCGGAATTTCTAAGCTCTCCTTGTATGGATTACTTTTCAATCTAAGTATCATTTTAGTTACCCTTGCTGTACTCTCTCAAATGTCTCTATATCCTTTTAGTGATAAGGTACCAGAACTGAACACAGTATTCTAAGTGTGGGTGTACTAATGAACTGTACAAGGTGAAGATTATATTTTCCGATTTATATTCCAATGCTGTACCAATGAATCCTATTATTTTGTTGACTCTCTTAACAGCCTCTGTACACTCTTTACTTAGTTTCAGATCATTTGTTACATCTGTTCCTAAGTCTGTTAGGCTATATGACTGACATGAGCTAGATAAGTATACTGTTCATTGTGCAGCTGACTTTTTGTTTTTTACATCCAGTGTTTAGCACCTTCCATTACTAATACTGAAATCCATCTGTCACGTTTGTGCTCTATTATACAGTCATTCGAGGCCAGTCTGAAATGCCTGCCTCTGTAACGATGTGTCTGCTTTGTTATCAGTTTCAGTATTATCAGCATATTAAGATATTTTATAAACTAAACGATTGCCAGCATCGTTTACATAGGTGGGGGCGCTTAGTGGTAGGAGGGGGTGCTCACCATCCACTCACTTGAAGTAGTGCTGTTCTCGGGTGACTGCACTTTCCTCTCTTCTTTCCTTCTTTCCATCCTTCCTCTTCTGTCTTTCTTTTCTTCATTTTTCCTCTTTTTTTTTGTCTGTGAGTGACCCTACACTGATTGGCAAGCCAAATGGTTTTCTGTACAACTTGAAACCATTTACAACGCTAGGTGGTAACCATATAACCAAATTATGGTAGCTGGTAGTTTAGTGGGTAATTAAGGAGCTCCAATCGGATTGTGCCTGTGTAGGTTTACATCCAAGGGGTGGTTGGGGTTTATTGCTCACGTAATGCCACGCAAGGATGAGTGAGGCTGGTCACTCTCATCTTAAATGTCAGGACCAACTTGCCTGGCCCCTGAGGGATCCTACGCTCCTCATGGGGCAATACAGGATTAGATGATGAATGAATGAATGAATAACAGATTAGGAAATAATACTGAACTGTGTGCCACCCCTCTTGTAATACATGTGCAGTCTGATTCTTTTCCACTTATTACGACTCATTTGTCCTGTTAGGCGAATTATCGATCCACCTGAGCATGCTGTCTCTGACCTCGCGCCTCTAGTTTCTGAAGCAAGAAAATCAATGCAGACAATTTCAATGGATTTTATCTCATTGTGTGTTCTTAATATATCATTGAGGAAATTCAAGAGCTTTGTAAGGCAAGGAGACTATTCTGAAAATGATCTTAAATGAGATTATTTCCTTCAGAGTGTTCAAGAAAACTTGTCTCTGCTAATAGTTTATAGTAACTTGCAAACCACATATACTAATCTTGTTGGATGATGAATTGCTGTTTGTGGCATGTTGCCTCTTTTGATTTTCTCAGTTATATTTCTTAGTTTAGCTCATGGGGCACCTTACTACTTCTTATTGAATAGTTCAGCCAATAACTTTATATTTCATTCTTTGGATTGACTCTATCGGATACGATTATGTGAAGTTACAGAAAATGGTGAATGTTTTTGGTGTATCCGATAGAGCCAGGATTCCGGGGGCTTGAATGATGTTTGAATGGAAGCGTGGCCCATTGGATTGGGCAAATTTGGGCTGTCTGGACATTGCTACTCCTCACCCTGCCCTAGGGTGGGAAAGGAGGTCCGGATGATGATGATGATGATGACTGCTCCTTTTGGTATGCAAGAAGATATTTTAACTGGACCTGGTGTTTTAGTCATTTTAAGATTACTAATGGCAAGTCGTACATCTTTCCCATTAACAGTTTGGTCACTGATTATCGTATGTTACCCTCCTCGAAAATAATAGAAGCTGCACAAATGCAATCTGTGTTTTCTACTGTAAATGCAGACACAAATAAAGTGTTTAGATATTTAGCCATCCCAATTTCTTTTCAGTATGCTCTTCGGTGTCTGTGACTAGTGGTCCTCTTGTTGGTGCTCTTCCCTTCTTATTCTGATGTAGCTGAAAAATTCTTTTGAGTCTGATTTTTATACTATCACGGTGAGCTTCATGGCTTTTCTGACTTTTTATTTTTGTGTATTTATTTCTTTAGTTTTTGCTTTACAATGAAGAGCACCATATATACTTTAATCACTTACATTCTTTGTGGCAATATAATTCTGTGTTAAAGTTTTTTGCTGACAGACAGATTTTAATATACGTGTTCCACCATTTGAGTTTAGATTTTTTGCAGGTCTCCTGTTGTTCACAAGAACACATAACTTCAATATTTTTTTCGTGAATTATTTCCATGCATCATTGATATTTGATGTTCAAACAGTGGGAATCTAGTCACTGATATCAACAAGTTCCTTTAATTTTATTTTTAAATTCAACTTGCTTGTAGTAGGGCATTTTCTTATAACTAGCCTTAACAGTGTCTCCACTGAATTAAAGGTTAACTGTTACCATACAATGATCACTAATACTTAATTCTTCTCCTACCATAACATTACTCATTTAACTTTCCGAGGCAGTCAAAACAAGATGTAGCAGTGGACGGACTACAGGCTGATGCTAGTAACTTTCTTGCAAATTAGTATACATGTCTATCAGCAAGGACAGGGCCTTTTCCCGCTTCTTACTGGTAAATAAAAATCTTCAGTGATTACAGTATTTTGGGTGTCACAAAATTTCTGCAAATTGATTGTAAATTTCACTGTCGGTGTTCGACGAATACGCTGATGGATGATACAGAGCCCCTGCAATATACCGGTTGACACAGACATACTTGACGCTAGCTTAAACTATGGAATATTAATGCCTTGTGTATGAAATTTCTCCACTTAGGATACACATTAGAGATTTAAAGTCCATCCTAAATAATTTACCAACTAACAAAGCTCCAGATGCAGATGGAATTCCTCCAGTTGTTTCCTTGAACTTGCTCCTATTCGAGCTAAATTATTCAGACTATAACGTTCGTAGTTCTTCATTCCCTGGTTCTTAGAAAGAAACCAATATCCACCCAATTCCGAGGAAAGGAAGTTCCTCTGAACCCTCCGATTATAGAACAATAACTATCACGTCTTCCATTGGTAAAGATTTTGAGGCTGTAATTATAAGCACATAGTTAAATATTTTGAATCCAACAACTTAATTAGCGATAGACAATATGGTTTTCGCCACGAAGGACCCACTATTAATACACTCAATCTCCTGACTCATACCATACATCAGTCAAATGACCAACATGGAGACACTCATGCAGTAGGCCTTGATATTTCTAAAGCTTCTGACAGAGTGTGGCACCGTTCCCTGCTACCCAAACTCCCCTGCTATGGCCTAATGTCTTTTGTTCCTCTGATTCTCTCATACATCAGCAACAGAAAGATAAAGAGTTAAACTAGATGCTGTACTGTTTATTCCAATTTCCACTTGATTTGTGCCGGCGTGCAACAAGGATCAGTTCTGGCTCCAAACCTATTCCTAATTCATATTAATGATCTCTTATCTGTCACCCATAATCCCATGCATTCATATGCAGATGACTCAACATTTCACTGTTCATTGACACTTAAACACTCACTCACAAAGTTTAATGTCTCTAACTCCCAACTCAGTACAGCAGTCTCCATAAATCAAGACTTATCTAAGATCACTGAATGGAGACAAAATAATATTGTCTCATTTAATGCTAATAAATCCAGTTATATACAGTTTACTAATAGACAGATATTGTCTGATTCCTATATTACCTCCAGTGCTACTAATATTCCTGTCTCTAAAAGTATTGAAATTCTCGGTGTTTCACTTAACAATACCCTCAACCGGACCTCTCACGTTAGATCATTTGCTAAAACCACTGCAGAGAAACTAGGATCATTGTATAGAGTCCGTAACTACTTCACTGACGTGCAGCTAGCTATAATTTATAAGCCATGTGCGCTCTCAGCTGCAATATTGCTCACCTTCGTGGAATGTAATGGATGTGGAAAGGTGGCACTAAAACAAGTAGACAAAGTTCAGAACAAGACCGTTAAATAATTAATAACCCTACTAACACTAATGAATTACCTCCCCTTCAAGTAGGAAGGAATGTTGCCTCCCTTGGATTAATTTGTAGATACCTTTATGGTAAATGCTCAGACGAAGTTGCATCCATTGTGCCACCTCTCCAGGCCATCCCCAGCGCTACACGGGCATCTGACAGCGCTCATGAGTGGACTGTCACACTGCCGTATTGCAAAACTTTTGCCTATCAGAATTTTTTTTATTCCCTTACCTGCATCTCCTTGAAACTCGCTTCCCCGAGTTGTTTTCCCCTAAACTTCAACCTATAGCTGTTCAAGACCAATTGTTACAGACTTTTTGTGAATGGAGGGCATTAGTAATCAGGTGTATGGATTATTTTTTTTTATTCATTTGTTTTTCCTTCCTCTGTTCTATTATTTAGAGAAAAAATGATGACGTCTTTTATAATCCACAGTATTCTTGGTGCCACCATACATTTCTACTCGCCATAGACATGCACCTTTATACCTAAAAAGTCAGGGAAGGCAATATTCAACTACCCTAGTTGGAAAAGTTTATGCTAAGGTGAATAAATTCGTAAAGAGATTGCAAAACTTTGTATGATGTGTTGGTGTTGAATAGCGTATTTTCAACAGTTATAAACAACTGTTGGTGGATACTGTCTGATATGTAATGGATAGGCGGATGAACTCACCCTATATAATAGGTACTGGCTCCCAACCATCCACTCATTTGATGTAGTATTACCATTGGGCGATTCTTCACCAAGTGAGGGTTTCTTATAGCCCAGCAATAATTAATTTTGCTGGCGGCTACCATATAACCAATGGACGCCTGGTGGTATCCTAGATTAGGGCAGTCCAATTGGATGTGACCCTAATAGGGTTCCAATCTGAGAAAAGTTGGAGGTTCATTTCTCAGATAATATCGTTCAGGGATGAGCAGCTGGTCACTCTCGCCTTAAATCTAAATTAATTAGACTCGTTCCGAGCTGCTGCATTCCTGATGGGGCAGTGACGACTGGGTGATAAAGATGTAAATAGAATTATAAATAAATGAAAATGGAGTGATATGCATACTTCTCACTAAACCCCGTGAAAACGGTGAATTGCTTCTGTCAAGCTTAATGTGCCTAATGAAACCGTCAGAAGAAATCAAGAAGGAACTTATTATAACGTCCATAAGATAAAGGGGATTAATGCCAGGATTACATTACTTATGGACCGGTGAACTGATTCGCAGGGATGAGGTGGACAGGGAACGTAACAAGGGTACATGAAGCGTGATGTTGAATTATCCTGATGGGTAGAGGAGGACATGGTAGCGACTGGAGGGAAGAGAGGGAGAGATGGACGAGAGTTGGGGAAACAGAAGATGGAGAGATGAGATGGAGAGTGAGATGAAAAGGGAAGAAGTGGAAATGGAGTAAAGAATAACACTAAAATGAGAAAGAAAGGAGAAGGGGAGGAAAAGAAACATAGGATTAATGGATGTAGAGAAAAGATGAATATTTAAAGCAGAGAAAGGAAAAATGCAGGGGACATAATTGGGATTACTCAATACAGTAGAATTAAATGTCTGTCTCTGTTACACTTGCTATAACCTACGTATTTACAGTTACTCTTGTTACGGTATGTGTAATCCGACTCTGTTCACACCTGTACTGTAGATGATCCATTTCGGGACAAAAATTGTTGTATCATTTCCATAAACATCATTTCCTTTTGTGAGTAAAATTCTTCTATCTTGTTTCAGTCTCTCGGTTCTCCCCTTCCTTAGTAACTTTTCCATATACTATGCAATGGTCGGCCAGATCAGTTTAACCTTTCGTAATCCCCTGTATTTCCATTTCACGTCTTCGTTTTTATTTATAAACTGTACCACCATCCGTACTCTTCCCTCATCTCAGCATGTCGTCTGCCAGATCACTCATCCACATCTTTCTTTCTCGTTATATCATCACCATCAAGAATCATAACTAATCTCACCACGTCATCCTCCACTCCTTTTCCTTTCTTCTTTTCCCTTTACCATTAGTTCGCAACATCCGCGTTTTCCCTACCTTTTCCAATGTCGCTCAGTACCTGTTCTCTCTTCCACTTTCCCGTTGTAGATATGTCCACAATTTTTACTCTTCCCTTCTCTCACCATATCATTCCCAATTTCATCATTCCTGTGAAAAAAAAAAAAATGGAGAAGAGAAGGAGAGGAGGAGAGAAAGGGAGGAGGAGGAGGAGGAGGAGGCTTACACTGAAATCCATCGACTACAATATATAGTCCTTATGGCTGGAAATCAACTTTTTAGTCTCAGTATTCTCTTGGACTAACACAGGCAACGACTTGACTAACATCCAGGTCACCAGCTGCATTACTAAGCGGACAGGGAAGAGGAAAAAACAAAATTTGTCCATAATCTAGGCGGCCTGCGAATCGGATGGGTTTTAGATGCAGGAATATTTTAAGGAGGTACTTCTCTCCAGCAGACTTTAGCTATTTTGCTGAAGCCTCATATTATACTGTATTCTTGAAATTCATGCTTCACGTCTGTTGACTTTAGCGGCTTTAGTGAAGTGCCAAATTAAGGCACTGACACTAACTTTTTTTTTTTTTTTTTTTTGTGACAGTAGTAGATGATGGATGTTTACAGTGATCCACCGTCTTCACTACTCTTTTCTGTTTTCCCTTTTCCAGTATTTCCTTCTATCCTTGATCTTCTGTTCATTTCACACTTCTCTGGCATCGATTATCGTTTTGACACAGCTACCTCCATTCGACCCTTCCAAAACTTCTAAAGCATTTCTCCTTCCAAAGACCACTGTTACATTTGTATTTCCCACCATCTCTATTATATTTCTCTTTACCGGGACCTCCTCTATTTCATATCTGTTTCCCACCTCCTTGTCAATTATATTCCTGTTTCTTAGGACCTGCTCTAGTAAAGTTCTCTTCTCAAGACTTCCTCTATTATATTTCTATTTCCCAAGCCTTCTTCGATTATATTTCTTTATCCTAGGACTTCCCCTATTACATTTCTTTTTCCCAGGATTTCCCGTATTTTAATTTTCTTTCCCAGGACAACCTCTAATATATTTTTCTTTCCCAGGACCTTCTCTATTACCTCCCTCTTTCATACTACATTATACAGTCAACAGTACATAAACTGAATGGAAAAATTTTACTCACAAATGGAATTGTGTTTAATGTGAAGAAGTATCAGTCTAATCCGACCTGAGTCATCTTTAAAGAATGTTAAGATTAAATATAATGAAATCAAATATTTTCAAGATGCAAGGTGTGTATTCTCTCTCTCTCTCTCTCTCTCTCTCTCTCTCTTTAGTTGTCGTGAACTTAGTTCGTACTCTCATAAACAGATAGCTAAACGTTAGAAACAGAGAAGGGAATCCTGTCAAGCAGGGCCTGCATAGATCAGGCAGCCTAGTGTCATGTACCATACGAAGTGTTACCCAGAAGTTCCCGAAATTTGAAAGCAGGGCGGAAACCGCTTGTCGTACAGTGTGTGGACACTAGGTGACAATGCACGCTCCCTTTGTTTGTTAGTGTGTCAAGTGGCGTTGTGCAAGGTGGATGTGTTCACTGCATGTGTGTGTGATTTTGTTCTAAGTCTGTTGTGTTTGGGGTAGTTTGTGAATTTTGTGATCTCAAAAATGGAGGACGTGAAAGAGCAACCTGTGTGCATCAAGTTTTGTGTGAAACTCGGTAAAGATGCTTTTTTTTTTTTTTTTTTTTTTTGTTAAGCATTAACTCAAAAGCTTTTGAGATACAGGATGTTAAGGCGTTTGAGTGAGACGGCTGGGACTGGTCACCCTTCCTTGGGTCAGGCTGAATAAGAGCAAATTTCCAGCAAGAAGAAAAGGTAAAAGTTGGCAAAGGCGAAATAGTTTACCTAGGCAGGGTTTAAGGGCAGAAACACAGTGCTTGAGGACAACAGGAGGGACTCCATCAGACCCATATGCCTTGTCAAAACTGAGGTCAGTGATGGAAGAAAATACATCAGTTGAAGAAATTTTAATATCCGCCATGAGGAAGTCAGGGGTGGGGGGGGGGGTGGATGGTGGAGCAGCACCGGAATCGTCTAATGTGAAATTGAAGGAAAAAGTCTGAGTGAAGAGTCCTGCTTTATCAGTAGAGGAAACAGCTGCAGAGCTAACATAGTATATTAGAGGGGGGAAGGGTGATAAGGTAAAGTTGTTAGAAGGATTTTTGGCAAGATGCCAGAAGGACAGGGAAGAATTTGAGTTGGAGAGTTATGAGCATTTAGTACGAATGTAATTGCCGTGTTTTTAGCGCAGCGAAGAATCGACTTAGCACGATTAAGGACAGAAACATAAAAGAGATGAGATTCAGCGGTGGGTTGGCTTCGGTACCTTTTGTAGGCCCTCTCCTTGTTGTGGACAGCATTAGAATGAACGTGATTAAGCTTTTTTTTTTTTTTTTTTTTTCAATAGTCACAGGATAAGACAAATGAATGTATGTTTTCATGCCTGAGAAAATAACTTCCATAATGAGCAAGGCACACAGATGGCTTGCAGCCATGGAGGCAGTGATCATTCCAGGGAAAACCAAAGAAATACTGCCTGAAGCCTCCCAAGCAGCAGCTCCAAAGTGCCACATCTGCCGCTTCTTCGGAGGGTCCACAGGCCTTACTAGAGTGATAGGACAGGTTAAGGTGATAAGGTTGTGATTTGAGGAGCCCAATGGAGAGAAAAGATAATTAATGCAAGCAGAGGGATTTATTGTAAGGAAGAGGTCGGGTATGTTGGAGCTCTGTTCAAGGCGGTCAGGGATACAGATAAAGTGCTGAACAATCTGCTCTAGGTCATTAAGGATAGAAAAGATGTAGGCTTGTTCACCAGAC
Source organism: Coenobita brevimanus (assembly GCF_032717465.1). Classification (NCBI taxonomy): domain Eukaryota; kingdom Metazoa; phylum Arthropoda; class Malacostraca; order Decapoda; family Coenobitidae; genus Coenobita; species Coenobita brevimanus. The sequence continues at coordinate 840,315 of NC_136954.1, forward strand.
TGATCAGTGAAGGATGGAAGCCAATGGTGGTGGCGAACATTGAAGTAATTAAGAATGGGGATTTCAGAGAAAGAAGAAATTTATGGGATGTGCCCCATCTCAGAAGTAAGATAGTTAAAGAATTTTTCATAGACAGTAGAACTGGGGTATAAGTAAACAACACAGATATAATTAGTCAGGGTATGAAAATAATCTGAGAATGCCAGGACAGCCAAAGCCATGGAGTAGAGAATTCAGAAGATTCAAGTTCAGGAACATGGAGGAAAAATAGGTTGTTGCTTGCAGATACACAACAGCCACCCTTGGCCCTGAAGTGAGTATAGAGAAAGAACGAGGATGCAGAGAAGGGTTTGCTGACAGTCGCCTCAGACGGTTGAGTCTCAGTGAAGAAGAAACGGTGAGGTTTAGAGGAGGAGAATTGGTGTTCAACAGAGAGGAAGTTAGAGGTAAGGACGCGAATGTTGCAGAAATGAAGAAGCGAGTCACAGAGTCGTTCCAGGCATCTCGCATGGTCATCACCGGGAATGGGGTGGATGGTGGGGGCTTTTATGGTCCCCCCCCCAGCGGACCCTAAGGCCTGGTGTTGTGATGCCTTTTTTTTTTTTTTTTTTTTTTTTTGAATAGGAAGTGTAGTGTGTAATGTGCATTGTAGTTTGGTGTTGGTAGTTAGAGGAACTTGTATTGGACAGCATGCAGGCCTACTCTCTGTGTTACTGAAACACATAAAGTTCGACAAAGGGGGATGGTCAGAAGCTAGTCCCGAGGGTTGATGAAACGGTATACTCCAGCTCTCCCTGTCATCAGCTTTCCACCGACCTTGGGAGTACCACCCTGTTCGCCATCATCATTTTCTCCATCATATTTGCTTTCCCTATATGCATGAGGTGGAAGAGATCCAGAAATTGCAGAGGGAGCAGGAAAACATAAAAACAGCAAAACTATAACACAGTCTTCAGTAAACACGCAACAACAGGTGGAGCGGTTTGGGTTCAGGAAGTCTAGTTTAGTTACATCTGACGTATGGTTCAGATGCACTGCGCACTTTGATGTGGTTATGGGTTAAGCTCACGTCTAATATTCAAATTTTGTGAAGATTCTCCATACAGTCATTTCTTTATCTGTGCTTCTCTCCCTCTTTACCACACTGTTGCCTCTTTCAACCCACTTCTCTTCCTGTTATGCACTCTCTTAAGCAAAACTTCCTCCTCCCAGTCAACATGATTCTTGGTTCCATTGCATCGTTGGTATTGGTCATTACAGTGGGATTGACCTGCATAAGTCCTCTGTCTGCCACTAGGAAAGATAGACAGATAGATAGATAGATAGATAGAGAGATAGAGAGAGAGAGAGAGAGAGAGAGAGAGAGAGAGAGAGAGAGAGAGAGAGTGGGGAGGGGGGGGCAGAGAAAGAGAGAGAGAATACAGACACATGACACTGAACCAGTTATCATAAAATCATAGCAAAAACAGAAAACTACACACATAATATGAATAATACCTGATGGTCACAGGATTAAAACTTGGAGGGCGGAGGTGTATTTAATCTTGCAATTTCCAGGAGGATATATGATCAGGAGTGAACGTTTAATGCAGTTAATATGCATGCCAAGTTGCAAATGAATTCAGCAGTGAGGCATATAAACTGAAGGTCCATTACTTGCAGCACGGGTATCACAAACGTTTCTCAGGAGTTGGAGACGTAATGCATCTACACCTTCAGACTCGCAGTTATAATACTTTGGCCGTGATTCTTCATACAACTGTATTGAGAACTGGTCAGATGGAAAATTTATGCCCCACAATAAATAGCCTACTGCTTCAGCTGTGGAGCATAATCCTTCCATATAAGTAATTTTCATGCCAGGGATCGTCTTTTTCGAGGTTTGTTAAAGATCACTAGGATGAACAAGTCTCCATAGCAGTTTACTCTTATTAAAACGCGTTTTACTTTTCTCAAAGGGATTTTTTTCCCCTCTGCTTTTCTGTGTTTCTTCTCTTACAAGCAATCACAGCCTCAAGTACTCATTTCGTGGCTGATTGGCCTGAAAATTACCATGCATTTACCTGGACATCATATCTCGAACCATTACTTAAAAAAAAAAGGGGGGGGGGGCACGGAAACACCAGATGCAAAAGCAACAACATACTGTATTCTAATAAAGACACATATTCTGTTCGGCTCTTAAAGCATTTTTTTGAAAACTTTCTCTTTCTCTCTCTGATTCTTTCCATAAATAAAAATTCAGTACACTTAAATAAATTACTTGTAAATAAGCATAAAACTCTGCAAAATGCCATCATTGCCCACAAATCCTACTTTTTTCTCTCGTCTCTTTCAGTAATCACTGCAGTCTGGATGTGCATTATCTGATAGCCTTATGCAGGGCAGAATCCATTTTTTTTTTTTTTCGAAAATGGACTGGGGGGGGGTGATACCTAGCAGAACTGATATTTAATGTATTTAATCAGTAAAAGGAGCTTACTTTTATTTTACGTATTTTAATCATGAGTCCAGTATTATAAACAAATGTAAGTGCAGTAAGATAACTGTTGCATAATTATTTTGGTAACACTTCTTTCTTATCATCATTGGTCTTCTGGAAATAAGAGAGGGTGGGTGGGACAGCGTACGACTCCCCCCTCCCCCGTCCCCTCACCTAATTCCTTTCCTGTAATGAGTGATGTTAAAAATATAAATAAGCAATCTCACAAACGACTTAACTTCAAGAAGGTTTACAAATACGAATCCAGGCCAAAGGCAGTGAGAATGAAGAGGTTTTGCACTGCCTTTCCACTGAGTCAGAGGGGATGGGGCACGGCAGGGATGATGGTTGTGGGGGAGATGCAGGGGAGGAGTGAGTAGCAGAGATGGGAAGGCCTGGTTACGAGACTGAGTAGGGGAATGGGAAGAAGCAGTTTTAACACCACGCTTCATTTGCCGCGAATGGAGAGGGGAGGGTTGCGAGGTAAAATATGTGAATACTGTGGAGATGCTGTCATGGTAGTGAAAGCAGACGCGTGAATAGCGACATCGCGAGTCACATGGTTATCGGTTCAGGACGATGACATCACAGGATATGACCATTAACACACACACACACACACACACACACACACACACACACACACACACACACACACACACACACACACACACACACACACACACACACACACACACACACACACACACACACACACACACAAACAAACTGACTGACGGTAACCGGACTAATTTGCCAAAGTGTGTATCTGCACTTTGAAAGTTTAAATGGAGACAGGCTTTCAACGCCATAGAAGTCCAAGGATACTGAGGTATTTTTCAGTCTAACGGTGACAATATACATTTTATTTGACTCGACTTATAATACCTTCGCCCCGAGAAGACCCTTCCTAAGATGAATAAAATAATTTGTCTTTAGCCAATGTTGCCACCCAGAATAAATACAGTAACACAAAATTCATTCTCTTGTAGAAGGGGTTCAAGCGTTAAGTTTTTGTCTCTTCTGCAAATTATTGTCCATACTTGGTCCCAATTTTCACTTTCCTTGCCACTTCTCCTCTGGCTGTACTGTATTTGCACACACCCCTTCCCTCCCTTCTCAGCTGCACTACATTTGCCGCTCCCGTGACTATATTAATGGAGCTCCTAGTGCCAGAGGAGTGAGGGAGGGAGGGGAAGCAATGCAGGCGGTAATACGTGTAATTTATGAGATGGGAGAGTCGTGGTGACGGCGTGGTGATGAGAACTGCGGGTTGTTGCATTGTTGGCAGAGTGACGCAGTGTGTAATTGAAGTGAATTCTTGTTAGTACAGGAGACTTCGTAGCACCTTTTCTTTAGTAATTTATTTCGTATATACTTTATATTGGCCCACTGTTTCCAGCTTCTAAGATTTATTTTAAATTACATCAAAGAACGTTCAAACGATATATATATATTTTTTTCAGTTTCAGGAGAGAAATCCGGCTGTGAGAGGGTAAAAGGATGTTTTTAACCCTGTCACGAGAAATGGTCCCTTTATAGCTGGGGAAATTGTTTGGGGGGAGCAAGACTGAGGTAAATTATGAGTCAAAGAGTTAACCATTATTGAGGGCATCTTAATGGAACAGTTATGGAAGCAATCACTGGCTGAAACTGAAACATTAAAAATAATAACAATTTCCACATAACCCGCAAAGCAGCACATTCTAGGGTACGCACTAATAACACGACAAAGGACACCTTCGATAGCTGCACTCACCGTAACCTGATCCACACACCAATACATCCTAAATGGTGTCCGTATCGCTGAATACTCTACCACATCCCAGACACATCCCAGATACACACCACTCTCACATCAGGCACACCCTTAGACACAACCCAGACGGAAACCACCAGTAACCCTCACCCTCAACATACCCCCATAAGGCCTGAACCCCTGTGGGTGCGACAGAAATAAATGGAAATGAAATTGGGACACTCGTAAAACCTGACATCTGCAACTTGCCAGACTTTATCATTTAAAAAGGAACGGTGACTTTGTGAGTGAAATTTAAGGATGCGGCCGAAAAAAAAAAAAAAAGCACCTCTCAGGTGTGATTCCATTATACAGTAAATGACCAGTTTAGTTCGTGATATCACAGGAACCTTAAGCTGAAATTATCAGCTGAAGGTGCGGGTTATAATACATCATGAGGGAGCGATTATCACATCCATATGAAATTTACCAACGTGGGGTTAAATCATAAGACATGTTTGCAATAACCATCGTTTGCGGTGTCAGACTGTTCATGTGTAAATGTGCATCTATAGGGCTATACATTTTTTTAGTGAATGCATAACGTTACTTGTCGTTTGTACAGGTAAGGATGTCAATTTTCTTACGCTAACAGGGTGATTGTTAGTTTCCTACGCCAGCATTTCGTTGTCTCTCATTATTTTGCGCGTCCTTTCAGTTCATGACTCCCTTTGGTTTTTGTTCGTCCATTCCATTTCTTTGTTATATTTTTTCTTACACCACACTCGTTCTCTCCATTCTCGGCTATCGCCGCTGCACCCTTCTTCAGTACCTTCTACCGCACACTAATCTCCTCAAGTCACAGTTAGGTCTTCTTCACCTTGATCTATCTATCTATCTGTAGCCCGACGCCCTAACCCTGCAAAGGGTGGCCGCAGACAAAACGCCTCCAAGTCACTCTGTCACCCACCATTTGACTCCCCTCCCCCCAACTCACCCCCCCCTCCCTCATATACCTCTCAGCTCCATCCCTCCACCTCATCCTCGGTCTACCCCTCCCTCTCCCTCCCTCCACCTCACCTACATACACCCTCTTAGTCAGTCTTTCATTCTCCATTCTCTCCACATGTCCAAACCACCTCAGTGTATTTCTCCTAATCTTTTCAACCACATCCACATCTACCCCACAACGTTCCTTCACAACTTCATTCGTCAACCTGTCCCTTGATCTGATGCATATTTTACGGTCGGGTCGGTTGGGTAAAAGTAGGAGGAACGACCCCCTATTAATAGGCCAGGCTCCGGGTAATCCGCGTCTTACTGTCATCTTTATCAAGCACGGCAGTATGATACGGCTTGCTAAGATACTGGCCCAGAGGACAGGGTGTTCTTGTTACAACTTTTACCTCCATCTGCTAAATCGAATTGAGTTAGTATATGTCCTATTACGACCCTAGTGTGACGAGCCCCATATTCTGACTTTGTTCTTAATTCATTTTTCATAAAACTCCATGGCCTGCATTGCTTCCCAGGTACAGTAACACATTATATCAGTGGTATCTGTTCTTTCATTTCATTCCTTTGTAATTTTCCTTCCATGCATCATGTTTCTCTCTGCTGAAATGATTGCATCGTTCTTGAATGAAACAACCTTGACATGTATTCAATTTGGACCGTGGGGACGTAGAACTGCGAGGCCTCAGAAAACGGCCCAGAGTTGGACACATAAAGAAGAAAAAAGGACTGAGAGCATGCTTCCCCAGTGCAAGTATAATTTAAGATAACCAATCTCCGACCAGCATCGTTGACAGGGGTAATTGGTTCTAAGGTCTTAATATATCAGCATCCAGATTCCGACAGCTTTTTGAGATATCTTTTGCAGAGAGAGACAAATAGACAGACAGACAGACAGGTAGGCAGACATAACTAGGCAGAGAGACAGGCGAACGAACGGACACGGGTGAATACATAACATCCTCCAACATCTCTGACGGAGGTAATAGTCTTCCATTATTCCTAACTTCTCCTTTTTTTCCGTCTACCCCAACCCCATCACATCCTGTCACCGTTAGAGCGGGGCCACATCATCATCATCATATTATAACTTGGAACCGCGACTCAGGACCAACGGCCATTAACCTAATGGAATAGCACAGGACTGGCTAATTGGTAGAAGGGGAGACCAGACGGATCTCTTGACACGGCGAAGGGTCTGTGTTTATGTACAGTTTATAACTCGGTATTTTATATCCGGTCGTAAGGCTAAAACTAGACTTCACTTATTTTCTGTAAGCCTGTCTATTACATTTGTTTTTGCTTATTATTCTTCGCTGTTTTTATTCTCCTGAGGATGCAATTCTTAAGAAATCACTATATAACGATGGTAACGGAAACTGGGTACACGTCACGAGGGCAAAGCATACAGTGTTTGAGGGGAGTCTGAAGTTATAGAAATGCACAGAACACTGTCATAACCACATCCATGTTGTGCGATCGTCAACAAACGTTCAGTCACCCTTCCTGCTTCTTTAACCCTAGACTTCTCTCTCCATCGGTCTGGTGAACCAAGAGCAACCGACATTAACTATCGTCAGACTAATTCATGGGTCTCAGATTCTCTGAAATCACTAGTCTCATGCTCAAAGTCCATGAGGAAAGAAGCAACAGTGGCGATAGACCATTGCTGCCGGCATTATATTCTTTTCGTAAAGGAAGATTTGATACGGTGAAGGGACTACGTTGAACTGTGTGTATCTTATCTTTTTTTTTTTTTCTGTTTCAGGAGCATTTTTCAAGGTAAGTTTCTCATTATTTTCTTTTTCCCTTTGCTTCTTATACAATATTTTCTTGGTTTCATAAAAGATTCGTATCGAAAGGGTAAAACACATATATTTTGATTTAAATAGGTTTCATTTTCCATCACATTTTCAGCTGTATCAACGCACATTACAATCGTTTTTGCAGTTCATCCATTCTTATATTTATTATGTTATTTATCATACTAACATCACGCACATAAGTATAGTACAGCCTTAATCCTTTCAGTAAGGTGCAGTATATATATATATATATATATTACTATTGGTCATTTGTGTTCGGTCGAGAAAAGGCCTGTTGAACTGAAATTGCTAGATAGGAACCTGAACTCCTTCACTACTAGACATCCTTCTGGAGTTGAGGAAAAAAAATCTGGTTGTTGCTTGACTAGAAACAGTCTTATTAATATTTCTCGACCTTCTTCAGGCTGGGTATGTGTATCATTTTCTGAATAATGCCAAGCAATTTCATTTTCAGCTTTGGTTAGATATCCCTCGACTGTAAGAATTAAAATCAGTCACGTTAAAGTAATCTCAATGAAAGAAAAATATATCGTCGTAGTATCAGTGCCAACGTTATCAGTCTGGTGACGTCAGTTTTTGGTTTATTCTTGCTACATCCACATAATTTTTTAATTTAGGAAAGGCATCGCATACTGAAAGGGCTAATGAAGGCTATATTTAACTCGTCCAGGTAAAAAAAATCTGCAATCCTAAAAAAATACAACAAGAAAAACTTGTTGGGATAGCAAGAATTAAAAAAAAAAAAAAAAAAAAAAAAAGTTTCCTGACCGACAAGACTCATCGAAACCCAAGTTCCTTCCTAAAAAGTTACCTTAACGACACTTCATAAGAGCTCTGATCAGTGACCACCAAGCAGAAATCCTAATGTGCCTTCATCTTGCTGCTTCTCAGTGTGGATGCGTTCTTACCTCCTCTCTCTTTTGTAACATGTATATCCGTCGCGGCCCAGGGAAGAACACCAGGACATATAAATACATGTTTTGGATATCGTGCCACTCTTTCAAACCTGTTGGTACCACCTTTGACGCAATAGCCTGGCTAACTTACCCTCCTAATTTACCACATCTTGGTACCTGCCTGATTCCCCTCTCTCCCCCCGTTACTCGTACTCTGGAGTCATGAAAGTGGGAAGATAAATGTGCTTGATAACTGCCACATCGCTGTTCCATAGCTGGTACATTAGGGGACTGCGAACTCCAAAAAATCTATGACTGAAAAATTGGTATACATATTTATAGAAGCCTGTTATAATTTGTAGGCATTTTATATCATCTTCAAGATTGTTTCTGAACATAATAAAACCCCAGACATGGTCATTTTAATTCGAGTTGGCTGGACACATTACTTTTACAAGACAGATTATAGGTTGCTGGGAAAAGTATAATCAATCAATCAATAATTTCCTGTGGCACCCCACGGGATGCAAAGGGCCTCGATGAACTCTCTTCACCAATATTTGTCTCTTGCCATCTCCTTCAGGTCCCACCAACACTCCTCTCCTGCTTCTTTTTTCATTGTCCTCAACCAGGTTTCACTCGGCCTACCACTACCTCTTCTTCCTCTAGCAGTCCACTCTGGCACATCCTGTATTAAACCGCCTTCTTTTCTGAATATGTGCCCCAGTCACTTCCAGCGAGACAGTCTCACATATTCATTAACTGGTTCCACTCTCGTAATATCCCTTACTCTTTCATTTGTAACTCTGTCTTGCCACTTTACCCCAAGAATCCTTCTCAGTATTTTATTCTCAAATCCTAATACTTTCTGATCTGTTGCAGTTGTACTGTACCATGACTCATGCCCATAAATTAAAATTGGTCTAGCCATGGACTTGTAAATTTTCACCTTAGTATGTACCGAAAGCATATTATTATTCCAAACAGATTTCAACATTCCAACATCTCGCCAAGCCTGTCTAATCCTCTCCTCAGTTTCATTGTTTAATGATCCATTAGATGATACAATCGTTCCCAGATGTTTAAAGTTTTCTACATTCTTCACCACATTATTCCCAATTACACAATCGATTTGGTTCTCCACGTTCATATTAATAATTTCAGTCTTTCCACAATTTCTTACCAATCCCACTTTTTCTCCTTCCTCCACCAGACAATCAAGCATCCTCTGCATCTCGTAAATACTTCCGCAAATCAGTACAATATCATCAGCATGGTCCAAATCCATCAGCTTCTTATTTTCTTTCCACCTGTTCTCCTTACAACCTTACTCATAACATAATCCATAACCAAAAGAAACAGCATTGGCGAAAGAACTCCTCCTTGAATCACTCCTGACCTAACTTCAAATGGATCACTCAAAGAACCACCCACCATTACCTTACAAAAAGTACGTTCATGCAGACTTCTAATAATATTTACAAACTCTTCGTGTATACCACAGAATCTCATAATTTTCAACATAGCTCCACGTGAAACACTATCAAACGCCTTTTCAAAATCCACAAAACACATACTAAGTGGCATTTTCATCTCATTAGCTTGTTGCATTAGATGCCTTACCATAATAATCTGATCATTGCAACCTCGACCCTTTCTAAATCCCGCTTGTTCTTCTCTAAAAATTTTATCAATTACTGGCTCTATTCTGTTCAACAAGATTTTGGAAAAGACTTTTGCAACTACAGGTGTCAAAGTTATCCCCCTCCAATTGCCACACACACTTAAATCTCCCTTTTTTTGTATTTTTATAATCACTCCATTTTTCCACTCTTCTGGAATTCCACCATTATCCCAAGCCACATTAAAAAGTTTCAAAAGTGCATTCATCAACTCATCATTTTCCACCTTAAGCATTTCAGGAAATATTCCATTCTCTCCTGGGGCCTTAAAATTCTTTAACTCCTTTATAGATTTGCTACCTCTTCCAAGGTTATATCCCCTGTTTCTATCCTATCTGCAAATCTCTCTCGGCTGGCAAAATGTCCTCCTCAGCTGGGATTGGTCTATTTAGAACAGATTCAAAGTGCTCTTTCCACCTTCCTTTTATATCCAAATCTTTAGTCATCAAATTATAATTTCTATCTCGTACAGGTATTTCCTTCCTTCTCTTTTCAGTCCCAGTTAACTCCTTTATGGCCTGATACGCTGCTCTTGTGCTCCGATCGTCATTTTTACTTAACTTAGTTTCTGTCTCTGTCGCCTTGTCATCATATAGTCTCTTCTTATCACGTCTGACGAGTCTTTTTACTTCAGAATGTAAACTCCAGTACTTTGCTCTAAGTACTTCAACTACCTGGCCTTCAACATGTTGTTCTTCACTTCTTAACTTAGCCTCTTTCCTTTTCTGAATTACATTCCATGTTTCATCTAACATCCACTTATTCCTTCTCGCTTTTCCCTTTTTCTTAATAGTAACCTTAGCACTCTCATGCAAAACCTCTTTTACCTCTCTCCACATATGATTAATATCATTGTCTTCAGATTCCATCAAAGTCTGCAGGACTAGAAACCTGTTCCTACATTCTCACCGAAACTTTTCCTTCGTGTACACTTAGGGTAAATGCTCCAGAGAAATATTATTATACATGTTTATGTCCTTTCTATCAACGTCATTTCGTACAGATTTACAACCATCGTCCTCTTCCATTTTTTAAATATTCATTTACTCATACGTCAACAATATTATTTCTGTTGCTCGTGGCAGCATCTAATTCGTGAAAACAAATGCTGAGGGAAGCTGTCAGGAGATATGTTGGAGGAAGGAGAGCTTTGTGTACAGAGGGGAGAGAATGCTGAGACGGGAAGGGTGACACCAGGTTTAGGGCGTAATAGAGGAGAAATAAAAATAGCATGATGTATTGGCCATTACTGCTGTGCTGGGGAGGGAAATTTATGGGCAGGACACGTGAGGGAGGAGAGAGGAATCAAGAGTCTTTGTGTGTCGTCTCCCCCAGCCCTAAAACACTCCCTATCACAAACGTAAACTGGGCTTTATGCTTTCATAATACTTCCTCTGTACAGGAATAGCAAGAACTGAGTATGGGACCACTGAAACACTGAGGAGCTGAAAGCAGTTACTTGAAGGTGGTAAGATGATGAGGGGAACTACTCTTAGCTTACTGAGAGAAGGTGGATGTAATGATAATTGTACTCAGTTCTGGCCAAAAAGGCCTCTGTTCAGTACACACACACACACACACACACCACCGTAATGACTTCCAAAGTTTTATCTTTTTGTACAATCCCGAATCTCATACTTGTTTCACACTGATATCCTTTTTCTTTCAGGTCTTATAATTTCTTCTTTCCTCCTTAGAACAATTATATATATATATATATATATATATATATATATATTGTATGCAGCATGTGTTAGGAGTGTAATGCTGTATGGCAGTGAGACCTGGGCAGTGAAGGAGGAAGACATTCGCCGGCTCAGACGTACAGAAATGACAATGATTAGGTGGATGTGCAGTGCGTCCCTGCGTCCAAGGCCTGGAGGGGCTGGGTTTACAATGGAAGAGTTGAGAGGTAGGATGGGACTGGAGTGTATTGGTGTTGTGGTGAGGAGAGGTAGATTGAGGTGGTTTGGACATGTGGAGAGGATGGGGGATGATAATTGGGTGAGGAAGGTGAGAAGTGTTAATATTGGGGGTGGGGTTATGAGGGGTAGACCGAGAAAGACATGGGACGAGGTCATTAAGTGTGACCTTAGGGTTAAGGGACTGAACAGGGAGGCTGCAATGGATCGCGCAGCGTGGAGAGCCGCCATTAGGTGACCAAGGCCGACACATGCAAGCATGTTGGAGCCTTTAAAAACGAAACGAAAACTAAACGAAAATATATATATATATATATATATATATATATATATATATATATATATATATATATATATATATATAGACACACTTTACCGTCAAAAGTTGGAAGGTATTATTGTTATTATGTTTTGGTACTTTCAGTTGATTTTATTTAGCTGAGGAGCTATTTGGTCATGTGGATGGGTTTGATAAAACCTTCATCAACCCTTTCATCAGCAAAGGTCTCTACTACGATGAAGCACATTATCTGGGGATGGACCGAGTCAAATTTTTCAGGCTGCGAGTAACCATTTTGTTTCAAACCTGTGTCAAGTTGACCAAACGTCAGTACATGAATATCGTAATAACTTTTTGAGCTACTGTACTGTAGAAGCAGTAGAATTTGGCCTTGCTTAGACAGATAAATTTGCATGATTAAACACGTTAGAACAATCTTAGGATGATCAATGAAAAGTTTATGACGAATGCAAAAAAACTAATTACTTAACATCTCCAAATTAAGCAAAAAATCCTAAACCACATAATGTTTCATCCTCTAAATATATAATGTTTCATCCTCTAAATATATCCCTCTGTCACTGTTCCCTGTTGCTCTCTCTTTTCCCCTGTTCCATAGGGTACATTAATGCCCCACGCTTCAAACCCAGAAGGTGGCCGGAGGTTATTCTACCACGAGGTGGAACCCTTCAGCATAATTGACCTTGGGCTCTCCGGTGCCGCCATCAGGGGTAATAAAGGATTGACTATCCTTCAGCCCACTTTGTTTCCTTAACAAGAAGGAGAGGTGGTGCCCAATTTTAACATGAGTTAATCTACATCAATGGCTGGTTAGATAATGGCAGCGAGATGATAGTGTTATGGGCACATCACCACTGCTTACCTCATTCAATTGCCAGCGAACTGTCAGGGGCAATGAAAGTTCCCATTCCAAACAGACGAAAATGAAGGAAGAAAGAAGTGGATGTATGAGTATGCGGTGGAAGTGACAAACCACAATGAGGGGTAGGAAATGGACAAGAAATTTAACCTGAGAGGACATTTTATTTTATGCTTTACAAACTCAGGCCAGTTTCTTTCACCTTTGGACAAACTTTCCGAACTGGTCTTCATTAGGTCGTGTACAACCAAGTAGTGTCCTAAACTGAGAAAAATGGAGTTACTATAGTCAAAACAAACCATAATGGTGGTCTGTTAATGAAGAGTTTAACGTAAGTGAAGTATAGCAATGTGTAGATACTGATGTAATACTTACTTGCAAAACTAATGGACGTGCGATTTCAAAAATTTAATCATGCTGAAAGTATGAGAAGTAACTCAGCATCCTCGTAACCCAACCGAAGGAGTGGTCAGTCAAAATGTTGAAAGTACAGAGACAGGGAAGAGAGAGAAATACTTCGATGAGAGAGCGTCGAGTAGGAAAGAATTATTAAAGAAAGTCACGAGGGGTGGGGGAAGGAGAAAGAGAAACATGAACTTGAGTGGACCGATCAGTACTCAAGAGAAGAGTTAGACTAAGGAAACTGACCTTTTTCTATCACGGGGCAGCTGAATAAAAGAAAATTTGTAAACATCGGCTACGTCCTAAGTCAGAAGCTTAAAAAGAATGCGTGTAATAATGGACAGAGTTGCTGCAAAGAGAAAATGATTGTATGAAGTCACGTGTAAAGACAGTCTTCCCTCATAAAACCTGTGCTGAATACAGGACAGCATTCTCTTGGGTTTATGAGACTTCGTAACACGTTTTCCTTCACGATATATTTTGCTTAACGGACACTGGTATTCCTTTATTTGTGATACTTCTGCTGAGGAGAACACGATAAAGCCTTTTCTCTGTACTTCTACAGAACACAGATATACCAATATAAAAGGCAATAATAAAGCAATTGTATTACAGGGTTCAAAACAATGAAGGGGAGAGAGAGAGAGAGAGAGAGAGAGAGAGAGAGAGAGAGAGAGAGAGAGAGAGAGAGAGAGAGAGAGAGAGAGAGAGAGAGAGAGAAAGAACACCTGGAACCAATAAAACAATGGTAGGGGAGAAGGGAGCAGGGGAGGGGGGAAGAGGCTGGTAGGGTGGGAAAGGGCGGCAGGCAGGAAGGGAGGGAGTACATAGAAGTACAAAGGAAAAATTGACAGACTTAGAAGTTCTGTTAAGGCTTTTCGCTCAGACAAAATTATGACTATTGTTCCGTATTTCATGAGGACTTTAATGATAGTGAAGCGAGTAGACTCACTTAACCCACAGACTCTCTAGCCAAAGTCAATGGGAAAAATTGTGAGGGTCCACCATGTAGTGTATAAAATGTCTGTGGAAAAATCATGGAGAAGAGTGAATGGAACCTTATATTCTATACCGTCTTAATAAAAAAGGGGAAATGTAATATGAACTGATTAAATACGTGTTTTTGCTATTTTCTTCTCGATCTTAATAACAGAAAAACTTTTAGCAAGATTATTGTATTACTCACTTGTAAATGTGTTTAGCTGGAGATTATAAGGCAGATTCTTATCCAGGGAAAACTGAAGATATATTATCACAGACTACCAAATTCCTAGGCAAATTGTTCAGGATGTTTACAACTGTACTGAAGAATAGGCTAACATTACCCCTTGCAGAATTCTGTTATCTGTTGTGATGTACTGTACATAGCAGTTGCCATAATATCCTGCCCTTTGAAAATTAAATCATTTCAATAAGATTTTCTCTAATTTTGTAATCTGATAAGTAAAACAGGTTTAGCTCTTTTAATTCTCTGTTGTGGTTTGTTTCTCAATCAGATCATCATCTATTTTGGTTGGCTATACTCTTTTCTCTCTTTAGCTTTTCAATATGACAGACTAGGATACTGGTGTGTAATACTTCAGCACAGAGGGAAAGGATAATCAGTAAAGGCTTGTTTCTCTTTCTGTGCTCTTCTTTATTTTCCTATCTCTAGCCTTCCTTCTTCCTCTTTTTCGTCATCCTATTCCATGTTCTTTCATTCTTTCCCAAGGCGTCGTCTGTTACTTCGTTCCCTGGATAATTTTTCCTCTTTTTGCTAGAAAGTTGTCACTGTTCTTAGTAGCCCTGTGTCCAGTGTTGCAACAGCTTCAGATTTCCAGCACAAGTAGAGGCACTCATAGACTGCGACCCCCACGCCGTACATTGTCTAAAACACGTCCATCCACAAAAATCAGTAGATAATTATTTTGTTGACATGATGCACTGAAACATCTTCACTGTTTTTGATCTGCTGTTTATATTATGGGTCATCACTACGGCTATGCTTCAAAATCGATGAACAGTGTGGTTGGTGAGGGGAGTACTGTGTGGAGAGAGCCTTAAGGAAAGAAAGACACAAGAGGGAGTGTAAAGTCACCCGCAGGCAGAAGAAAGAGGAAAGAATGAAGGAAATATAAGACAGAAGAGGATGGATGGAAAGAAGGATGGAGGAGAGGAAAGGGCAGACACCCGAGAGCAGCACTACATCAAGTGAGTGGAAATATATATATATATATATATATATATATATATATATATATATACAGTATATATATATATGTATATATATCATATAGCATTATCTCCCCATAGTTTCTGAAATACTAGTGACACTTTTTTTTCAATTCTTTATTTGAAAATGTCGCATCGTAAATATCTTTTTCTACGGTACCTTTTACGTGGCCTATCTTAGTTCAATTTATCCTTATTTTCACATCTACTTTGGTCATCATATGAAACCTTCCAATCTTTACTCACTTTCCATCAAGTTTTTATTATCATTCGTTCCTATTCCCATACCACCCCCGTTCTTCCTCAGTCGAAATCCCTCATACTCTCACCTCGCCACCACCGCCTCAGGACAAAAGCAGATCACTCAACCTAGAGCGAATTTTCGATTGTCTGTAGTTTTCTGATGTTCTTACAGTTGTTGCTTTCACATTCAAAGAAAAAAAAAAAAAGTTCTGCACCAAGTGATCTATGGCTCACAACGAGTGTTGTTACTCTTTGCGATTTTTCTGAAGGCAAATACTTATTAATGGAAATTTTATATCACACGTGTACATTACCAACTTTATGCTGTACTCATAAAAAAGCAAACATACGGTGCATGGACTTATAAAGTTAATGGGGAATAATTTCAACCATTCAGTCCACTATTTCAAAATTTTAGGAGGGGACAACGTAGGTATACTGTTTACATCACGTTTACATGCGTTATAGAACACCAGCTATGTGGGAGCAGCCTGAATGCACTTTCTTCTTCCTGCTTTTCTCCTTAGCAGGAAACTTTATTGAAAACTTCACTACACTCATAAAATCCAAGCTAAAATACTCACCTGGACAAAGTATACTGTTACTTCATGCTGCAGCATTTAACACCATCCCAGATTATCCCGTTCACTCCTTTCTGTCCGTCTCACTCATTTCCATTTTAAATATCTGTAAAGATTTAGGTCTTGAATTTCAGTTCACTGATCGGGCTGCAGTCATCCGCTTATCTGGGCGTGACCTGAATCGCCGGAACACACCTGAAATGCCCTAAGCCAGCTGAAAGTCTTTAATATTAGTTCTTGGGTCTGAAAATAGCTGTAAAAAACTATATGACTTGTGTGGATGTAGATTAACCTGATTTTTTTTTTTTTAAATGCAGAAAAGTCAAAACGTTGTCCGTTCCTGTGAAGACTGTCCCTCCCCCCCCCCCCTAGAAAAAAAAAATCAAGGTCCTTCCACTTTTAGTGACCTGGACACATTACATTAACAAGACTGGGGGAAACAGACAGGCGAAAAAGCAGATCGAGGAAGGCAGTTCCAGAGCTGACAAGCTATGGATGGATTTTAAGCACCCGAGGGACTTAACGACAGATACTTATAACGGAGAATCGGATGGAAATGAAGTGACAGTGTGTAGCTTGACAGTTGCTGTGTGTCTGCGTAATAGGAAAGAAGGTCTAGCAGAGAATAAAGATGAACAGTAACTAGTGTAACGCCGACAGCATACAAAGAAAGATATGCAACACTGGCGAAAAGAGGCATGCATTCCTGCTCCGCTGCAGAATGTACACAGCTCCACTGTCTACCTACACACTTTCACCTCTCTTCTGTCCAGGCGTGTAATACAAGTGTTTATATGTATTCTCAGGACTTCATGTATGGAAGTGGTAACTCTTGTACGGTGCTGTAGAGGGACGCCTTCCCATGTTGCTACTCTAACAGATATAACTGGGCTGTTCTGCCTGGTTATACACACGTTTTCATTTTCCTCCCTGTCTCCCCAGAGGAGGATGGCGTAATGAAGGAGAAGGCCGCAGATGTGCCTGTGGCCACAGTAACAGCAAGAGCCACAACATACTCTGGATCTGTCTTTCGCACTGCGTCTGACCTCTAGTCTCTTAAACGCGTTGTGTCCAGTCATTTAGGAATGACTGGATCATGAACTATACTCATTTTTTTTTTTTTTATTAAGGCGAAGATGCATTTGACAGGTTGGTGACGACTGGCTGAATGCAACATGTCCGAATAACATCATTGTATTCAAACAATTATCGGTAATGTGAATCGAAACTAATTCAAATACAACGATGTTACTCGGATATGTTGCATTCAGGCAATCATCACCAGCCTGTCAAGTGCATCTTCGCCTCAAAAAAAAGAAAAAAAAAAAAAAGTGGCTCTACGTTCAGATTTGTTTGAGGGCTCCCAGTTTTCGATGTTTCCATTTTTGCTAAAAAAAAAAAAAAACAAAAAAAAAAACGAAAGATTGGGTAAGTCGGAGAGTGTTCTGCCCCTCTACCTCATTAAATTACCAACCCCCTCTCTCATCGCGATCAACCATGACATCACTACAGTTTTGTTACCAGTTTTCCTGCTTATCTTATCACCATCATCACTATTCCCACTTTACAACTCCTCTTACAACTTTATATTTTGTGACAGTCCCTGTAACGATCCCATAACTCGGAGATTAGATGGTGTAAAAGGGTCTGTGTATACTAAGGAAAGAATGGACGATAAAGTCAAGTAAAGCTGCGGTAGTACCGGTGGAACTTGTAGCAGAGTTCATTTGTTTTCCCCTCACGACGCCCTTCTCATCACACTTCCACCATATGACTGAAGGCGGAGAGAAACACATTACTCTATTACTTTTTAACCGTCCCCTCCCCGGAGGAGCTCGGGAACAGGTATTGTTTTCACTCGGTTTGTCTGTTTGTTTGTTTGTCTGTCTGTTAACAACTTTACGCTAAAACTACTGGTGCGATTTTGACAAAAATTACGGGAATGATGGACTATGACTTGATCACATGATAAAATTTTGGGCCAAATTGAGCCAAGACCCAGGCTGTAGGCCCAAAAAATAGTTTTTAAAAATCGTTTTTTTCGCCATAACTCCTTTCAGATTCGTTATATCGATAAGAAACCAAAACTTAAATGTGCATTTTAAATCGGCGTCCTTTAACATGCCTCATTACATCCGGGGGTCACCCCCCAGTCAACGGTAGGGGGGTCAATGTCCGGTGGGTTGGGTCTAAAATTTCAGATCGGCATAAAATCGTAAATTTTCTCCCGATTTACTTCAAATTTGTTTGTGACATCTTTCTCTAGATATCCTGTTGTGTTTATACGTCAGCACTAAAATGACTGAGGGGGACGGGTTTGCTGTTCCTTGGCACAGCTTCTTGTTTCCTCCTGTTTCTGTGTCCTCGGGATGTGTTTTGACTGGCATTACAAACATCGGTACTCCTGACCCCTTCAGCACGTGTTGTCCTACGGTTATGAAAAACGTCAGCACATAGCATGAATAATAATTTAGTCCTTTCAGTCCCATGAGGTATTTTTTTATTCGTACTATCTTCGGACGAGTTTATTCACTTTGGGAGAGACTTTTCAAACAAGTGGGGTCAAATATGGCCTGCAGTTACCTTCACTTACCCTCTCACTACGATAATGTCCTCCTGAACCAAATAAAATTGTTAGGACTCACGAAGAATAACCTCAGAAATACGGCCTCGATAAGATGGGGATAAATCATGTCATCCGATAACGTCCTTTGTAATTACATTTTTGCTATCAGCAGAGGATTGTTTTCAGCTTAGGAAGGATTTATAGTAGTGAAGAGGTTTACTTTAATTGCTTGTGGCCCATTGTGTAAATGAGGCTTCCCTGAGTCTGAGTAAAATTAATTGGAGCTAATAGGAATAAAATACACATTCCATTATCGAAGTGAAAGGGCTAAATGGGTTAGCCAGGAACAGAAGACAATTATCACACTACTTAAAAGCACGGTATTCCCATCTCAGGTGATCCAAGCTGGTAGAGTAACTCGGTCGAACAGCACTTGTCCACCGTGCCACAATCAGGTCCAGTCTGTGTGAAATGTTAGATTGAGCTTATGCTGAGGCAGAGAGAGAGAGAGAGAGAGAGAGAGAGAGAGAGAGAGAGAGAGAGAGAGAGAATCATCTTGATATCACTGCTACCCAAAATACACTACTACAAACACGCTCAGATAGACAGACAGACATGTGGACAGGCAAATAAGCAGGCGGACGGACACATGCTCAACCTACCATTGCTTCACAGAGTTCTGCTGCATCCATGATCAACCATCTTCCATCATCGGATTCAGCAATACTGTGCTATGCATCAGTCGTCCCGTGCAGCCCACTGTTGCCCACTCCAGGGCTTCCCACACTAAGATCAGAATCGGACACGTTTTACCTCAGATGGTCCGATCGTGCAAGACTCAATATATAAGAGCATCAAAAGAAAACCACTTTTGAATAGACCACCTTCTTAATAAGCTGTTTCTTATTGCCACG
>NC_136954.1:864951-987451 GCF_032717465.1 Coenobita brevimanus
GTAGCATTGCACACACACTTTGTTCGTTAGTGTGTCAAGTGCAGGATGGATGCTTTCGCTGCACGTGTGTGTTTATACTTCCGCCAAGAAGGGTATGTTTTGCCAGCATTGATTTGTTTGTCTGCTCGTTTGTTAGCAGGATAACTTAAAAAGTTATGAGCGGATTTTGCTGAAAGGTTTTGGAGGGGTAGGGTATGGGCCAAGAAACAATCCATTTAAATTTGGTGGTGATCTGAATCATCATCCGGATCCAGGAGCGTTTTGTTTGTTTGTCTACATATCTCCAAAATTTCTCAATGAATTTCGATGAAATTTTGTGGAAGGATGGGCAATGAGCCAAGAAAGATTTGATTAATTTGGGGGACAGATTCGGATCCGGATCCTACTATGGCATTGGCGGAGGTATGCGCTCTCTAAGCGCTTTCTAGTTTATGGTTTTGTTTTGATTAGTGGCGAATTTTGTTAATTAAAATATAAAGGACGTGAAAGAGCGACATGTGTACATCAAGTTTTGTGTGAAACTCGGGAAGAACGCGGCAGATCTAACAAAATGTTAGAACAAGTATTTGATGACAGCGCTTTGGGGGTTACATAAACCTACGACTGATTAAAGTGCTTTAAAAAAGGACGACCGTCAACAGATGACGATGCACGTTCTGGTCGCCCTTCCACCAGTTCAACTCCTGACAATGTGGCCAAAGTTTGTGCAACCATCCTTGGAGATAGCAGGACATTCCACCATGTTTGTGACATTGTTATCGTATGAAACTTGCCAACGCATTTTGTCTGGCGACGCGAGGTGAAAATGTTCAGACAAGTGGCGCACAAACAGATGGGTGCTTCATCGTGACAATGCACCCGCCCACCCAGCCCTTGTTGCCTGCCGGTTGTCCCCCACCCACAGTCTTCACCACCTTTGGCCCCCTGTGATGTTTCCCTCGTTCCGAAAATGAAATTCCAGCAGCAGGGACTAAGATTTGACACCATTGAGGAGATCCAGGAGAAAATCGCAGAAAGTCCTGAACATGCTGGTGCTCAAGGATTTCCAGTACTCGTTCCGATCGTGGGACAAGCACTGGGATCGATGTCAGGTCGCCCTAGGAGTCATCTTTGAAGGTGATGGTGGTGATTAAGACTTGATGATTTTTTTTTTCCTTCTTCAGTCAAATTTGGGGAACTTTGGGTTGCACCTCGTGTATTATATATATATATATATATATATATATATATATATATATATATACAGTATATATATATATATATATATATATATATATATATATATATATATATATAGTGTATATATATATATATATATATAGTATATATATATATATATATATATATATATATATATATATATATATATATATATATATATATATATATATATATATATATATATATATATATATATATATATATATATATATATATATCCCATTGGATCACAGGGGTGCTGGGCGAGGCATGGCACTGGATGGGTACTAAGCGTACCGCCCTCCGCCTATCGGCTCATAGTCGCGAAGCTCATAGGTCCCTATCCAGGGGTTCCCTACTTTATAAAGACTTGAAAAATCCCAGTTCTGTCCAATATTCCGGACACTGGGCTCCAATGGGTTATATATATATATATATATATATATATATATATGTCTATCTATAATATTTTTCTGTTCAGGTCTAATCAGTGACAACACCATCACTAAAGCCCAGTGTAATTTCCTTTTTGCCAAGACTGTGGCCAGCACACATTATGAAACAATTTATATCTTATCCTAATTATGTCAATAATACTGGTGAGAATTTTTAATCCTTAGGAAAGAGGGAAGTTTCAAAAGTAGCATTTGTTTTGGCAAAAATGATTACCATTGATTTTTAACGTAATAAATAATGCACTAATTGGACACATACACATGTTTCACAACAGTTCATTTGAGCATCACAATCCTCATTCCTTACCGAGCCCCTCCGCCTCCCTTCAACCTTCCATCATTGGCTCTCCTCCTTGTTCTTCCTCCCTTCCTAATTCCTCACCTCTCCCTCCTACCTCCCCTGACCCCTCCACCCTTAAGTTTTACCATCCCCCAGTTCTCCCCCTCTCCTAGTCAGCTCCCTTAGGGGTGATCAAGAGTAAGTGTCACTGTGATTTACGACTGCGGTTAAGGTGTCAGATTATCACAAGACTCCCCCACACGCATAGAAAATTCTCTATCCCTTCTAACGACGATAGAATTTTTAGCTTTTCTCATGTAGCCATAGATCGATTTTACTGGGCTTTTTAGTGACATGTCGTTGTCATTGCGTTAGGCAAGAGGTGGGTTAAATCAACACGAGTACTTAACTGTGACCCTAAGGTGTGTGTCACAAACAGTTCGACTACCTGGCCTCAGGGACTGGACAGTCAATGATGTTCAAGTTCGGACAGGTGAAAGAACAAACAATTATAGCGATCAAATACATATCTGTATCGATATCGCTGTCTGTATTTACCTATCTGTCTATCTGTTGATCTATCTATGTATCCATCTATTTATCAAGATATATATATATATATATATATATATATATATATATATATATATATATATACATATATATATATATATATATATTATTTTAATATAATTACCTATATATATCTCTATGTATATCTATCTATGTATCTGTCTGTCTGCCTATCTATCTATCTGTCTGTCTGCCTGTCTGTCTACCTATCTATCTATCTATCTATCCGTCTATCTATCTATCTATATACACACACACACACACACACACACACACACACACACACATATATATATATATATATATATATATATATATATATATATATATAGAGAGAGAGAGAGAGAGAGAGAGAGAGAGAGAGAGAGAGAGAGAGAGAGAGAGAGAGAGAAACACCAATTTTCCGGCACCCTTGGTTCCAAAGCCTTGCAAGATTAACCGTTTTGCTGCACTGACCGAGGCCACACATGTCACATATAATACCTGAACAAGAACCAGCAGAGTCACGTATAATAGTCCAACAACACACTTCTGCCCCACCATCCTTCAGTGTAATTGCGCTAATGTTTCAGTTTAAGTTCTTTATGGAACAGCCAAGTCTTGTTCATAATCAAGCTACCTGACAAGTCCACTTCATCCAGTGCTATCGAGACCATTCAATCACCACATGATCATGCTCAGTACTTTACCATCTTTCATTGTTTTTCTATTATTCATTTGCATCTTCTAATCAGTCTATAGGATTTCAGTATTTTTTCCTCTTTGCTTATTTATCTCAGAAGCAGTTGATGAATCATTATAATAAGTCACACAGCTTCAGTTCGGAACACCATTTCTTTCAACAGATCTGCCATATCCTGCTTTGTTTTTCTTTTCAGCGTAATAATGTCTTATTGCACTCAATTCCCCCAGATAACTGGTGATACACCATTCTGACTAGACAGGTGGGTTAAAATATATGTGAAGACACGGTCAGCAAGCACAGTAAATCACTGGTTAGCTACGTATTGGTTACTGTGGTAGCACTGTGCCTCGTGGCGACTGGCTTCCACATGCAAACAACCCCAAAACATAATAACACTTTATGCACTCTTCTGTGTCACCTTCAAATCATAACATAGTGCATATAATCTTTTCCATGAACGGCTTGAGCTATCAACAGGAAACCTTCAGGGTATCAAGATATGGCTAAAATCTTGGACGAGTTCAAAAATGCACACTTGGGGCCATGGTCAAGTTCACCAAAATGGCTGCCAAAGGTCAACTATTTTTGTCTGTTACAATTATATCTCATGAACGGCTTCAGATATCAATACAAAACCTTTAGGGTATCAAGATATGGCCAAAATCTTGGACGAGTTCGAAAATGGGTACTAGGAGTCAAGGTCAAGGTTATTATAATGGCTGCCAAAAGTCAACTAGGTTTAATATGGATTGGCTTTTTATGAAATGCGGTGACTCAATTCCGTAGAGTTTTGAGAATTTTCTTCACATTTGGTTTGAAAGCAGCCTGTAACTTGGCCAACAGCATATTGTGAGGGGAGATTAGCATTCTGCTCCCGAATGCTTTTCTTTCATTTCTTAAGTCTAAGGCAAGTCAACAAGGATAAGAATTTCTTTGTTCTTTGCTTTAGTTCATTAGAGTATATCTGTCGCTGGTCTTATTTACTTTTACCAGTATAATAGTCTTTCGTTTACTATCTCTTTGGTCATGCCATCTCTAACAAGCCTTTTTCCCCACTTGTGGTAAAGAATATTTTGGATATGCACAAAGAAGTATGGCAATTTCCTATGTAGAAACATAAACAAGGACTCGTACACTATTCTTAAAAAGTGATGATGATCCAGCAAGTAGTTTACAAGATACAGCTAATACAGATTAGTTTCCTTGTATGGAAACAGCTGGTAAAATACAATGTGGCAATTTCATATATAAGGACATAAACTAGGACTCATACTCTGTAAGATATGAAGAGAATCCTGAGAGAAGTTTCCAAACAAGACAGATTTTCCTTATATGGTTATAGCTGGTAAAGTACAGCCAATATGGCAATTTTACATATACGGGGATCAATTACGACACATACTCTATCTTCCTGTGTGATATGAAGCCAATCCACCCGGTAGTTTCCGAGATACAGGCCCGGACGGACAGACAGACGGACGGACAAGGGCGATTCCTTTATCCCCACCATATGGAACTGTGGTGGGGATAATTATGCATCCGCCCAGCTGTGATGGAGGAGGCATTACATGATGGTAAGTCCTTCCGTGCGTGCATTGGTTCGTGCTTGGGTAAGTGCGTCCGTAACACTTCTCGGTGCGATCTCCTGAACCCATTGACGAATTTCCACCAAACTTTTGCCAGTGATGCAGTATGAGGCGATGATGAAGTAATTCGGTCAACTAGGTAAAGAGGTCAAAGGTCAAGGTCATATGGGTGTGGACGCAGTATCTTCTGAATCCCTCGACGTATTTCGACAAAACTTTTGTCAGTGATGGAGTATGAAGGGACCATGAACTGATTAGGTCAGCAAGGTCAAGGGATCAAAGGCCAAAGTCATATGGGGTCGACTTAGTTTATCTTTAGTCTCCATTCAACTCACAATGAACCCTGTCGTTAAGAATGTGTGGCGAGTCTGTGTGCAACGTTTGGCCCAGGCACACTGAGCGGCGCTTTATGTCAACAGCTCGAGGTCAGAGTTCTCGGCATTTCATTTACTTCTTATCGGTGTCCTTCTGCTTATACGATTCATATTCGTATATCATCATTGCATGCTTCTTAGTATGTACATAATTTCTTCTTCCTTTCTTATTCCCTCCCCCTTCTCCCTCTCTCTCTCTCTCTCTCTAATATCACTGCCTCAAGATCTCAAGAGATCAAGGAAGCAGAAACGGGATTTTATAGACTTTGCAGTCAGTTTTACTCTTCTGGTCTGAGTCCGTCCTGAGGGTGCTGAGGGCGGTGGTGGATAGTCTCAATGGATCTTGGTCTTCAGCATGGTCTTACAGGTAGAAGCGGTAATTATCTGACGCACATATACAACATTTTAAAAACGAGACAGGGTTAAAATCCTGCAGAGCTTCATAGAGCTTGGCGCAAAGGAGAGGTAATACGAAGGTGATTTTATAGTTACTTTTTTTTTTTCTAATGTCTGTGAACAGATCACGTTTAAATGACTGAATTAGAAAGGCAGGAACAGAAGCATTGATTAAGATATTTCGGAGCCTACCACTGGTGCACTGTATATGACTTTCTGAGAATACATACAAACAAATATATATATATATACCGGTATATATATATATATATATATATATATATATATATATATATATATATATATATACCGGTATATATGCAGTATACACTCCAATCCTAACCTCCCACATTCTTATATTTTTCCTTGCATCTCCTCTCTCCTACCCTTCTTGCTGTCGCTGCTTCTTTCCCTCCCTGCCTCTCCTATCCCAAAGGCTTACAGATACACGAAATGTTTTTGGTCAGTGTCGGCGTGGTCATACAAGCGTCCAAGAAATGTTTCCCCCTTTGTCCCGTTCACCCAGCACTACAAAATTTACGGATTTGGGTGTAACTTCGACTTTTCAGCTTCTTACTCTGGAGGAATATTGAAGACTAAAGTTGTTTGCCTGAATGTCCCTCGTGTAGTCAGTAAGCTTTGTCAGTGGTCACACGGGTAAAGAGTCCAGGTCAGGCTGAAACTTTTGATTATTTATAACAAGAGAAATTTCAGTTCGGCGGCGTAAATCAACCCATTCTCAAAGATGACTTCCTAATATACTGTAATTATTTTCTTTAGCTTAATTTCTTCTGGTTAGAGACATTTCGATCTTGACATTTAGTTGCACTCCTTACTAGCTACATCGATCGGATAGTGTTATTTTTTCCAGTCTGTAGAAAGTGTCTGGAATTAAGAAAAACAAAGCAACAACAAAAAAGTCATCGTATTGTAGAACTCTCTCTCTCCCCCCCCCCTCTCTTTCTCTCATTACTCCTCAGGGAACTTCAATTCGGCATTTTACAGTTCCTTTACTACTGAATCCCTTTATTTTACGAGCAGGGAAACTGTTCACGGTACAGTGTTGTGGCGAAAACAAAGCGATGGTTTCCAAGAACTCAGCGCGCATGGAGTTTTTACGTTGGTGGCAGACGCTTGGTGCAAAACTGTGGAAATGTGCACATGTACTCAATGTAATTTGTTGGCGCGGGCATTTAGGAAGGTCGTGCTGGTTGAGGATACTGAATAGGTGTGAGGTAAATGGATATGTTGTCAATGTTTCACTTGTAAGTTAAGTTCAAAGGCATGAAAGGAAATAGAGTGTCCTGGAAAACACTTCCTTTTTTGTCTCACGATAAGAGACACATACGCAAACAAAAGACATAAAGTGTAATAATAATTTGCTGACCATTATGATTTCACCATAAATGAATATCAGTTTCATATTCTGTAATATGTCTTCGCCAACGATCGAGTTATACAATTGCGGTCAGTAATTTTTTTTATTCCCTTATGAAACAGTGTCACTACTTTTGCGGGTTTGGTGATTTAATCAGTAAAATGCAATCTCTTTTGAAGGGCAAGATTCTCGCCTCAGTATTCCGAAGCTCCAGTCGTAAAAAAGGCATTATTGACAGGATATCTGATTCAGCAAAAAAATGATTTGATTATTCCGACGTTCACTACATCACTTCTTTTCCGCAGTGTCTGTCACAGCATTCACTACAAGACTCAAGCGATGAGGCTACGGCAATAGCTTTCGAACTGGAGTAAATATATTTGTTGTTCATGATTCAGAAATTAACCCCTTCCCAACCAAGAAGCCTTTGTATTTAATTCTGCATACCACCTGACGATTTCATGAAGTATTAAGAGAAATTTTTTATACAAGAGGAATTAGGGAAACTTTTTATTAAGCCCAAAACTTAAAAAAAAAAATTCTTCGGTAAATAAAATGATCTGAAGAGTGCGTAAAAATGTTCACTCCATCTGCTCAACAAAATTTTCAGAATACCCACATTTCAAACCACAGAATTCAGTTCTTCAGCACTTTCAAGCAATCTTGGAGAGGTTTTTGCTGGTGATCTTTCAGGAAAAAAGATTTGAAAGAAAATGGGTGTGTATATTTAATTTAGATCATTCGACAGCCCTGGCAAGCTGTTGATATTTTGCATAAGGATGTCGTTATTACATGATACGGGTTTATTAAAATATCGCAGTTTTTCCCGTAATTTATTGCTGTATTTCGGATGTATAGGAACTCATTTTCATAGGATATCTGCGAAGCTCTAAGCGACACTATTTCTGTAACATACTGAGAAATTAAACAGCAAAATTGAACAAAACAAAACAAAACACTTAGGACAAAGCCTGCATCCTACATGTTTAATCCTGTGTTATGGTCTTGATATTTGACTAATTAATTATAGAATCAGATTACTTGACACTTTCCCCTGTTTCAAGCCTGCCATTAAGTTTGGTCCAAATCGTATCAAAATTCTTTCAACTATAGGACTACATAATAGATAGATAGATAAATAGATAGATAGAGAGACAGATAGAAGCAGGAAGTCAAATGATGAGAAGGTGTTGTGTTTTCGCGAGTTTAAGCAGAGCTAAACGCTTACACGGGGAAAGCTGACGACAGCGGCCAGTAAGGAGATGATTCAGTTAGCTGTCAGCAGTCCTCTCGTGAGAAAGATCTAGTCCACCCACGAGGAACACATGTGACACACCCCTGCTATACCAGAATTTAGGAAAGAGAGCTCAGACCTAGATTAGCCACCGAACAGGCTAGACAGAAGGAGACAAGCGACCCTATAGAGAGGTCGAGACGGAGATTAGCTTGAGAACAGAGAGAGAGAGAGATAGCGAGACAGGGAGGTAGCTACCCAGGACTTATACTATTATACCTGTTAATATTTCCAAGACAAATAAAGATAGTCCCATACTATTCTTTACCTCTCCCGTCACTACATGACATCTGGTGGGGAAACTACTACAAGATATAAAAGCCGCTTCTGACCACAAGTCTAAAATATACTTCTCTACAATTAACTACAAAGTCTTTATGACATTTGGTAGGCAGTTTAACGTATACGAACCTCGTCTACGAATCAACATTAAATTCCTACAAAATATCAAGATTGACAACAACCAACAATATCAGCTCCTGCCCCTCCGTCTCCCAGATCATTACGCTGATGCAGAGGTCAAGAGATCACTCGACGCCTTGCAAGTAGCTTAACGACAAACCAGCAAATCTGCGGACATCGTCTCCGAATTAAAAGCAAATTTCTACAAAAGCAACCGAGACTACAAGGTTAGCTTCAGTTCTACAAAGTCTACAGCCATCTACAATCAACTACAATTAACAACTCTACGTCGTCTGTATAATCTTCTACACGCACCTACAAGTAGCGGCGGTCTTCATCCCACACCGAATAAATCACTAGAGAAAAGGACAGAGAAAACTTCCACATAGAATAAAGGGAACAAACAAACGAAGAGTGAGACACGATTTACAATTCATCTTACTCACTCGTCTTCACTCAAGTTACTCATCGCTACTCATTCACTCACCACAGCTACCAGTGTGGGAAGCCGACGTCACCATGTGCTGAGATGACATCACAACGCGAGTCTGCCATGCCAAGCAACGTGTGACGGACACCAGGCACTTCTCACCCACTACTCATTACTCATTATTCACATAGCTCCTACTCATATTCACTTATTTTCACAGTTGTTGGAAATTGACGTTCTATGTTGAGGTTTGCCTGGGACAGCCGTTAACCACTACAAATACCAGGCCATGGAGTTTCCTGAGTAATATCGTCCATCAACACACCACTAGAATTATCAAGAGATCTTCAATCAAACCTGTATTTTCTTCCGAGATCGACTTTTGTAACGACACACCTCTACGATCTGTATCAATTGCTTAAAAATTATACTTGCTCATTTCTTCTCAGTGCTAAAATTAGCTATATTCAACTTATTTAATCATCTAGTTTGCTAGGACATAAATAAACAAGAGGCGTATTTCATAACATCATATCTTAATGACAGGAATATTTTCGCAACCACCCACGTTAATACCAGATGACACACAAATTGCCACAACATCAGACTCACAATTAAGAGACAGCCCACCCATTGTACAACCCACACCACACGTTATAGATAAGGAAACAAATACGGGAGTTTCGGATGATGAGTGGGAAACCCCTTCAGATGTTGAGAGTATCGACTTCGCAGCTGCCTTAAATACGTATGCCAATATACTTAACAGGGTTCACCGGTCCGGTCATACATATTCTACCATTCCCTCACATAACGATAAACTCGTACAAGTTGAATTAACAGGGCAATCATTAAAGATGAATCAAGAAACAAATACTGCTGATCTAAAAACCACCTCACGTTTTTGTGTATCACGAGGATAAGACTGCCCCAAAATTCTCTGGCACAGACAAGGATCGCATTGATGTCATTTCATTAATCAGTCAGTGCGAACAAATGTTCATCAAGCGCCACATACTAGATGAACAAGAGAAAATTGCTATTTTTTCATCTTGCATAAGCCAGGAAAGATGTCCAGCAAGCAATTTATTGCGCTCCGATAAGCTACATCGTGCTAGGACATATGATGAATTTAAAACTGAATTTCTGAAGAAATTTTCTGGAGGTATGAACTTCTTGCCAGGTATAATTCCAGAATTACATAAAATTGTAGATCTTGTAAGGGAGCACACTACAAACCATGTGCTCAGTGAAATAACTGCTGATGTCTCCACAATCAAGAGAACCCTATTAGCTACTCTGGAGAATTCTAAGTGGATAACAGATGATGGAAAGATGTCCCCAGACCTCGTCGTGGACATCATTGGTTATGTAGCTGCCTTGTGTAAATTACCTGATAGAACCCTTAAGATCGCCAAAACAATCGCGTACATCCCTGGAATGTGCTTACTAGACTTAATGAACGAGGTAGAGATGCAGTAGTAAAGCAGGTGTGGTCGACACACATGCACATTCTGGTAGAATCAGGGTACCTGAGACAGTATCAGCTGTGAAAACATCAACACCGACCCCAAACAGAGAACAAAATCGATCGCGACCTGAAATGAGGCAGCCCAAACAAGCAAAGACGCCTAGACCTCGTTCCCACACGCCTTCCTACAGGCAGTTTCATAAGTTTTCGCGCAGCCCGAGCAGGTCTCGCGCTATAAACAACACTTTTTATGGGAAATCACCTCGTAGGTCACAGTCAAGGGATAGGTCCATTCTGTGTCATTACTGTGCAAAACCAGGACACACAAGGTATGAATGCTTTATCAAGGCAAAGAGGATAATCAAAAGACACAAGGGTTTGGTCCTTACTGTAGGCATCATAGATACCAAGGGCACTGGACTAGTGATTGCAAAACAGTAGAAAAAATTGTGTCTATGTTCAAATCGGGGAAGACCAAGTCATGACAAAAAACGAACAAACATAAAAAAGAACAAGGTTAAACTTCACATAGGAGGCATGTTGGGAAATGAGTGTATCTTGATACCAGCTGTATGTGAGGATCAAAACGTTTCCTTATTTTTAGATACAGGCTCTCCAGTGAACTTAATAACATATGAAGAACTCAATAGAATTCTTAAAATAAAAAAAGTAACTTTTCTGGATGAAGCTGATTTAGAATTAAACACAGTAGATGGTCAAGAGATTACAGTAAAAGGTATGATAAGATTAAATCTCAGTTTCACAGAAACTACAAGACCATTCTCTGCATTGTTCTATATCGTTGAAAACTTAGCAATTAAAGCTCATATGTTACTGGGCTTAAGATCCATGAGAACTGAGAACATAACTATACTCCCACAAATGAATGGAATAGACTTTGATAATGAATTTATAGAGGAAATAACTTCAGAGCCCTCACCGATTGGTAGAAGAGAGCCAAAAAGAATTGGTAATATTAAAGGCTTAAACAAACATACACAAACAGATGAGTGTATAGATCCACTTACACCAGCAACCCCATCCTCCAGAATTAGTGACCCAGCTAACAGTACTGATTTATCAATTTTTCCAGCCCATCTCACTAATGATTTGGTTATACCACCTAATTCATACATGAAGGTTACCATAAAGAGCAAATTACGGAATAGTACTGTTCTTGTCTTAGAAGAATTATGTAAAGTAAAAGGATTGACAGAAGAAAACGCATTATGTCATACTAACGACGAAGAGCTAACTCAGATATTCATTAATAATCACATGAATGGGGAAGTTCAGAAGAAGAACGGAACTTGCATAGTTAATATTGAAAAATGTATAGCCCAGTTGAAGGAAATAAAAATTGGTGGAGAAACAAGTGAGATAAAATCAACGGATAGAGAAAGAATAAAGAGAATTTAATTCACTCAGGTGAATTTGACGAAGAAAATGATTTGTTAACCCTGCTGGAAACACACAGGGACACCGTAGCCTTGCCCGGAGAACGATTAGGGTGTACTAACTTGATTAATCACATGATTAATGTGCACCCAGAAACACCACCAATTTTCGTACCAGCTTATCGCATACCACACTCCCAACGTACACTTGCTAATCAGTATGTCGATGAAATGTTAAAGCTTGGAATTATTGAGCCTTCAGTTTCTCCGTGGAACGCTCCCCTTTTCTTTGTGCCCAAGAGAAATGGAGAAATGCGTGCGGTAGTAGATTACCGTAAACTAAATAATCACACCATCCCAGACAGATTTCCCATGCCATTGCTAAGTGATGTTCTACAGAATATTGGTCCTGAGAATAATATATTCTCGACCATCGATCTCCTAAACGGATACTATCAGATTCCGGTATCTCAGGAGTCACGTAAATACACTGCCTTTTCAACAAACAGAGGCCATTATCAATATACAAGAATGCCAATGGGACTGAGGACAGCCCCTGGTACGTTCCAGCGTCTTATGAATTACGTATTGTCCGGAATTTTAGGACAAGGAATATTTGTTTATCTTGACGATATTATTATCGCAACGAAGAATATTAAGGATCATCTCAGGAAATTAGACTTACTCTTACAAAAGCTTAGTGATGCTGGATTAAAAATTAAACTTTCTAAATGCAAATTTTGCTTTAAGGAAATAAATTTCTTAGGCCACAAATTAAGCTCTGATGGTATTCACACCACTGATGACAAAATACAGGCAGTGAGAGATTTTCCTGAACCCACTACGACTGACGAAGTTAGACAATTTTTAGGTCTGGCTGGGTACTATAGGTCCTTCGTACCACAGTTCTCTCATATAGCCTTCCTCTATTCCAACTACTCAAAAAAGATGCTGTATTCCAATGGGAAGAAGAACAAAAAGGGCATTTAACAATCTAAAAATTAAACTAACGAATGCACCTTGTTTAGCATATCCAGATTACACGAAATCATTTCTTATTTGTACAGACGCATCAGTTAAAGGATTAGGGGCTGTACTGATGCAGGAAGATAAAAGAGGAAAGAATCAACCAATTGCATTTGCCAGCAGACAAACAAGAGGTGCAGAAAAGAATTATAGCACTACAGACTTAGAGGCACTTGCAGTGATTTTTGCATTACAAAAGTTTCGAGATTTGGTATATGGTTACGAAATCCACTTATTCACCGACCATAAACCACTGGTGGGTATGTTTAAAGAAAAACTCCTTTCTGGGAGGAGAGCAAGATGGAAATGTACAGTTGAAAACTACAATGTACAAATACATTATATACAAGGTAAAATGAATATAGTAGCTGACGTATTATCTAGGAACCCGAACACAATTCAGGTTGCGGCGTTAGATCTCAAAGGAAATATCCCAAACCACGAGGATATCGCAAAGGCACAAAGACTTGACCCAGTATGGTCAAAAGTAATATACAAGTTAGAAAGTGGAGATGACATACAATTACCCAAACTGCATGTCCCACTTGAACAATTCACAATGGTCAATAATACATTATACAAAATTAACTCTAAACAACCAAAACGCCAAAGAAATACTAACCAGTTGGTAGTACCTAATGACATGATACCCCAAGTATTACGAATGATACACGACAGCCCACATGCAGGACACCCTGGAAAGGATAAGACATTCAACCAAGCCCAGCTATTATATTACTGGCCTTCATTACGAAGAGATATACACAATCATATAGACAGATGCGAATCATGTGCGAAACACAAAGGATACCCAATCACACCTGCACCGATGGGTAATTACCCAGTACCACATCAGCCATGGGACGTTGTCGCTGTTGATTTACTCAAGATGCCATTATCATACAATAATAACCTATACTTATTCGTAGCAACGGATCATTTTTCCCGTTATGTCATTTTAGCTCCAATTAAAGATAAGACAGCAGAGACAGTAGCAAAGGCAATAACAGATAATGTAATATGTCGCTTTACTACCCCAAAGGTATTAATAAGTGATAATGGAGGAGAATTTAATTCTGAGATCTTACAAGAAATATGTAAACAATACAACATTAAAAAAGTTAACGTTTTGGCCTATCACCCAGCATCGAATGGGTTGGTAGAGACAAAATAAAAAGGTATTAGATGTGCTACGACACATTCTCAGTGAAAATTATGCAAGCTGGGATGATTGGATTCCCAGAGTAGAGGCCTCCATTAATGGGTCTATAAATAAATCCATTGGTGACACACCACATTTCATTATATATGGCACGGATAAAAAATTACCATATGAGCTCCTAGAAGGTGACAGCATGCCTATATACAATTACGATGATTACTCTAAACTCCGTTTACGTGAATTCCAGGACATACACAAAAGAGTACAAAAACAATTAACGATGTCCAAGGAAGAAATGACGGAGGCATTTAACAAAAAGGCAAAAAGATTCACCTATCAGCTTAGGAGACATTGTTTACGGAGTCATTCATACGAGAGACAATAAATTATCCCCTAAATTTGAGGGCCCATACAGAGTAATTAACATAAAGGCAAACAAAGTTTTAATTAAGTCACTTTCAAGTGGCGAGGAAAACAAGTTCATATTGACCATTTAAAACGAGTTTCAAGGGAATTATCACATAATTATTCAGCCTCGGATACAACCGAACAGGTGAACGTACCTCAAGAAACCAAGCAAGAACACAACAATGATTACAAAAAGAAATTAAGGTCATATACCAAACAATCGAACATAGGTGCAACTATTCCAATGAAATCTACAGTACATCATTTACGAGAATTAAATATCGATTTAAACTCCTTCTATAAATGAAATAACAGCCAACCGTAACGCACATCATCACTATCATCAACCACAGCTTTATAGGAAATTAATAGATTTTTTTTTTCGGTAGGTTACGATGAAGGGACTTATGCTATGGATTCTCCTATACATAGTACCTAGACCCCAAGCATATAGTACGACAAGGATGCCTCATAGCTCCAACGGCCACGACTACAATCGTCAAGGATGTCATGAGTACTGAAATAAGTCTAGATTACTTGTATGACTTACCTACTTATATAGAAAGACTTGCGACGCCGATGCGAACTCTGGACTTCAAGATAGGGAATTATGTTTCACAATCACATATCACCAAGGAAGTGGATGAAATGGTGAAGTTAGCGAAATGGAAACTAGAACAGGCGAAGTCAACTATGCTCGTCATGATCCAAGATCTCCCATCTTCTGGAACAGAGGTGCTGAGCGACAGGAACAACATCACACGTACTCGCCAAAAGCGCGGTTTGTTCGATCTGGGCGGCGCAATTCTTGGGAACATCTTTGGATTGGCTACAGAGGATGACCTTAAAGAAATAAACAAAAAATTTAATAAGATAGCTCAGGTACTAACATACCAAGATAAATTCATCACAGGACAGAACTTGGCAATGAAAACAATTGTGAAAAATCTGAAACAAGCAGAAAACGTAGCTCTCGAGAGTATAGATAAAATAAATAACTTGGAGGGTAACGTTACCCTTTTCCAGCACTTCTCCATCATCACAGAACATATTGACACGATTCTACTACAATTAGAGAACACTAGAGATCATTTCAGGGCACTTATGCAAGGAATTTCGAATGCTGGTGATGGCAAGATCACAAATGACTTACTCCCAGTTCATGAGCTACGTCAGATAGTTAGTCAAGGCATACATAAACATAAATTGAAGCCATTGTTCCGCAGTAGGGAATTTATGCAATATTACCCGTACTTGGAAGCAACACTAACACCCACATCAGTGATAGTTCATACCATTCATCACGGAAGACCTGTTCACAGTATACCAAATACACCCCTTCCCCTATAGAAACAACAACACTTTAGTCATCATCAACATCAACACAGACACCGAACTCATCATGGTCTCCAAGAGACGAGACACTGTCACTTTCGCAAGTGAGTCAACGATTGAGCGAAAGTGCCGCACATCCTTACATGCTGTTCATCTTTGTCCTGCGTACATTTTCACGTTTCAGCCTACTGATACGGTCCCTGTGAAAATGGCTATCATCAGCAATAACAATATTCATCATCATTGCAACTTCACTTTTGCTCCAGATAAACTTGTACACCATCAACGCATTGGACACTCGCAGTTTTATTTCCTCATAACACATCAGTTTACATAGTCTGTCCAGATATACCACCATCTCATACATCAGCCTCAGGATTATACATAGCACCAGACTACTGTGCGGTATTTACACCATCCATGTCTACTTTTTCCACCATCAATCACTACGCCATCCTCAATCATACACACAAACATTTCCACCCACTGCCTGATATGGACTTAAACATGAGCACAAGTATTAAGCTGACTTCACCTAAGTTTGAAACTATGCAGCTGATCAATGAAACAATGAAGCCCTGGGAAGATTTGAGTTTGAGTATGTTCAACCCATATTATGTGTATAGCCAAGCACCTTCTGTCTTCATAATTATCTGCATTGTTGTTGCAGTATTGCTGTTGGCCATGCACAGAATGCATGCAAGAATTGCTAATTTGGAGTCATTGTTTAGTGGGGAGAGTTAACATCACATTTAACCACCCTGAATGAAGTGTATATATTTTGTGTATAGTATTAATTATATATATAAAAAAAAAAAAAAAAAAATAATAATAATAATAATAATAACACAAAGAAGAATGACCCATATATGGCAGACCAGTACCATTATCTTTAAATGAAATATTAGTAACTCTTACAATATTCTTAATTTTAAACTATTTTTATTCTTGCATGTATGCAATTCACTATAATAACCCAAGTACATACTGTATTACAGTTAAATAATTTACTTTAATGCATTTATTCCAATATGTATTCAACTTATTTAAAATGTAATATTACTGAATAATCACTATTTACTATGAATAATATATGTATACAATATTCATACAATTATGTTACTTTACAATATTATGTATTTCACTTAATTAGCTTATAAGTTCATTATAATGTGTATGTAGTATGTATTAATATATATTAACTATTAAATGTCGATGGTACGTCATTTTCGCGCGGCCGAGCAAATATAGGACTACATAATAGATAGATAGATAAATAGATAGATAGAGAGACAGATAGAAGCAGGAAGTCAAATGATGAGAAGGTGTTGTGTTTGCGAGAAGCGAGCAGCGCTAAACGCTTACACGGGGGAAAGCTGACGACAGCGGCCAGTAAGGAGATGATTCAGTTAGCTGTCAGCAGTCCTCTCGTGAGAAAGATCTAGTCCACCCACGAGGAACACATGTGACACACCCCTGCTATACCAGAATTTAGGAAAGAGAGCTCAGACCTAGATTAGCCACCGAACAGGCTAGACAGAAGGAGACAAGCGACCCTATAGAGAGGTCGAGACGGAGATTAGCTTGAGAACAGAGAGAGAGAGAGAGATAGCGAGACAGGGAGGTAGCTACCCAGGACTTATACTATTATACCTGTTAATATTTCCAAGACAAATAAAGATAGTCCCATACTATTCTTTACCTCTCCCGTCACTACATGACATCTGGTGGGGAAACTACTACAAGATATAAAAGCCGCTCGACCACAAGTCTAAAATATACTTCTCTACAATTAACTACAAAGTCTTATGACACAACTCACCTTACCCTTTAATCTTCACCTTCCATCAAATTTTTTCAAAACTGAATTACTATATCCTTGCTTGACCCCGAACACTTCTATAATGTCTGGTCCAAATCGAATCAGAACTGTTTGATTTTGCCTATGCTCGTCATGGTCACATGGAGAAACTGCTTTTTCCTTGTGACCTTGACCCTAGTGTTATCAAAATCGGATAACTTTCATTAGTGCATTGTTCTCGGCTTTTGCATTCATTTTGATCCAAATGGTTTCAAGACTAAGTTAACTGTGCCCTGTGACCATGATCTTTATCTTATTGTTCTCAGAATCTTTCCCTTTCATTCTTATCTGACCCTTAGTCATTCCACGGACTTTGATCTAAATTAGATAAGTATTGCTTATGAGTTAACACACGGGCAGTCAGATCCACTCACGTCCAGTGAAACGAATATACATCATCGCTAACGCACACAGGTGCAAAGAGGCAACATACAAGTAGTAGCTGTATTTGTCCCTGTGTGTAACAGCTGTATTTGTCCCTGTGTGTGTGTGTGTGTGTGTGTGTGTGTGTGGCACAGCCGAAACTGAAAAAAAAAATCGATGAAACTTGGTAGGTTGATTGCAACTGTGTGGCAGATGGATTCGTTTGAATGTACCGTTGACTGAAATTTCCTAGAGGGGTGTTTTGACTCCTAATTGTTCCCCTTGTTTTCACAGTTGATCGGCCGGGTATGCCGCGAGTACTTGCTCTTGCATCGACGCCGAAATCTTTGGTTTTGAGGAAAGTGAAGCTCTCATTTGAGCAGATGTTGAGCGGCCTGATTGGACCACGGAGCGCTTGACACTGCTAATGAAAGGTAAGCCTTCCAGTACGATGAAGTCGTGATGTGTCGTTATTGCTACAACCAGACGTTTTTTTCTTCTATTCAGGGGAAAACTCGTATTATGAAAAGGTTTACGAAGTTCATATATAGTTCCCCTAGTATGTAAACTCTCTCCCAAACTGAATGTTCTCTAATCGTGTTGAAGAGGCAGAACTAAAATAATGCGTCTTCTGACTGATGAGGTAAAGTTACTCGGAGCCTCCCCGCAGTAGATCTTAACAAAATGTAATTCAGTTTTAGATCTTCGTTTGGCTATACTCCTGCTATCTTTTGACGATTTTATTCAGCCTAGGACAACCTTTTGGAAATGACGTTGTTAAAAATAGCGTTCACTAGCACCTTCACCACGAGGGGGCTCTTCTATGACTGTTATAATCGTCTGAAGAGAGAACCATTAAAGAAAACTCATCACTGTACCGAAGCTGTTCATCCCTTAGCTGTAGATTACTTATTATCGATTTTATTTCTGGTGACATTATATTGTTTACTGGAATGAAGGGAAACCTACTGCATCAGAAATATTTGAGAGCTATCACCTTATTGCATGATAGAAAAAGGGAACTGCATATTTTTATCGCAGTATCCCGAATTCCAAGAAACGCAGATACAAATGGTTTGGTGATAGGGACTTAGATACACACACACACACACACACACACACACAAAGCTCAAAGCAACTAGTCCTTTACAAGCTCTTTATGAAATATGTCAAAATTTCCAGTGAATCGAAAAGCATTTAAGCCCTTGATTATTAAGACGTCTTTCCAGTATATACTTGTTACCGTCAGACGATTTTATCATCATTACTAGCGACTTTCCGAGCTCAAGGGGTCCGATTTATCTCTCAGTATGCCAGTCAGAACAAGATGTCTTCCCTAACTTATCATAATCTTTCGTACAGTTGGTAAATATAAAAGAACATCCTCTGGCTGTGATTGTTAAAGCATGCAAGTCTTTTCTCACTTCATCATCATCCTTGTTTTACTCTATGACGTGTGGCGACAACCTGCACTCTTTTTCAAATCCAGGGCTCAGTAATGTATTTTCCTTTGGTTAGATGATTTGCATTACCTCTTTTAAGTGATTACTTTTTTTTTTTTGCTCTTCGGTATCCTCTTGTGTTTTACTGATGCAAACTGGCGATATTAGAAAGACATGCCTATTGAAGGAGGACCGAGATATTATATGGGAGCTAAGGCGATAAGGGAGAAGTGCTATAAAGTTTTCTCCGCGAACGAGAAAACGACTTTGATCTTCACAAACAAATCAATGGGCTAACGCCTGTCACAGAGGATTTCCACCCCCAGGATGTACTGTACAGGGGTAGGAGAATGTAGATATTACCCATATCTCCGCTATATCCTGCAAAATCAAATATGTGTTACGAAAGAATATCAAGGTTGAGTTTTAAGGCCACGATCCTGCATTCTTCTCTTTTCATTTATACAAAGTTAAATTCATAAATGAGTCTGGAGAAGGGCATAAACCTTAAAACAAGGGCTAGTGGCATTTCGCAGTGGTATAGTGATAGGAAGAGGGGAGGGGAGATAAAGGTAAAGACGGTGAAATTGAAAATATTAGCATAAGAGAGTGATATGGTACTAGGAGGAAGGTAGGGAAGATACAGGGCACAGACGTTGAAAAAGAATTTAGTAGTAGTAATAGCAGCAGCAGCAGCAGCAGTAGTAGTAGTAGTAGTAGTAGCATTAGTAGTAGCAGTAGTAGTAGTACCAGCAACAACAGAGAATGGTATGGTGTAAATGGTTATTTGTTTCGGACAACTGTTGACTTGTTAGTATGAGGGGCAAGTGATTAGAGAAGTAGTAAGTTATCTGATAGTTCATGGAGCTGATTTCAGGCTGGGACATGGAACAATTTGATTGTTTTAATATCGTTAAAACAGGTTTTTTCAAATCTTCCATAAAACTCACAGCCGTCATTAATAACTTACCACTCATGTGTGTTATTACATCAGTCCTAAGTGAGACTGTCTAAGCATGTAGTCAGTGGGGAAGATGGGTATTAATGTCAAACTGGTGATATACGAAGTTGTTTGACACGTAGGAAGACTGCTGGACATTATTGAAAAGGCTGTCAAGACTATGTCCAGAGTCTTACAGTCATGGGATCTCAACTCACAACAAAGTGTCCTCCAGGCAAGAGGCCAGTACCAAACTAACTGAGCCACCCAGTCGCCGCGCCCCCTATGCCCCCTATGCCGTCAATTTCCGCTCTCCCTTCTACCCTTCCTTCTGTCCTCACTCACCCTGCCTCCCTGCGGCGTCACTAACAATGCAACCCTATCTCGGCTCCCTCCTCCCTCCTCTCCCTCGCTGGCTCAATGCAGTTCATTCCATTTCTCTGCACTGGACGTTCTTGCATGCAATTGTCCTTCAGTTAACGCTGGTTCATTGACCGCTGTCTTCCCCCTCCTCCGCCTCCTCCTCCTCCTCCTCCTCCTCGCTGAGTATACACAGCACAAAAATCCATTACAACCATACTGTATCCTATGC
The DNA here is from genome assembly GCF_032717465.1 of Coenobita brevimanus. Lineage (NCBI taxonomy): Eukaryota > Metazoa > Arthropoda > Malacostraca > Decapoda > Coenobitidae > Coenobita > Coenobita brevimanus. The sequence goes on from NC_136954.1 coordinate 886,002, forward strand.
TCCACTGATGTCTTTACAACCTTGTTCTTCTAATGCCCATTAAAAAAAAGGGAGAAAAAAAAAAAAACAGACATCTCCACGACCAGAGTCAAATGAAATTTTAAACAGAACACTGGACGGTCTGAATATTACGAGTATCAGTACCAGTGTAAAGTACTACATTTTTCGCTCTCAGACAGGTGATATCGGCATCTTTATCAGTGTACACGAGGTTACCCGCAGTACAAGACCTTCTCCTTTGAAGGATGCTGATAGCCAAGTTGACCCTTACTAATGCTGACGAAGCATAAATCGAGGAAGGCTTAATGTAGGTAGAACTGCATGCATATGCATATTAGTCTGTTAATTTCATCAGCATGACCTTGGCAGAAATGTGCAAACTTATGGACATGCAATCGACACCTGGTTTAAAATGTCCACCACACGTCAGGTTTTGAACTCCAGACTCAGAAATACACGAAGATCAGGAGACGAACATGCTCCTCAGATGACTAATTGAACCTTTAAACAATTCCTTACTGAACACCACTTACGTGTATTATATTGCGCAGCTAAAAATGCTGTTCACAATGCCATATTTCCATTTCTTTCATCGCCCGTACTCTGACTTTGATTCCCTGCACTTTTCTTTCTTTGCGAATGTTGTTTTAGAAGTTGTTTCATTTATCGTATCCCTAGTCTATTATGCACGGCTTTATCTTATTTCATTTTGTTCTCTCTCTCCTTCCCTCACTCTCACTTCGCTCCTTCACTCACTCTCTCCTCTCTTCATTGCTTACTGTCTCGTCACTCCTTTCTGTCTGTCTGACTCATTCCCTCTGCCACTGCCTCTCGATCCCCATTCCCTACACTAATGCAGGGTTACAGCGGCCTGCCCTTAACATCCCATTAGTTGGCGACCCTAACGGCTCCTCCCCCCCTCCTCCCTCTCCCTCCCTCTCTCTCTCTCTCTCTCTCTCTCAAAACACAACACACACACACACACACACACACACACACACACACATATATATATATATATATATATATATATATATATATATATAGATAGATAGATAGATAGATAGATAGATAGATAGATAGATATAGTTATATAAGTATAGATAGATAGATAGATAGATAGGTATTTCTTTATCTATTTACTTGCAGAGTCAGGTAAGATATTTTCTTGTAAGCAAACGAGGTTGAATGCAACTACTGTTTCTGCGCTATTTAATTGCTGCTCAATGCTTTCGATGCGTCGGGCTATGCCACGTAGCTTAGGCCTACGCATCGAAAGCATTGAGCAGAGATTAAATAATGCAGAAACAGCAGTTGCATTCAGTCTCGTTTGCTTACAAGAAAATATCTTACCTGACTCTGCAAATAAAATACTCCATGATGAGGGCGCCAGGGACACTGGGATTACCCGCAGACTCAGGAAGGAACCTGTGGAACACCGACTGCAAGAGAAGCAGCAGCTTGTTATCCAAAGAAAGCCTCCGTGAAGTTTGAGAAGGATTGAATGAAGCCGATATCCTCTAAACTATAGGAAAATCCGTTCAAGATGAATGATACCGACTCCATCAGCAACACCGTCAAGGCGTGGACGCTAGATGTATTGCCAAGAGCTCCAGGATGTATGAAAACAATAATAAACTCCCTAAACCTATGACAGGACTTATCATCCTTGTCTCCAACCTTGAACTGACGCAGGGACAAGAAAAAATACTAAATAAGAGACTCAACTGCCACTATGTGACTAAACCCCAACTCCACCGTAAGGGGCTTGAGGCTGAAGTCCTCCTAGACGATATTCAGAAACTGAAGAGAGGGCAAAGTTGAAACAACAAGTGAACTCCAAGTCTCCCTTATCGCCGAAACTTCTATAACAAAGGGTTCATTCCAGAGCAACCTCGCTCACAAACGACACCTGCAAGCAGCCAAACAACTTTTCCCAAATGAGGACATGGTCGTCAGGAAAGCAGACAAAACCGCAGCTATTGTTATCATTTCAAAGCAGCACTATCCCCCCCCCAAAAAAAAAAAAAAAAAAAAATGGATAACAACCTCTCTGACACCCTCAAGTTCACGAGGATTAATCGCAACTCTGCGGAAGAAATTGAGAAGTCGACGTTGTGATTGAAGCTATCAACGCCACTACAAACTGCTTCCACTACCCTAAACTAACAGTTCAATATTCCCTTGGCTATGCTTATGGCAACGTCAAGACACACAGATCAGGCTACCTCCTTCTTCCCATAATCTCACAGATCCCGACTGCTACTAATTGATAGCAAAGAAAATGAACGAAATGCTCACACCCTAGGTACAATACCTGCGGACTACTCCCGGACATCAGCTATCCATTTCCTCGAGATTCTGAAGGATGTACCTTCTGCAGATCACCTCATCACTTCTTTGGACGTCGAAAACATTTTTTACCAACGTACCCGTGGGCCGCACAATACAATAATTTTCGACCGAGTATGTAGGTGTGAAGAAACTACTCCCCTCGGCATGCCAGAAAGCCCTGTTGGAACTTCGTACTAAAACGGCTGCCTTCATCTGCCCCCGTGAAAAGGTGTACTATACCTCCAGATTGATGGTGTTGCCTTGGTCAGCCTCTAGGCGTATTCTTTGCAAACTTTTTATGGGTACAATCGAGACCAGTATATCGACTGAGGACCGACCTTCAATATACTGACGCTATGTGGATGACATTTTCGTAAGAGCAAAGGACATTCAAGAACTTCAGAGTCTCAGACATCGCCTCATCGACGCCTCCGGCCTAAATTTCACTTTCGAAGAGTCTACCCAAGGCTGCCCCTCCTTCCTCGATGTCCTAGTGACAGCCCACGACTCTGGAATCACAACTTCAGTCTACGTAAAATCATCTAATAAAGGACTATGTATCAACAGCAAAAGTGGATGCCCTCAGCGATATTTACGCTCCGCCATCAATGGCTACGTCCGTCGTGCCCTTATCCACTGTTCCTCAGACAGCAACAGTGTTCATTCAGAGCTGGAAAGACTTACGCAAGTTCTCGTTAACAATTGATATCGGAATAGCGACGTGGAAGACGTAATGAAGAATGCAGTCAACAAATGATACTCAAGCTACAGTGCCCCTTCTCTCAGTAACGAAAAAATAACTTTGTACTACCGAATTTGCGTGTCTACAGAGTACAAAGCTGACGAAACAGTAATGAAAAATATTTATAAAAATATCAAACGCACAGATCCTAACAAAAGCATCGTACTATTTACATACTATAAGACCTGCAAAACCTCCCAGCTACTACTCAAGAACCGTCCTGGCGTGAGAAGAACACCCATGCAAGAAAACCACGTCATCTACCGACATACCTGCACTAGTGAAGACTGTGGGCCTCATACCTACCTAGGAGCGACGAGAACTAAACTGTCAAGGCGTCTCATGTGTCACCTACAGAAAGGATTGATAAAAAAAAAAAAAAATCACTACAGAACAAGTCACAACACCTCCCTCACATGTCAGCACCAAGAAAAAGGCACTGAAATAAATGGCCGCGAAAAAGATCCACTTAGACTCACGTTTCTGGAAGCACATTACATTTCCAAGCTGAAATCTGCAATCAACGCACAAGAAGAAGATTTAGAAGTCTTCCATCATGTAAACGATCACAAACGGCTGTAGGCTAACTCATTCCACTAATGAGACAGTCACATGCCTTCCATCACACCCTCCTGGCCGACCAGTCACGTGCTAACATTTTCAGTACTAAAATGTAATAACCGAAAGCGTCTATAGCACTGAAAAGGTCAGCTCCTCAAAAGACACGTCTTAGCACATGCCCGCTATATAATGAGGTCTCGCTCCACCCGCAGTTATTGGTCTGACGATGTTCCCAGGAAGGAACGAAATGTTACCAAATACACCACCATTTTTACTGTTACTCAGAAGTCTAAATGAAAATCAACGTAGCCTAGACCGAAGCATGGAAAACATTGTGCAGAAATTTAATAATGCAGAAATAGCAGTACCATATATCTATCTATCTATCTATATCTATATATCTATATCTGTATCTATATCTATCTATCTATCTATCTATATATATGTGTGTGTGTGTGTGTGTGTGTGTGTGTGTGTGTGTGTGTGTGTGCGGAGACTTCACCGTGAAGAAATGTACGCTAATTGATCATAAGAGAAATAAAAGCAAAAACAAAAAGCACTTTCGTATCTTACATCTTCATGCATACTGACATAGAGACATGAGGGTGAAGGTCTCAGAAACAAGCCTGCAACGCCTTAGTGTCCATGTCTAACGCATGACAGGGAGCATCAGCGTCTTGAAGATGTGAATCATCGTCCTTGTAATAAAAATGAAAATGCATCTCAAATATGCGAACTGATAAAGCCTTAAGATCACAAACAAGATAAGTGCATAGGAAAATCTAAACATCTGACCCACCACGTTTATGAACCACCCTTGGCAGTGTTAGTGAACCTCTCCAAGACCGATGTGACCTCCTCCACTTGACTGAATAGACTACACTACTTCATCAAGCAAGCCAACAAATTTCGACCTTGGATTTGGCCAACGAGAACATTAGTCTCAGTGGTTTCGCCTCCTCTTGAAGTGCGTCGAGAGCACACAACAGCTCCACTAGGATAATGCATCACTATCATAGTCAAGGCTGATAACTATAAAGGTTCTGACTGATCTTCCACAGTGAGTCAGCGCACTGTTGAACCCAGCTCCCATTCCATGCATATGATGAAAAGTTAGGGGATATGGACACATTCCTATCTTCATTACTTACTGGAAGGAACTCAGATGTTTTCCCTCCACACTTGACAGCTCTTTCGGGTCTGAGTACAGGCCAGGTTTGGGCAAGATGATTGCAAAACTTCCCATAGAACCTCCAGGTTTAATGAGTTCAGAGCTTTCTTGAGACTGACATCGACTGCTAGCAGTCCCTCCCAAATTGCACGTTAGCGATCCAAGAAAACTTTGAGTCCTATGATTCAGTCAACTATAGATTTAAGGGGGATGAATTTGAATTATTCTTGCCTCTGAAACTTTAGCAATTAGTTCCTAGTTTGCATAAAAATCTGTGATAAAAACCTTATGTCTCAATAAGCACTGTAACACCACTGGAAGTATTTACGTTGGCGTCCTATCCCTTTCAAGACAACGATGGCCAAACCACTGTCCAGCCAAAAGGATAAATATTAGTTCACCAAAAGGCTTTCACGGCTGCATTAAATCTCGGGATCATGGCATCGTCCGCAGTTTTGATGATTTCCACAGTGATTCTGCAAACACCAGCCACCCAGCCGTTCTTCAATTTAACCACTATCTTCCTTACTTCATTTAGAGGTGTGGCGTTCTCTCTCTCTCTCTCTCTCTCTCTCTCTCTCTCGTGCCCCTACTCATCTAGCTAATGCCTCCTCCTCCTCCTCTGAGTAGTAACCTTGCCCTCCCCGCCTCCCATGTGCCTCATGTGGGTTCTGAGCCCGTATTTATAAACTGTTTTGAGGTTAACTTCTTTTCGATGGCATACTTCTGCACATTTTTATTAAGTTTATCGGGAATTTTGGAACTGCAGGGGTTACATAAAGCCTCCATTAACCTGCTCTGTACCAAAGACCTTGTTTGAGTTGCACAAGAATCATCGGTCTTGCAACCACAATACTGTATGTGATAAAAAGATAACCTGTGCATGAAATGGGAATGCATAAAATAATTTGTTCATTCTATTATTTCAACTCTTGAACAAGAAAGGAATTTCAGTAATGACGCTTAAAAGACGACAAAAACAAATAAATAACTGACAATAATTCGCAGTTGCGGAGAGTAGTTTACCTCTAGGATTGGGTAATACTTATGGACTGTGTTTTCTATATTTTTTTTTCCACTTAATGCCTGACGATTTTGCTCAGCTCAAAAAGTAACTATTAAGCCTTTCATATCAGGCAATTGTATCATCCAGCCGAGTGAATCATATGGTCCAAACAGTGGTTTTAAGATCCTTTGTGAATGTAGCGTCTGGCACCCTCCGCTAGGTCAATAAACACTCACATAAACCCACCCACTGTAAGGACGCCACCCTAAATTGGATAAAATCTATTGACGCCCTTCAATACCATCACCCTCCTGAGACAGCGATAATAGTGGAGATGATGTTGATTAGATGTCACTGGAGGCTGATTGACACTAATTAGTACAGAGGTGGTTGAGAAACACGATACATAGGTCAGAACTTAACCGTATCACCAGAAATAGAAAACTTTATAAACTTCTTCAGTGAGTGTATGAGCTGTGTCCACGAACAGGCTGTAGATTCTCCAAAGAATGATAATTATGTCAGCCTGTAATTATTGAAAACGTAATCTATGAAGTTAAGTTGGTAAAGGACCTATTTTTATAATACAGAACACAAGGTACAGAATGAGGAACGTCGTTTGCAAACACATGGTTTACAGCAAATACAGGTATGTCATCATCCCAGTAACACTGAACAGCTATGGTAAGTTTCATTGCTTTTAAGTTTATTCATTGTACGGAGTAACTATCAAGACAGTGATAAAATTAGTGATGAAACCGTTGTTGATTTACGACTCACTAGTTAGATCGATGGTATAATACGTAAGCATATATAATATATATATATATATATATATATATATATATATATATATATATATATATATATATATATATATATATATATTATAATACTTTTGTTTGTCGTCAAGTATGCATAACCTTTCTCCTTCTTAGCATAATGCCAGTTTGCCTTTCATATTATTTTCATGAATTAAGTATGAATTTCTCTTATTATGCACTGTGAATGTCTGATGCAGGCACAAAATATGTCTGAGGTAATGCAAATGTTGACAGAAACTAAAGCAGTGAAGCTGTTTGCTGCCAAACTCTCGTGACTCCTGGGCCAAAAAAAGGCAGAAAAATACCCTAATGAGATAATTTTCATCAATAAAGAATCTTAAGGTATTTCTAGAAATTCTAAACTGAAGAAACTTAATGAAAATTACACAAGCAGCTGAGAATCATATTAGGATATTCTAGGAGGGAACTCAGAGGTGTCCTAGAGACTCAAGTGTGATTACAAATTGCTAATCTCGAATGATTCCTCCGTAAGTAAGTAAGCAACTCAGCAATTCAGTGACATTGGCGTTTATAGGCCGGCCCCTGGAGAATCGGACAGTGGGGAACGATGGAGAAAAGGTAGGCAAGATAAGAGAAAACAGTCCCATCGAACTTTTATCCGTGCGGAGGGAATGAGTCGGCAGTGAAGCTGAGGCACAGGTGGCGAGGGACTGAAAGGGAGATTAAAAGTGTGAGAGATACAGAGGCGGGGAGGAGGGAGAGGGAGACGCGGGTGGGAGACGATGAGAGGCAGATTTAGAGTGGAGGGGGGGAAAAGGAATGAGGGGGGGAGGGAGGGAGGGAGGGAGAGAGAGAGAGAGAGAGAGAGAGAGAGAGAGAGAGAGAGAGAGAGAGAGAGAGAGAGAGAGCTGCAGGAGTAGGAGAGTGACACCAATGGGAAAGATGGAGACATGAGTGGGGAAGAGAAGAAGACAAGGAAGAAAGGGGAGGAAGGTGAGGAAGGGAGAGAAAGGAGGCGGGGGAAGATGAGGGAGGGAGAGAAAGGAGGCGGAGGAAGATGAGGGAGGGAGAGAAAGGAGGCGGGGGAAGATGAGGGAGGGAGAGAAAGGAGGCGGGGGAAGATGAGGGAGGGAGAGAAAGGAATGGGAGTGAGGGCGTTAGGAAAAAAGTTATTATATTTATGAAAGAAGGTGACTGACAAACTGAAGAAGAGTGAACGACACAAAACGCAATAACAAAATTTATCCTGTTATAGCAATAATAATAATAATACAGCAATAATAATAATGTTCAAATTACCTTTCTCTCCTTTCACTTCCTCATAGTTAATTACCACTTCCCAGCCCCTGTCCTAACAGACTCCCATTTATTTTCTTCTTATCCGTATGTTATTCACTTCGTTCAACAATTTTTTTAAACGAAAATACCCCATAACTGCACTCCAGATTTTTTGTTGCTCGCGTTTTCAATTCGCTTACCCATTTCAATTTGGGGACAGTTTCTGTTATACTCTTGCTGCCTCCAGACTGTGTTCCTCAGTTCATGAAAGTCTTTTATAACTGAAGGCCTAAATACAGTATTCATTAGCCCCTTAGCTAGTACGGCGTTTTTCCCAAGCTGAATAACATCATCTGGAAACAGCAAGACCCAAATAAATGATGCTTCCATTTACTCATGGGGTTAATTTTCCTTTGGCCATTTCTTCATGCAAATTTTTCATTCATGCACTCTGCTTTTCTGCAAATACTGTCTATAAATAATAAGCCTTTACCTTTTTCGTTAGGTTATTTATCACTTCACTCTGATGAGGTACTGTATTCTTTTTATACTTTAGCTGCTTTTAGAGGCTTTTCTTTAAATCAGAAGAGAATTTTGATGTCGAAAGATTAAATGAACGACTAATTTCCTTCACAGCTTTCCTGTCTGTTTAACCATTTATTCATAATTGCCCTTAACTGTATCCAATCCTAACTCCTCTTGATTGTACCCATCCATAATTCCCCATAGCTCTACCCATTCATAATTCCTCATAATTCTACCCATTCATAATTTCTCATAATTCTACCCATTCATAATTCCTCATAATTCTACCCATTCATAATTCCCCTTAACTCTGCCCATTCATAATTCCCCTTAACCCAATATATTCTTAATGTCATCACCTGAACCCCAGCTTTACTGCCGCCTATCTGCAGTCTTGAAGAAGGAGTCAGGATTTAAATTTCTCACATATCTCCTGGACGATATAGTGGAAGTTCGGACTGTGCGTACTTTCATTGTTGGTCAGTCCTTTTTTATCATTTATCATCATCATCATCATCATCATCATCCAAACCAACGTTGCCCCATGAGGAGCATCGGAGTCCGGGACTAGGCAAATTGGTCCTGCATTTAAGATGAGAGTGACCAGCCTCACTCATCCCTGAGTAGCATTATGTGGGCAATAACCCCAACTATCCCTTGGATATAAACCTTCACCGGCTCAATCCGATTGGAGCGCCTTAATTACTCACTAAACCACCAAGCGCCATAATTTGGTTATTGGTTACCACCCAACGTAGGAAATGGTTTCCTGGTTTACAGGAAACCATTCGGCTTGTCACTCAGTGTAGAGTCACCAGTATGCCTAAATAACTATTCCTTTTAGATTATCTTGTTTCCATGGTCTCTGAGTAGGCAAGATCTTCACCGTTCATGATGCGTAACAAATATAAAATAATGAAATCAGTGGGAAACGAGTGACCCATACAGAGGGTTAGAGTGGTCCAACCATCACAGAAAGTAACTAAGAAAATGTGTTTAAGTCAAAGACTTTGGTAAAATGAAAGAAGATGAATGGCTAAAGTCGTATAAAGTTTTTAATAAATATACAAGAACCCACAATTTAAGACGAAAAATTTTCTATACAACATTTAGTTTTTCGGACAGTTAAAATCTTGGGTAAGACGTATACCTCTCAAAACTTATAAATGTGAGAAAAATTCATTTTAAAAAGAATTCGCACATGGGCAATGTAACGAAAGTATAGTTGGAAAGAAATATGAAGGACTGGATATACACAGGACGGTCGTCAATAATAAAGCGGAAATGCTATGCTCTGTCCACTTAAACTTGACAAAAAAAAAAAAGTATTCTGTCTATTCCATCTTAAACAATGAATTGTAATAAGAGATGAACCCTAAATTATACTACCTGTCACGAAGTAATGTGGAAGATATTATAGAATCGTAGTACTGCTACAGAGCTACATCAGACAGCTGCAAAAGTTTCCCAAAATAAGGCAGGAGAATTTTAGTGAGTGCTGCTTGAGGTATCATGAGTTTCCCATTAACTACTGCCCAGAGTTATCATATTTTGATCCAGGTCTCCAATGACACTGTTTGCTGAACAGCAAAGGGTGAAAGAGGAGGAACATAAATAAAACGAAGACGGCAGTGGAAGATAGTTTCACTGTGACCTACGATAAACCCGTTGTTCTACAATCCTCAAACGAATTCATAATTTTGTCATATTGCCAGTAAGCAATATAAAATTATGCTGCAATTCCTTAAGTAGTATTTGTCCACAAGGGAAGATTTCATGCACTCTTACTGATATTACTGCGTAGATGTACTGAGCAGATATTGATATATTTATTACTGTAATTTACAGGTTTTAATTCCTTACCTCCATCAGATCAGTCTGTCCTAGAGCGACAATTGTGCTACTTGCACAATACTATAAAACTATATTCTAGTTCATAAGTACCTTAATATTTTATACTATAAGCTACCTCCCTTTCTTTGGAGGAATCACCCTAGGTATATAGAGACACAGATAGATAAGAACTCTGATTGCTGGAAAATCTATCCAGCCTAGCTATTCTGAGTCGAAGTTTGTTTCGAATTTTTTCGATTATTTTCGTAGATGGCTTACCGGAAAATAGGAAGATTAAGCTGTCTGTAGTATTACAAGTGTGAAAAAAGGCAGTATTTTTTTAATACCGTGGAAGTGTTGAAGTGGTAAGGGGGTAAAGTTTAGATATATAAGTGGAGGGATGATGAATGACTACAGAGCTGTAAAGTATTGGTAACAGTGAGGTAGTGACCAGCGTCAGAAGGAAGAGGAAGAGGAGGAGGAGGAGGAGGAGGAGACGGGGAGAAAACCTGATAAAATATGGTGAAATGGAAGTAAAGAGGGTGTAAAAGCAGTTAGCCAAGAGGTATATGTAATCAAGAAGTTACCGTAATCAAGTGTGGCATATTTGACAATATTTACTGTATATGTGCTGTTGGCAAAGTTCAGTGTTAGAGCTGTTGATTATTATAGCTTTGAAGGAGACAGAAAAAATCTGGAAAGAAAGATGAAAAAAAGATGAAAAAGATGGATGTGAAGCCGTAAAATAATGATTGGAATCTTGGTAGGGGGAAGGAAAGTATTATAGACTGAGAGAATACTTTTGTTTTTCCGTACCAGCTGTGACTAAATCTCTGGAAATGTCAGCAGAGGAGAGAATAATGGGAGACGGGGGTGCTGTTAGACGTGAGGAAGTGCTGGCACCCTGCAGTGTTGGGATATATGGTTCGGTGTTGCCGCGAACAAGAAATACATTGTTTATTGATAATTTCGGCACCTCAAAGGAGCAGGAAGAGATGCCAGATGACCGAAAAACAAACGTGTCTTTCGACTGCATACCTGCGTCTTGCTGGTACAACTGTCAGTTATCACACTCGTTAGTCGGCATATCCGTTAACTGGGGTAGCAGCTAGAACAATAGGTTAACTTGTCAAGCTCAGTAAAGCAAAACGTTGTTACTCAATAAATCCCCTGTTTCACAGGGCGTTTTTCTACCTATTCTGTCAACTTTATCTCCCATATAATTTTCACGTTAGAACAATGAGTAAAAATTACCTGCTTGAGCTAACTGCGATGAAATTTATGCTGTGGTCAACTCAGGCTACTTCAGGCACAGAAACATTTGTTCTATTAAACCAATGTTTAATAAATAATCAAAACAATCAAGGAATATATATTTATTTTTTTCAGTACAGGTCCCGTCAGATCAACATTGGTCAATTAATTTCTTCAGTACGATGACTTGTTTTGTGTGTTTACTCTTGCTACTAATGTATTGTTCAATTCCGTTTAGGACAGGCATTCGGTAGCAAAAAAAAGGGGGGAGGGGGATGTAAATGCAGTATATAAAACGGCCGGTTTTGAAAGGTTTCTCCGTAACTGAACAAATTTTCAGCCATAAGAAGTATAATAAAGTAGGTACAGTATATATAATTTGAGAAAACTTACTCTGATCAAACGAGTTAAAATCTGTTCAGAATTCTTCATCAACAATTTGGTCCAATTAATCTAGTTCATTCAAGTACTTGGGTAGTGTGATGAGTAAGGATGGAACTTTGGGAGATGAAGTACGTGAAAGGGTACAGCAGGGAAGAAAGGTTGTTGGTACACTGAAAGCAGTGATGAAAAATAGGGAGGTGAGTATGGAAGTTAAGAAGTCACTGCATGATGGTATTGTGATCCCTACCCTGACGTATGGAAGCGAGGCGTGGACATTGCAAGAGGGGAACAAGTCAAGAGTGAGAGCAGTGGAAATGAGTTACTTGAGAGGAGCATGTGGAGTGACGTGGAGGGACAGGTTGACGAATGAAGAAGTGAAGGAACGTTGTGGGGTAGATGTGGATGTGGTTGAAAAGATTAGGAGAAATACACTGAGGTGGTTTGGACATGTGGAGAGAATGGAGAATGAAAGACTGACTAAGAGGGTGTATGTAGGTGAGGTGGAGGGAGGGAGAGGGAGGGGTAGACCGAGGATGAGGTGGAGGGATGGAGTTGAGAGGTATATGAGGGAGGGGGGGTGAGTTGGGGGGAGGGGAGTCAAATGGTGGGTGACAGAGTGACTTGGAGGCGTTTTGTCTGCGGCCACCCTTTGCGGGATTAGGGCGTCGGGCTATAGATAGATAGATAGATGTTCCTTTACTGTCTACACATCCAGTCCGGCTCATTCGATCATTGCATCTCCGAAACATCTTCGACTGATCGCGAGTTGCCTGATGTTTCCCAGATCTGGTAATCTCAAGACGCCATGTAGGGATCTCACAATGAGGGATTTTGGGGTCATTCTGGAAGACAACAAACTATTACTCTATAGCAGCGTTTCTCAACCTTTTTATCCTTATGGAACCCTTGAAATAATTTTAATGTCTCAGGGAACCCTTACATAATAATTATTATATATCATTATTTATGTCTTTCTCCTGTGTAAACTTAAAGGTCATAAGGAGAACATAATATATTTTTTCTCATAACTGGTTTAAGCAAAAAATAACTTACTTTTATCTGAAGTTTATTGACAATGCAAAAAATATTAATAAATAAATAAAATTAAATAAATAACAAATCAAACTGCTTGTTTAAGAGACCTCATACAAAGGTTTTCATTCACACATAAAATGAACTAAATAACCAACAGCATATATAACACATTTAAACAGAACGAAATCAGATAATAACTACTAGTACTACTAAAATAACTTGATAAATAAAACTTAAGCAAAATAAAACTGAAGCAGATTAAGGCAAACACAAAAAAATTAACTTTGAGAGAGAGAGAGAGAGAGAGAGAGAGAGAGAGAGAGAGAGAGAGAGAGAGAGAGAGAGAGAGAGAGAGAGAGAGAGAGAGAACACACACAAACTTCTCATAGACTAAAAAAAATAATAATAAACATAAACTGTTAAAATTCATATAAAATCTCTAAATGATGGGTAACATTTACTTAATAACGTGGGTGAATGAGGGACTGTACCAGCACGCCAGGAAGTACATACAGGACTGATGGAGGCCGTACATGTGTCCTGTACTCCAGTGAGACACTTGATGATACACGAATCCGTCACGTATAGCTCCTGTCTACTGACCACTAAAGGCCGTTTCCCACTGGCGCCGTAAAGACGTCGCTAAGTATATGCCCTATAATTATTATACTTTTAAATGATCTAGCATGTTAAGTCTTTAAGACAATACCCAAGAATTTTCCAAGAAAATGCCGTACATGTATGGTAAAATTATGAATATGACACTAAACACAAAAATGACTCAAAAATGCATTTACATATGATTTGCCTATTTATCACAATTTCTCTCGGAACCCCTAGCGACCTCTCTCGGAACCCTAGGGTTCCGGAGAACCTCGGTTGAGAAACGCTGCTCTATAGCTATACGCCTTAAGAAATATCACATTGCTAATAGTCATCATCATCATCATCCGGACCTCCTTTCCCACCCTAGGACAGGGTGAGGATTGCTTATAGAATTCTTATATATTTTATTGCTAATAGTATTGTCATGTATTTGGTGGATTTTAGTCCAGGAACATGACAAATAATAAAATTTTATTGATTAAACTGGAAGCGTGGCACTATATTTAAACTGCTTGCCAGGAGCTATTGTCGCCTGAGCACGGCGATAAAACTGTACTACCTACACTCCTACAGTATACACTGCTTCATTATTTGTTATAGAATCACAGAGTACTTCAGCCCAATGATTCTTAAAAATGGACTGTAGTTTCTTCCCTAGAAAGGTTCAATAAGATCCATGTTACATGATACTTTCTTCCCTTAGTGTGAATCATTCAAACTAGGGTCTCTTATAGCAATCGAAAGCAAAGTTTTGAAACCAATGATTATGCAAGTTATTTCAGGCCCTTCAAGCTTCATCAGTCCGATTCATGTGAGTATAGATTGTTTTGATACCATATCTGTAAGATACATCCTAACAATCTACTTTACCAGTGCATTTCCATTTGAGATGATCAGGTGTTTGCAGGTTGGGAGCCGTGGGCGATGGTGGGCTGAGTACCATGAGTCTGTACTCCAAACCATTAAACTCAGCATAAACAAAGCGATTACATGGCATCTATAGAAACACCAGTCAGTAACAAGGAACACCTACAGGAAGCCGCAAACATGTACCATTACCGTATATATCACATTTCGCATACCTTAGGAACCACTTTTACACTTATATGGTAAAGCTGTTGACGAAATGCAGCACTAAAACGCAAGGATGTTTTTTCTTTATCAGTTGGTCAGATTTATAGAAATATTTTATGCTTCATGCTGCTACCGCTTATCAAATGTTTTTCAAGACAGCTTTTAACCACAGCTCAAAAGATTGTTTACAAACGCATAATTCTCTCTCTCTCTCTCTCTCTCTCTCTCTCTCTCTCTCGATTCAATAGCGAATAAAATGAGTGCGCACAGAATCTGAAAAGTGTGACTATACTGTATGTAACTTCTCGTGCCCTTGGTGTTAAAGAGACGTGGATCTCTCGGCCACAAAAGATCTACTGTGATAATTTCCTTGTACATTCTTTTGATGCTTGTATTCTTGAGCAGTTTACATAATATACGAGTGTTAGTCTTAAATACGGCACAGTACATTTTATTACTGCTGTTTTCGTTTTCTCCATAGACCATCCTTTTCTTTCTCCCACCTCTTTGAAACTCTTATTGTTCCCTTTGCTCTTCTCACTGTGATTCCACTATCTCTCGTCAACTCGATTTTAAGCTACAGTAAACGAGATCCAAAGACAGCTACGACTGTTACATGCATTTTGTCCTTTTGTGACACCAGCCTCTTGTTTGGAGGAGATTTGGACCACCCGCATATCTGTATTAGCCTACTGTAACTGTCGTCATCGTAAGCCTGGGACATTTTTACTGATGGACAATGTTATCACCCCTGTCTGTCCACTCAGATATATCGGCTATTAGCAATTGTTTTTGTATACCTTTTGGGGCGATTTCCTCCTCTATGGATATAACTGTCACTTACGACACTGGACCTACAGTCTCCTGTAGATAATTGCAGTTGATCATGGAGTCCAGTAACATCTGTGAGGGTAAACTAAGCAACTGCCT
Source organism: Coenobita brevimanus (assembly GCF_032717465.1). NCBI lineage: Eukaryota > Metazoa > Arthropoda > Malacostraca > Decapoda > Coenobitidae > Coenobita > Coenobita brevimanus. The sequence goes on from NC_136954.1 coordinate 901,520, forward strand.
CAAGGATTGGTTGGACGTCCTATCATTAATAGGATTCTGCTCTCGAATTCCAGCATACTGAAATGTTTCGACTCTCTATCATGTCCTCTGTATGCCCCGTCCTCTCATTCTGTGTTTAGGTTGCCATCTCTGTTTTAGTGCGGCCTCTTCAACGAAATACGTAAACTGGGCATCAAGTTCTTTTATGAAAAAAAAAAAAAATCCTATTGATTATATACCTAAAATACAATAATCCATTATATTCTTTTTTACAGCTCTCAGAACTTACAGTCGAAGAATTATTTATGACTTTTTATTTCTATTGTAAAAATTAGAATGAAATGGTCGCACTGCTTAAAAAATGTTCACTCATCATATTGGAAGGAACCTTACCAATAACCCCTCATCTCGTTCCTAATCTTCATTTAGTTTCCTTCTTATGACCTGGACCTGCCCAGACCACCTGAATCAAGTATATTTATTCCTCAACACACTCTAGCAATTTATATCCTGTTTTGCTGGGAGACAATGAACATGACTACTGAAAGTAACTTTCATTTTCATCTCATTTACCTTGGAGCCAGTTCTCAAACTCTCCCTGTCGAGTTAAGGAAATTAATCTTGCAGTTCATCTCTGAATTCTTGTAAACAGATCTTTCTCGTCTGTGAAATGAGGTTGCGGCACTTGGTCACAGTAGCTGAAAATGTTTTCTAATCATTCAGTAAATACCACTTTTTAAGCCGTCTCCTTGTCTAATGGCTACTTGAGGCTTATTTTCGTACAATCTTGGACTCTGTAGAAGTATCATTTAAAAAAAATTCCTATACCTCAAAGTTCTTCTACATTTTTTTTTTTTTTTCGAGTTATTATCACTACTATAGCTTTCATTGAATTTTATGTTTTTTGACAGAGTATAATGGTTTCTCTGGGAGGTCTGTGCATCTTAATGCTTTATCAGATACTTTGTAAATAATATGAGTGTGGATTATTGTTGCATAACTGCAACGAAATTCTGCATGTATGAAGGTTGGTTTGTATGGACTGTAAATACCATTTTAAAAGGATTTACACAATGAGATCTACAAAACAATAATTTCACAGACTTTTTGAATCACCACATTTGTGAAGGATTAAAACAGATGATCTCTTCCGTGACTGGGACAAGGTTTTCATTTCTAAGCCCTTCGGAAATCGCTTTACTGATTTTCCCAATGCAAAATAATTTCTGTATTATAAGAAATCGGTGTTGGATCCCTCTTCACTTCCTGCTTTACCCATTTATTTCTTTTCTTTTGAAATAATCTCTCCAACATTAATCTATTCTCCATTAACTGTTACCTGCTGTACGACCAAGGCAAAACTTCTGTTGAAGTGACCGTCTTATTTATCCTCTTGAAAGTTTGACAGTAATTACTTCATTTCATCAATATCAAATCTACGCTTCATTGCTGTCAGACTTTCACCTTTCCTTAAGTGTTATTTGGTTGATCGGGATATTCCTCAATAAATCTTTGAAAATCTTTGAAAAATCTACTTTCGAGCATCGTGCCTGATATCACTATGGTGGACCTTGGCATACTACGTACGCTACACCACATCAAACCATATAATTAGCCAATAACATTAACTTTTAAAATGTAAATTGTAATACAAAATTATTACATTTTCTTGACTGAAAATACACTCCATTGTACTGCTCAACTGATTATTTCCCCCATACATCCACGCATACCAGTCACTTCGAAAAATGAGGTGCTACAGCTGTGAGCTGTGGAGGAGCAGTAGAGGAAATCATCTGTTTCCACCACCTGTGTGAAATACATAATATATATATATATATATATATATATATATATATATATATATATATATATATATATATATATATATATATATATATATATATATATATATATATAAGCCAGACCCCTCAATCCCGTTTAGGGTGGCCACAAACAAATCGCCTCCAAGTCGCCCTGTCCCCCGCCATTTCACTGCCCTGCTCCCAACTCACACCCCCCGCGCGCATATACCTCGCCACCCCGGCCCGCCATCTCATCCTCGGCCGCCCCCTCCCTCTTACCCCCTCCACCTCACTCACATACACTCTCTTCAACAGCCTTTCACCCTCCATCCTCTCCACATGGCCAACCCACCTCAGTGTGTTCCTCATAACGCTTCCTATCACATCCACATCAACACCACAACGCTGCTTTATATCTTCATTCGTCAGCCTGTCTCTCCATGTGACTCCACAGGCTCCTCTTAAATAACTCATTTCCACTGCTCTCACTCTTGACTTGTGTCCTTCCAACAACGTCCAAGCTTCACTTCCGTACGTTAGAGTTGGTATCACAATACTGTCATGTGGTAACTTTTTCACTTCCATGCTCACTTCCCTGTTTCTTATCACTGCTTTCAAAGAACCAGCAACCTTTCTTCCCTGCTGTACCCTTTCAAACACTTCACCCTCCAAACCTCCATCCTTACTCATCACACTACCCAAGTACTTAAACGTACTCACATTTTCCAATTCCTCACCATCCAACCTCGCTGTACATTCACTGACTTCACCTCTCTCATATATATATATATATATATATATATATATATATATATATCTGTCGTTGCTTGACAATAGTACACTTTGGCAGCCGTATGTAAGGCTGGAAAGGAATAATGATTATATAGCATCTTTTACCAAGCTGATTTTTGAGGGGAGAGAGCTGGTGAAGGGTGTGACTAATGATATTTTTGTTGTTTAACTTGGATCCCTGTGAATGTGATATTAGTGACCATGAGCGTAGCTTGACGGTAGTGTTGACATTCACCACTCTTGTGCAATCACGATGATTGTAAGTGACCTCTCTGTCTGTCTGTCTGTCTGTCTGTCTGTCTGTCTCTCTCTCTCTCTCTCTCTCTCTCTCAAAAGCACAGTATATATATATATATATATATATATATATATATATATATATATATATATATATATATATATATATATATATATATATGTATGTATGCATACCGTATATATATGTATGTATGTATGCATACCGTATATATATACATGTAAGTGTTTATCGCAACATGAAATTTAACTAGTTAAGAAGAAGATTATACGAAGTTTATTATGCTAGCCCCAGTGCGACTCGAGGATTTTACACGCCATTGGCTGAACTTTGGAGCAGATGCATTGTTGTGAAGTAGGTGATTGATAGAAGAGGTGGGAAGAGATGGTAAAAACAAGGCAGAGGACAGAAATGAAGGAAACTAGAAGATTATTAATAATTTGTTTGCCCTCTTGGACAAGTTTATGCAGATCTGAAGAGACATTTGAAATTGTAGGGGCTATGTAACATTTGTTAACCGTTTCACTACAAGGGAGATCTCCAAAGATGAGTTTAAATATTGGACGCTACTTAGAAGAAAAAAAAAAAAAAATTCTGGCCAATGGGGAAATAAAAGAGTAACGCATGGCTTATATTCATTTACCACTGGAAATTACACGCTCAAGTACAGCCTTATATGCAAACACAGTATCTGATATTCTATTACCTACTTAGTTATTCAGCATTCTGCGAGAGATGGCGTTAGTGTACTTTTATCTTGGTATTTCTGTTTTTATTCACCAGTCATCCACAGGGCCACCAGTCTCCCTTGTGTACTTGGTGTGAACCTGTAACGTTTGAACATATGCAGCAATGTTACGGATCTACAAAATAGGCATCGAATATGGAGTTTCGATTATCACTTATCACGGAGATTACGCAACGATTATAATAATACAACAAACGGGAAGAAAGAAATGATAGAAGTAAACACATATATAACTTTACTTACAACATAAATTTACATTCCAAGCACAAAACACATGATTAAGGAATTAAAACACGTACTCAGATATCCACACAAACAATTATCACATTTTACATAACGACGCTAACTTACAAAGATTATTTACATTCGTTCAAATAGTTCGTTACTCTGTTGATTTATTAAAATAACTGAACATGATACTGGAGAGAAGTTGAATATTGGCTCACACAACAGGTCAGACTAGGGATCACAAATGATAACAATAATACTGTAGATGTTAACAATAGATGATCAGGAAAAGAAAAGTTTTGTTGTTCAGGTGCTGCAGTTGAAACCGTATTCTTGTCGGTTAACTCCCAAACACCTTTTCCTAATCGATATATTTTGTTTATTACACCGTACTGACATCTCCTGTGTTGCATAGTTTCTTCCAATATTGCTTTAATCTGCATAGATACCGGACAAAAGGACATTAACCAGCCATTTCCAGAAGTAAATTGCTAAGGAAGATGTGTTACGAATCTTCCTTAACCGACGAAAATTCGAGCTTTGGTAACACAATAATGATCCCAGCCAAAAAACGCTAATTGTCATGATAGCTTACCTACACCGACACCTCTAACTACGTCCTTCCCACCGACAATGTTGTTTTCTTACCCTCCTTCCTTTGCTTTCCCTGTCTTCTTCTGTTACTCATTTGTACAAGGTCACGCCATTGTCAAATCTCGGCACCCTTCCTTCCGCACATACGCCACTCCTCCATGGACGAAGGTGGATTTCATAGGATTTTCCATACCAAGAGGCACTGAACATCATGGCGGTAAATATGAATTGAATAGACAGGTCAGAGCTACATTGATTTAGTTACTTCGGGTCTGTGTGGCATACGTTCCCGTTCTGGTGATTTGTGAGTGTATCCAAAAATGGATAAATAAGTTACAGACAACCTAACGTAATCAAAGACCATACCCTTACCTCCATGACAGCTGACTCCTAAGATTATGGAAAGCCCTCAGGGATGTGGCAGAGATATTTGTCCATATATTTACGTCCACCTCTACAGCAGGCTACAGAGCAGTAATTTGGTAAGTTGCTCCCCACAGAAAATATTATTCGCGGGAAATTCTCTAAATTAAGCTCGCTATTCTGGTGCAGTGGTTTTCAATCATCCCCTTTCACCCCAAATTACCCTTTGCCACCTTTCACAAGCACGATCGCGCCCTCCCCCTTTAATTACTGAGCAGAAGTTGAATGGGAAAGAGAATTCGCACATCGTCATTCAGGATTTTCCAGATTGGTAATGCCAACATCTGCCTTTGATGTCCACTTGCCTCTGACACCAGACACCTCGGTTTTGTCGATTTCTGTCCCTCCCTCGTTTTAATCCCCAACCCTTCCTTTGTTTTGTGAGAGAGGGTGAAAAGGTCGGAAAAGGGAGGTTGGCGACGTAGAGAGAGAGAGAGAGAGAGAGAGAGAGAGGGTGATGAATACTGCCAGTGGGGGATTATGAAGAGTACTAGAAAAGAAAATGACAGAGTACCCTGCCATTGACAAAAGATCAGTATGTTCATAAAATGCATACCATATTTTTTAAGGCTTTCGATTATGTATATCGGCTCTCTACCTGATCTAAGGCAATTAGGAACCGTTTTACGACACCACGCTGGAGATTCTATTTAGCGTTAAGGTAGTATAGGATTTGTTACGTAGAGCTCATTCAGGACTAGTACGATAGCATAATAGAAAAAGTCAAATGTCCTGTTAGTGAACTTCAAGAGGATGCTGACTGGATTACCCCTTCATCCCCAGGACGTCATTTTTATTACACTTTTCCGGTCCAAATTGATCAAGTTAAGGAGGATTAACTAATCTTTACTCATCCATTCAGTATCATTGGCCTCTCCAAAGCTGAATCTAATAGTCTTGTGGTAGCAGGATTGAACTGTAAATAATGAGGTCATTGTGGTGATGGGGTTCATTGCACACTTTAAAATGTGACTAATTGATAACCCTTAATGTGTTTTTGTTCTTGCTGCCATTAAAAGGGTAAAAACAGATTGTTCCTAACCTCTTCCGTGTTTTGCGAGTCCCAAAGCTGAATAAAATCGATTGGCAGTTTACAAGAATACTTAATAATGCGTCACGTTTCTGAGGACATTAAGTAGATTTGTAAAAGAGGAAACTAGCAAATTGTCTATTACTTTATTACACATCTTGTACTTAACTACCTTCACACCAGTATTTGCATACATGCTGGATGTGTGGGCAATGCACTTGTGCAAATGTGTGTATATGCGTATATGTGTGTGTAAACGTATGTGTTTCCCTAAAATGAATGAAATCGTATGGCCCTAGTCTGCATTAAAGGACGTCAAAGATAGCAAGAATAATCACTGTTTCCACAGTAACTTCTGTTTGCATTTGATGTAAAATGCGGACAGTTTCAGTCCCGGTGTTTTTGTTGCCAAGTAGCCATAATCTGGGCCATAAAGAGTGGGCATATGTGTTTGTCCGCTCCTAATACACAGGGAAAGCTTTTGACTTTTGGCCCCACGGTACAATGATACCCGTTAGATGGACCATTAATGTTACCTAAGGTCGGTTGCCATCGTGCTGTAATCAGAATAATCGACCTTAGCTTCAGCAGGAAATTAACAACTACCCCGGCAGAAATTTATGAGCTTGGTCCTTGGTTTATGAGCAATAATGTGCTGTGATTCCTTTCCTTAGTTGTTAGTGTGTAGTCATTATACATCTAAGGCAACTTACGTAATATATACTGCCACGCTATTCATGGAATAGGTATTTGTCGTTATATATATATATATATATATATATATATATATATATATATATATATATATATGGGTAGGAGTTTTATATAGGGGGAAATTTTCATGATAATTATCAGTTAAGAAATATACACGACAATCAGCTTACCTACTAAATTATGACATCATTTATTGATTTCTATACTAACCTTTGTTCAATAAACACACTTTCACGTAAGTAAAAACGATGAACCTCAGATTTTTAGAGACGTTTAGTTTCGTAGGATAGAATTCTGTAAATATTTAAAGATAAAATGGGGAAGCTGTAATGGTTCCCATAAATATCACAGTGACTTGTTCATGCGAATCTGTCCTGACATAAAAATCTATTGCCCTTTTTAAGGCAAATGAAATAAGCTAAAATCAAAGATGGTTCTTGATATTATAACGAAAGAAGTTTTTTGCATACTATTACTTAAACGATCCTATCCTAGAAAAAGTTCACTTATCGATAGTGGCTGTTGTATTTGCCAGCGCCCTTCTCAGCACACAGCAGGCCCATTAAGTAGGGTTTTACTGAAGGATTTTTACCCTTCGTCTTCCGCGGCCACCTTGTACTTCCCTAGATGTGGTCATTGTGTTTTATGGCACGCAGTAACCCAGTTTTTATTGGTACTCGTGTGTCTCTTACAGGCAGTACTCATTGATGCTAATACTAGTCTCGCTATTAAAGGCATTGCTATCTATAAGTCTACATGTATTGCCTCTCTCTCTCTCTCTCTCTCTCTCTCTCTCTCTCTCTCTCTCTCTCTCTCTCTCTCTCTCCCCGATAAGCTATTCCTGCTTCTCTCACCAAAAGGCAGTTACTCTTTAAGTTCACTGCCGCTCTTACGGAGAAATTATTATATCATCACTGCTTTATATTCTAGTTACTATACTAGGTTAAAAATTGGCATTGCTCCCTCTTGATCGCTGAGATATAATAAGAGATGAACCTTAGAAAATGGTGCCAGCAAAAATCAGTTGGTATGGAAAGGACAAAATGACGGAGTATTGTCATTTCCTGCCTTTAAACTATGAGAAATAAGCTACAAAATGACAAATATCTCCGTCAATTCCAGGTGAATAAATTAGACTTCTCTTTTACAGGCAGTGCCCACTCTAAGTTCAGTGTCTTCCTTTGTATCTCAAAACCCTCTCATGACACATTTTCTTGTGCATCATATTCCATCTACCGTTAAAGGACTTTATTCATCTGACAGTGAGTTACAGATCCTAAAGAGATTTTGCACTTACTTCCTTTTTGCAGTTACATTTTACCGGGAGTTCTCACTATAGGTTAATTGTTACTGTCTTTCACACACACAGTTCTGAACATAAGCTCAGTGCTTCTCGTACTTTCCTCTCTTCTGCAGGCAGTTCTCACATGTCAGGGATGTAGTTTCAAAGTACCACAGTGGTTCCGTACAACTAGTAGTCTAAATTTGGGGAAACTGGCAAACTATTTTAAAGTTATGGATGTATTCCAAAATATAGCTACTTTGTTTACAGACGTGCTACAAATTGAAAAAAAAAAAATGTAGCGAACATTAATAGGCACTTCCCAGTAATTTAATGAGTTAATGACTGTAAGCGATATATGTATATACAGTATACATACATATATATATATATATATATATATATATATATATATATATATATATATATATATCATTCATTCATTCATTGCCAGACGCCATGTATCCCAGACGGGGTGGCCAATGGCTTAGAGTTAATTATTTTACAGGGAGGGGCACTAATCCTCCACCAACCCCACTTGACACGTAGGGATGTATATATATATATATATATATATATATATATATATATATATATATATATATATATATATATATATATATATATTTGATCACTCGTAAACCAGTATGTCTGTTGACGTGTGTAAAAACAAAAAAACAAAAACACTGGTTACCATATATCAGTAATACTATTGGGTGTACCGTTAGGTCGCGGAGTAAACGTACGGGAGAGACACATTTATGAGAAAGGCAATCGTCCAGCTGCAACATTCCCTTGGTAGTAAGATGGCATTAAGAGGCAATATTCCCTTAGTTACTATGCATCTGCCGCCCTTACAGTCGTTGTGTCTGCAATTAACCGTCCTAATGTTACGAGGAGCCATACGGGAATATCTTGTGTTGAATCGCCAATCGTAAGTACATCATAAAATTTGCAGTAAACACGTTAACCAATGACGCAACACATGAGGCTGCCGCGTAACACAGGGGAGAGCTGTGTGTGTCAGGGTTCATTGTACTGAGACTGTCAATAAAGTACTGTTCAAGGTTCATTGTACTGAGACTGTCAATAAAGTACTGTTCAAGGTTCATTGTACTGAGACTGTCAATTAAGTACTGTTCAAGGTTCATTGTACTGAGACGGCCAATAAAGTACTGTATGTCACACAGGGCAAAGTGGGGAAGCCGATGGGACATGGCTTAGCCCATCCAGTTTGCGCCTGGAAGAATCGAGAGAGAGAGAGAGAGAGAGAGAGAGAGAGGAGGGGGGAGACGAAGGGAGGTAAAAAATATAGTTATCAGAGAACTTCATTAACCAACCGTATGGCTCTATTATGTTATCTTCTCCACGACCCAGAAGTTAAATTCCTTCCCTTTGTAGCATTTATTTCTTTGCTCGTCTCCATCAGAACCCCGAACTCTGTGTGTGTGTGTGTGTGTGTGTGTGTGTGTGTGTGTGTGTGTGTGTGTGTGTGTGTGTGTGTGTGTGTGTGTGTGTGTGTGTGTGTGTGTGTGTGTGTGTGTGTGTGTGTTCACTTACGCACTCTCACATAATAACGGTTTAAATAATATAATAAGCGATACCACCCTGGGAAGAGGTAACTTAGTATCAGAGTAAAAAAATTCCTCCCTCTTTTCCCTGGTTCCCTATGAAACTAAAAATTCAGGAGACAACTCTTAGAACGAAAAGAAATTATTTTTTCTTGGATAAAATCCATCACTGTACGTAAGCTAGTGGGTATAACAAGAGCACAGTCAGGGCAAAAGACTCAAAAACAATAATCATGACTTTATGTGTATTAATTCAAAACTGTGAGAGAATGCATACTTTATTCATTTTTATACTCGTTTTTCGGCTTTCATATTAATCATGATCGTTTGTCATTTTTTCCTTATTTTAATATATGACCGTGAGTGGAAATAAACACTACTTATTTAGGCATTAGACCATTCTTTTTTTTTTTTTTTTTTTCTAATAATCATGGCGGCGCAACTGCCAGGGTCATATGCCGCCGTATAACAAAGAAGTAAAAAGTAAAAACAAAAAACAGAGGATAAACCACACAATCAAAATGAAGAAATTCTAAATATCCTTAAAAAGTCCTGCCTCCTTCACAAACGAGAGGGTTGCCCCTCCCAAGACACAGGCATCCTCCCCAAGCACAGAGGAAAGATGATACACACCACCATCCGTTTGGTAGTCAGAGAGGAATCGACGACGCAAATCCTCAAGACTTGGGCACTCCACCAACAGGTGCCGAACAGTCAAGGGAACCAGACAGTCATCACAGAATGGAGGAGGAGCCCTTTCCATTAAAAAGCCATGAGAGAAACGGGTGTGGCCAATGCGGAGGCGGCACAAAGCAGTCTCCCATTGACGAGGGAAGCCCTGGTAACTGAATGAGCCCACCTTCTGGCAAATCGAGCGCAACTTATTGGCACCTACAGCATCCCAATGCTCCTGCCAACAGCACCAAACTCTGGAGGCAATACAGGAGCGCATATCTGCAGCAGGCAGACGATACAGAGGGGACTGTGCAAGAGGGGGACGAGCCGCTGCCGCCTTGGCCAGCTGATCAGCTCGTTCATTCCCTGCCACTCCTACATGAGCTGGAACCCAACAGAAATCTACACGACGTCCACGACGCCCTAAAAGGAAAAGCCACTCTAAAATGGATAAAACCAAAGGATGAGAGGGATTAAAAGACTCCATTGCAGAAAGAGCACTTCGTGAGTCACTAAAAACAGTAAAAGCAGTGTGGGGGAGAGTGAAGAGAATCTGAAGGGCAAATAAAATAGCAGACAGCTCAGCCGTAAAAACAGAAGCAATCACAGGGAGGCTCCCACCTCGACAGAAGGTGGGAAACACCACACCAAAGCCCACACCCACATCGGACTTAGATCCATCAGTATAAACTGGTATGGAGTCCCCATGAGAAGAGGCATGCTCTAAAAACAGAGAAAATAAAACCTGAGAAGGAAGGGAGGCCTTACTGAATGAGAAGAAACGACAAAATGTCACCCTGGGGAGAAGCCAGTAGCCCACCCTCGGGACACGGTGGGGAGTGATCGGCACAGAAGGAACAGAGAAGCTAGACATAACTGACTGCACCCTGAAACCAAAGGGCTTTGGAAAGGATGGCCGAGTGGCAAAAATAGGTGACCGAGAATCTTGAGAGACCTTGACAAAGGGCACAGAGTCTGGGAGACGAGATAAGCGATACCAACATCGCATCAAAAGGGAAGAGCGGAGCAAGTCTAGAGGAAGGACACCAGCATCAGCCAACAAACTCGAAATCGGGGAAGATCGGAATGCCCCAGTGGCGAGACGAACACCAGCATGATGTATGGAATCTAAACTACGAAGCCGGGCTTCTGAGGCAGAAGAATAAACTTCACATCCATAATGAAGTTTGGATAAAATCAGAGACTGATGCAAGAGGAGGAGGGTCTTACGATCAGCTCCCCAGTATGTGTGCGCTAAAACTTTCAAGAGACCCAATGCTCTGAGACACTCAGCTTTTACGTACCTCAGGTGAGGGACCCAAGTCAACCGGCTGTCAAAAATCAGCCCTAAAAACCGGGTTTCCTTTAAACACGAAATACGACGCCCGTCTAAAAAAGGTTTGGGTCAGGGTGGACTCCACGAATGCGGCAAAAATGCATGGCAACGGTCTTCTTGAAGGAAAATCGAAAACCTCGGTCATCAGCCCATCTAGAGACACGGTTGAGAGCCATCTGCATCCTCCTTTCTGCCATTGACATCCGTGAGGCAGTGACAGAGATTGATAAATCGTCAACATAGAGAGAGCCACGAACACCATCAGGGAGCACAGAAATAACGCTGTTAATTGCCACTGCGAAAAGGGTAACACTTAGTATGCTCCCTTGTGGCACACCATCCTCAAGGGGATGTGCAGTAGACAGCTCACTCCCAACTCGGACCCGAATAATACGATTAGATAAAAACTCCCGGATAAAAGTGGGGAGTCGCCCACGGAGACCAAACTCATAAAGTGATTGTAATATACCATGACGCCAGGAAGTGTCGTACGCCTTCTCCAAATCAAAGAACACTGTGATATGATGCTGGTTAGTTGCAAAAGCCTGGCAGATGGAAGATTCTAAAGAAAGGAGAGCATCTGTGGTCGACCGCATCTTCCAAAACCCACACTGGACAGGAGACAAGTAACCACCCTTCTCTAAGTACCACATGAGCCGACTATTCACCATTTTTTCAAGGACCTTACAAAGGCAAGATGTCAGCGAGATAGGGCGATAATTAGTGGCCTGCAAGTGATCCTTACCCGACTTAGGGATGGGGAGAACCACAGCAACACCCCATGAGGCTGGAAACCCACCAGTGCACCAAATTCTGTTATACAGTGACAACAGAAAATGAAGGGCTGCATCAGGCAAGTGGTGTAAGAAGGCATATGGGACATCATCCAAGCCTGGAGAAGAGTCGCGACACTGCGACAATGCCGTCTGAAGTTCAGAAGCAGAAAAAGCAACATTATACGACTCCTCTGCAGTAGATGGAAAACTAATGCCCAAAGATTCCAGGTGCCGTCGGCGGCGTGCCGACGGGGATGAGGTGTCCTTCCTAGAGACATTAGCAAAATGAGCGGCAAATATCTCGGCAACAGACAAAGAATGAGCCACCACCACACCTGCACGAGATAAAACAGGAGGAGAGGGAACGGGAAATTTCCCTGAAATCTTCCTCACCCGTTTCCACACTTTCGTGAGAGGAGTCTGTGAAGAAATTGAAGAAACAAATGACGCCCAAGACTTCCTCCTAGCCTCCTTCATAACCCGCCGGGCATGAGCTCGGGCCCTCCTATATGCCACTAAGTAACCAGGGTCACCTCGGTGACGACAGAAGTCGGGAGAAAGCAGCACGTTTAGCCCGAACAGCAGAAGCACACTCATCGGTCCACCAGGGAACTGGACGGCGAGGAAAGTGACCAGCTGTTCTCGGAATACTCTGCAGTGCCGCCGAGTGAAGTAAGTCTGTGAAATAATCAACAGCAGCATCAGTGCTGACAAAATCCTCCACACATCGGCTCGGGGAACACAGCTCCTCAAAAACCGGCCAGACCGCCCTATCCAAGCGCCAGCGGGGAAGACGACGCCGAGGCGCACTCTGTGTCGATCTTAATAAAATAGGGAAGTGGTCACTGCCATGTAAGTCTGGTAACACAGCCCATGTAAAATTCAGGGCTACCCCTGCAGAGCACAAAGACAAATCAATAGAAGTAAAAATACCCGTTTGACTATGGAAGTAAGTAACTTCACCAGAATTTAAAATGTACAGGTCCACATCCTCCACAATGGAGGCTAACATAGTACCTCTAGCATCAGCTGTGGAGCCACCCCACAGGGGATGATGACTGTTCATGTCACCCAGCAAGAAATAGGGTGAGGGAAGTGCCCGAATAAGATTTTCAAGATCAACCCTCTCAATAGTGGCACTAGGAGGGAGGTACAAAGAGCACACAGTATAACGACGGGGAAGGAAAATCTGGAGAGCAACAGCCTGCAGTGGAGTGTTAAGATTCACAGCAGTGAAAGGTATGTCACTGCGTACTAGAATAGCCACACCCCCACCATGACCCTGTCCAGGAAGAGGATCTGAATAAAAAACCTGGTAACCAGGTGGACTGGGTGGCGCAGCATCTCCAACCATTGTCTCTTGTAGGCAAACACACACAGGTGAATACTCAGCCAGAAGCCAACGGAGTTCCTCCCAGTTGGCTCGTAAACCACGGCAGTTCCATTGAATAATATTAGCCATTAAAACTACAGAAATAAAAAGGGGCAGGGGAGAGGGACAAACAGAAAACCATAAAAAAATACTAAAAATATTAAAATGGAGGAACTATATACACAAAAGAAAGGGTCACTTAGTGGAAACCACTGAGCGACCCTGGGAGACAATCTTCTTGGGAATGCGGATACGCCCACTAAGGGGCTTGCCACGGGCAGCAGCATGGCTAGAACGAGGGCCTGGGGTCTGCAAAGTGTTGGGAGACTTCACAGACACCCGTCGCTGCCCAGCAGGAGAGGAAGAGCTACTCCGAACCCTGCCCGGGGCCCCCAGTGAACCAAGAGGTCGGGCAGGAGGGATTGGGGTCCTGGCCTCCAAACGTGGAGGGGGCAGGACAGGATCCTCAGAGGTAACCGGAGGAGGAACATCCGATTCCCCGGAGGAAGAGGTGCCAGACTGACCTGACACCCCAGAAGCCCCCGAAGACCCAGAAGCAGGGTCCGAGGGCTGTTGCACAGATGGACTAACTACAGAGGATGTAGACTCCACGACCGACACCTTGCTTGGAGGATCTTCAAGACTCAAAGACTCTGAGGAACCACGATGACGCTTAGCAAATGAAGAATGTGCACCATGACTACTAGGGGATACCATAGATGTAGAGGTCGAGTCTTGAACTGTAGCGGCAACCGTTGCAAGTACGGGAGATTGTTGCACTGGCATGGTATCAACAGATGAAGGCATAGGAGCTGACACAACAGGAGGAACTCGAGTCTGCTGCTGGACAGGACGATGAGGACGGCTATGACCGGACAAAACTGACGCATAAGACACTCCGTTACGGAAAACAGATGACATGGCTCTACTCCTGGCCTCAGGAAAGCTTATTTTATCACGATTACGGATGAGGAGGATCTCCTTCTCCAAGCAAAACCGGGCACAGTCTTTAGATGAAGCAGGATGTGCCTCGCCACAGTGCAAACAACAAACAGGTCCAGGACAGTCCTGTCCTGCATGAGTGGATGCTCCACAACTGACACACACCACTGGGAGGCCCTGTTGCAAACGACGACAGACTCGCCCAACATGCCCGTACATCTGACAGTGGTAGCAGCGTCGTGGATTTGGGACAAAGGGTTTGACCCTAAGGGACAACCAAGCCACCTTGATGGATGAAGGCAGAACAGTACAGTCGAACGTCAGCAACAAGGATGGAGTTGGGGTAAGTACACCATCAACCTTCTTCTGAAACCTCTCCACTTTGACAACCCTGTGGACCTGGAGTTCTTCAAGGAGCTTCTCTTCACTGTAGCGAAGTAAGTCTTTGGAGAAAACAACACCTCGACACTGATTGAAAAACGCATGAGGGACACAAGAAAACAGCGCATCCGGGTCCTTACACTGGGCAGCCAGCCGGGAACCCTCTTCAGGGGATGTAACCTCCACTAGGAGGCTACCATCCCCCTGAGGTGAAATCTTTGGCTCTCTCCCACAGATTGATACAATGCACCGATGAACAGTAAAAATGTCCAGATTCCCAATAGGCTGACCATCCAGAGTACGAATGGTGTAGTACCTTGGGAAATCAACCCTCTCATAGACACCTGGCAGGACCTCACGGGCATGTCCACAAGATGTTGTTGTCTGTTGCCGGCTCTTCTTCTTTGTAGTGGCCACTGAACGGAAACCACTGGAACCAGGCAGGTATGGTTCCAAGGTGGCAATGTGGGCCTCACCAGCCAGAGGCACAAGAGGCGCACAGGAGGGAGACTCTGAAGGATGGTCAGGGACGGAACCAGGGTCGTCAGCTGAAAAATTGTTAGAAGCCATATTCAAAAGAAAAAAATCTTCATTCCCCCACCCCTCCACCCACCATGGAGCCCAACAAGGGGAGGCCATATGCCAGGGAAAGCACCACTGGCGACCCCAGAGGTAGTGGGGAAGTATACGCAGGTAACCACCAAGGGACCCTGACAAGGGTGACTCCAGGACGATAGGAGCCACCAGGTCCCCCAGTGCCCGCTTGACCCTAAAGCCACTAAGTGACTAGCCTGGATGGCTAGCCAGTGACCAGCCGATTGACCTGGTCGGGCCCAACCAGGCCACCCGTCTAGCCAGAATAAGGGACCAAAGAGGTGTATTGCTAGCTGCAGGGCGCACCATGCAGCATCGCTCAACCACCAGGACTCCCGTCTCCCAGCATTACGGGACGCCACGCACGGCAAACACGTGGGGAGGCAACAGTCCCGCCCTAGATGACAGATGGGCAGGGACTGACATCACCAGTAGGCCTCCTCAACCAGTGATGTAGGGGGTGCTTGGTCCACAAGGCCGACAAATGCCAAACCCTACAAAGGTAGACTTGCCTCCCAAGTAGGTGGCAATGCCAACCATGCTTCAAGCCCCACCACCACGTCAAGGTGACCCCCTATAGTGGGGCATTAGACCATTCATTTATAAAATAAGTTGAACTATGATAACTTCATCATGATAGCTTTCCCTTGTACTTCACGTTTGTTAAGATCGGCTTTATTCTTCTGGTCATTTACTTACAGTGAGGCTGTACTGAACATAACAGGTAATTAGAAATATTTTATGTTGTACCCAAAGCCAATCTGTGAGAGGATGGTACCTGTATGTTGAAGATGAAATCTGACTATAATGGAGGACTCTCTCTCTCTCTCTCTATGGATATATACATATATATATATATATATATCTATATATATATATATATATATATATATATATATATATATATATATATATATATATATATATATATATATATAATTTCTTGTGGCACCCCACGGGATGCATAGGGCCTCGATGAACTCTCTCCACCAATATATATATATATATATATATATATATATATATATATATATAGAGAGAGAGAGAGAGAGAGAGAGAGAGAGAGAGAGAGAGAGAGAGAGAGAGAGAGAATGGCCGACACGAGTATCTGTATAAGGATATATGCGAGGAAGGAAAAACAGGAAGCCCGCAAGTTGTTTTTTCTTGTAAAAACTAAACAAAGAAGCCTAAGTCAATTTTCATGTAAACTGAAACTGTGAGGGTCTTTAACTATTCAGTAAGCGTTAAGAACAAGGCTAATGTTGTGGGTGATCAACTACATGAATATTTAGAACAAGGAAGGAAAGTCGGAGGGCAAGCATGAAGAGGGATGAAAACATGGGTCCAGCAACGAAGAAAGTACACCTAACAGTCAATTAGTTTCAACAGTGACGTTTAGCTGGAAGTTAAAAGTAAGGAAAATTGGAACAGGTTATAATACTATTGCATGCAGAGTAACATAGCTACAGTACATTTGGGAGCAGGGTGACTGGGCAAGTAGACGAAATATGGCAAGAAACAGGTGGAGACACGGGTAACAGATTTTATGAATATCTGCGTAGTGATATAGAAACAAGACTAAGAATATTTTTGATACCAGCACCCACTGCAACCACATCCACACCCCAACGTAATTCAGATGTCCGTTTTCGTTGGAGGTAGCCTATCCCTGACACAGTGAAGACACATCCCAGATGCACACCGCACACACCTCAGGCACACCCCAGACATGCCCCAGACACGCACTACACACACCACCAATGCACGGAAACCCTCGACTCACTCCCATTAAGACCTGGGTCGTTATGGCTGCATCATAAATCGACGGAACTGAAAATATGACGTTCATAAAACTATACGATGTAACTTGTAAGATTTCATTTTTCAAAGTGGTTCCGTGAGTGAGTGACAAAGACAGACTGGATTTGACCACCCGTATGTGTGGGGCAATAATGGATTTTACCGCATTGTAACAGAAAGCTCTTAGAACTTCTTTTTCCAGACCCATTACGACAGCATGTGGTATGTGGCAATAGGTACAAAGGAAGAGCAGAAGACATAAGTACAAAATAGATAAGTATCACTAACTATAGCGACAAGTGAGAAAGGAAAGGCTAAAAAAGTAGTACCAATGAGTAGAAACGAAAACAAACAAAATCACACCTTTCCTGCTTATTCAAGGCTGTTTGCTTTATGGTAGGTTATGAATAATGTGTCTTTTTTTTTTTTTTTCTGGTCAAACATACATAGAGAAGTAAGAAGGCTCCCCTCGCCCACCAGTTTCTCCAGTCTAAGCCAACAGGACAAAGTGAAGTCTACCATGCATCATACGATAACTGTAAAGGAATTTTCATAGGAATCAATGAATGGAAATCATATTCTTCACTGTCTTAACCGGTAATAAAAAGTAACATCAGCTAAATATCGATCACATGAAGAACTTCTGTGGCTGTGTTCTCCATAATTTCTACCGTTGAAAGCTTTTCCTTAAAAAAATTATTATTCGGGAATGAACAGTCTCAGCTGGCGATTAGATGCCAAATACTCGTACCCGAATAAGCGATATTTAAGTAGTAATGCCGTACCACAGCAATTAGTTTCATATACCGTATAGGGAACAAGCAACGGCTGACACATACTACTGCTTCTGAGACGCCACATAGTGTTGCTTATATATGTAGAAGAAGGAGGGAGGGGTCTGGCTGGCTAAGGGACTGCAACAGGAAATGAAGAGGCGAGAGAGAGACAGGGAGATAGGACGGAGAGGGGGGAGGGAGGAAAGGGTAGATTCGTCAAGAGATAGAGGGAATTAGTCATGGATGCGGAGATAGTGGGGTTAACGGAGGGGGAGACTGCAGAGTTGATGACTGATGGTACTAGATGCCCATTAAGAGTACTGGTAGTGAGATCGAACTCGAGATCAACGGACTGTATGTAGAATGAAATAAGGGGCATGGTGGTAGAAGCCAAAACTTTAATAATGGAAGGAGTGCAACTGAAAATATGGAACTCAAAACCGGGAAGAAAGAAAAAAAAATGTAAGACACAAAAAAGTAACTTAACCACTTGATTCCAATCACTTAATTTGTATTAGATTCTCATCTCCATTCCACTTTATTTGGATTTGGTGAGATTTTCAAGTTACATTTATCCTTTGTTCCTTCACTTCTAAGATGATCTTTTAATCTGAATATGATCTGATAAAAGCAAGAATAATTAGATATATATACGTATGTATGTATGTACATCTATCTATCTATCTATATCTATATCTGTCTATCTGTCTATCCATCTATCTATATATATGACGTCCTCTGTTTCAGATTGTTAGGGATAGATGCAGGGAAATAAAGTGAAACGGTGCAGATACGTGAACATATAAGGAAAGCAGATTTAATGATTCAATTACGAAAGGTATTCAAGAGGAAGGCGCGTTAGGAAAGTATTGTGTTGATATGAATGCAAGTCTGAGATTAATGAAAGAAACGATATCCACATATTAAAACTCGTGTAATTAGAAGATACATCAGGAGATCCAAGGCGGAGCGAAACTGTATCTTCACAATATGCGCATTTCAGTTAATGGGCACAATTTCTTTTATTAATAATTCACACCACTGTGAAATCAAGGCGGCAGAAGTTGTAGTGTATACCTTACGACTTTCCAAATCAAGGGGGGTAGAAATCTTTGTCATAGAGTTTCTTGTAGTTGCATTTTGCATTTATTGGAAAACCTTACCAATACATGAATAGAGAATGAATGTGCAGGCTTCAATAACATTCATGACCATACAGGATCCTTCGACCATCTCATCAACACTCATTTGTCAGCTGCACCTAGCCTCCTTGTTCTGAACCAGTCAGGGTGACCAGATGGCACTTTGATAGGGCACACTGGGATGGATTTCGAAATGAACTGGCTGATATTCCATGGCACTGACATTCTCCAATGACATCAGTTTTACCCAGTCTTGACCTAATACAAGTTGGTATGGGATTGTTCATGTCCAGACAACAATGTACTAAAAGACCGAATTCCACTAAATGGTTCGACAGCATTTGTACTAGGGCAACGACGCGAAAGCTTTTAGCATATAACTCACAGCCAAAAAACTACCAAATCACTCAGTCATTATAAAAGTGTTAGAAACCACACAAAAGCAGTAATAAATATCTCTAAATCAAATTTTCTCTACGACCAAGCATCCAGACTATTAAATAATTCTACTGACACTGTAATATTCTGGTCGACTCTCAGATCTTTCAACACTTACTTTAAAAAGTTGTCACCCATTCTTCCACTAAAATCTTCAGACGGAAACATTGTAAATGACCGTGGAAAAAACTAACATTCTTGCCTTTACGTTTGATAGAAATTCTATCTTAGAAGCCAGTTAGAACGTCCCTGAACTAGAATTTGACTCTCACGAAATTGCTCCATTTTAGATACAGACTAGATACGTAAAAATCTATCCTAGACAATTTACCAACCAACAAAAGTTCCAGGTCCAGATGCAATTCCTCCAATGTGATTGAAAAAGTGTTTCCCAGACTATGCTCCTGTTCAGGCATTGCATACGTAGTTTTTCATTCCATATTTCTTCGAATGAAGCCAATATCCGCCCAGTTCCAGAGAATGGAAGTTTCTCTGATCCCTCTGACTACACACCAAATGCATCACACCTGCTTTTTGTAAAGAATTTCAGATTAGCATTAATTGGCACATTGTTAAACATCTGAATCCAACAACATAATTACTGACAGGAAGTATGATTTTTTGCCACGAGCAAGCCACAGTTGATATACTCAGTATCATTACTCACACCAACCATCAATCAACTGACCAACACGGAGAAACCCCTGCAGTAGTGTTTGACATTTCACAATTTATTTGACAGTGTGTGACACCGTTCCTTGCTATCCACACTTCCTTGCTATTGCCTATCATCTTTTGTCCTCATGATTTCCTCATATTTCAGCAACAGAAAAGTGTAAAAGTAGATGATGTATACGTCAATTTCCACTCATTTAATGGCGGCGCACCGCAAGGACTAATCCCGGCTCCAACTTTGTTCCTCATTCATTGTAATGATCTCTTGTCTGTCACCCATAATCCCATTCACTCATATGCAGATGACTCAACACTTCACAGTTCATTCACACTTAAAAACTCATTCACAAAGTTTGATACCTCTTACTCCCAACGCAGCATAGCAATCTCCATAAATCCAGACTTATCTCGGATCACTGAATGGGAACAAAATAAAGTTGTCTCATCTAATATTAAGAAAACCAAATATATCCAATTTACTGACAGATATTGCCTGGTTCCTATTTTACCTTCAGTGCAACCGATATTCCTGTCTCTCAAAAACTGGAATTATCGATGCTTTGACAATCCTTTCAATTGGACCTCTCACGTCAGATCACTTGCTAAAACCGCCTCAAAGGAACGTGGATTCTGGTACAGAATCCGTAATTTCTTCACTGACGAGCAGTTAGCTATAATTTACAAGTCATGTACTCTCTCAGCTCGAATATTGCTCGCCTTTGTAGAGTGGATGTGGAGAGGTTGCACGCAAGCAAATGGACAAAATACAAAACAAAGCTGTAAGAAGATTTAACAACCCAGCACGTACAAACGAACTACCTCCACTACAAGAGAAACTTTTATGGCAAATGCTCAGACCAAGTAGCATCCGTTGTGCCACCTCTCCATTCCTTCCCCCACGCTACACGGGCATCTGGTAGCATTCATGACTGGACTGTCACACTGCCACTTTGCAGAACTTCTGCCTATCAGAAATCCTTTATTCCCCGAACTGCTTCTCTTCGGAACTCGCTTCCCTAGATTAGTTTCCCCCCAAACTTCAAGCAACAGCAGTTCAAGTCCAACTGTTACAGATTTTTTATGAATGGACATCAGTAACAGGTGTATGGAATTAATTTTTCATTGTTTTTTTTTTTTTTTGCCTTCCTCTCTTCACCTAATAACAAAAAAAATAATCACGTAAGACTGATCAGTTTTCATGTGTGTGTGTGTGTGTGTGTGTGTGTGTGTGTGTGTGTGTGTGTGTGTGTGTGTGTGTGTGTGTGTGTGTGTGTGTGTGTGTTTGACCATATCTATGACTAGTAGTGGTAGCAGGAAAAAGAATATATTTAAAACACGAGTGGAAGCAAATCCCTTTTGAGTTCTCCTCCCAGGATTATCTGTTTTAGTAATGACAGAAGAGAACCTGTAAGAAAAACGGGCCAGGAAAAGATGACATGAGAAAGATGAAAGGCACAGGTAAATTAATATGATAATGGTAGGAGTGAAAAAAAGTGCAAACAATCTAAGCATGAATAAAAGGAGGATTTATTAGGTAGCAAACCAAATGAATGACGGAGAAAGGGCATACGGTGGGGTGTCTGGATTAAGAATACAGTACACTATGTCCTTGTTATTAAATGGGATGTGTTTCAGTTATCACAAGTTTTACATTCAGCTGTTAGTGGAATTAGGGGAAATTAGCAGATCGCCATATTAAGTAAGAATTGGAGGTCTGACAATATTTCTGAGTTTATTGTGAACCGTAATAACTAAATAGGAGCGTCGGAATAGGCGACACATTGGGACTTACTGTGTTGTCATCATTTCATGCAGAGAAGAATGTTGGGTGCGAGGAAAATACTGTACTATAGGACGTATCTTGTAACTTAACGGCAATCCCGAACCCCTTTTAGCTAAATTATTGTTCATCGAAATTCACGAAACCACGAACTAGTATTTTAGAACTGGGACTGCCCTCGTGCTGTCAGGTTATAAATAAACGGTTACACCAATGTCACCAGCATAGTTTGTCGGGTGAGGGGAAATGATTGGCGTGAGGAAGATAAAGTACTGTCACTGCTCTTAGTATCTGGTTTGGGAAAATACAGCACTAACACTGCTTCCACTCTAATATTCTCATGCTTACGTCAACTCTATCTTCTTGCTTTCATAAACACCTCCTACTTAGGGGAAAGGCGTAGGAGTCTGAAAGTGTCAGTACTGGGACTCTACCCTCTCAGTGTCCGGCCAACACTAGTAATCTACCTCAGCTCAGAACAGAGTAAGTTAAGTTGAGGATAAATCGTTCAAGCCCCAGACTGGTAATCCACTTTAAAACTTATTTAAATTTTTATTAGGTACATTAAGCAATTTTATTCAACTTAGAAAAGATCTGTTTATGTGAAAAGTTTAATATAGAGTGTACAGTATCTAACCCTCCGTGGTCGAAGCGTCCCTCCTCCCTCCAGTCGATTAAACCCTACCGATGGTTTTGGATGGAAGAGGTTAATTTTATTCTAACAGTTTATACAAGATTTTTGCCTGTTGGATGTCGCTCAAGAGGACTTTGCTAATTGTTTCCAGCAGTGGCAATAACGATGAGAGAAGTCTGTAGCTACGGGAGGGAACTACTTTAAAGTCTACTAAATTCAAGACTTTGTGAGTAACATGCACTTCATGTACCATCATAAATCATGATACTTTTTGAACACATTTGGTATGCAAGTAATAGTATTTGTTTGTATGTGTAACTCATAAGAAACAAACGTATTACAGAACAAATAGGACACATAGCCCGTTTGCATAAGGCTCTCTTTGAACAGTAACGACATTCGAAGTGATACTGGGATAATTTGTTTGATGCCCGGTGTTTCTGTGCCCGTCGTTTTACATTTTGGACTATAAAATGATTTAATGACACAATCGAAAATCAGAGAAAGAGATCTCGAGATACGAGGCCCAGGTAAACAGATAAGAGTTTCCAGGCCAATCAGACCAGAAATAAAGAGATGCGGCCGCTGCACGGAGCGCTCGTGAGAACACCAACACCAAGAAGAAACAGAGGAAAAGTAATCAATACGGGAATTGAAAAACATAAGAGGGAAACAAGGAAAAGAGAAAGTTAAGTAGATAGGCTTTTTAACTCCCTCCCCCCATAGGAAAAACAAAGGCATGAAGCAGACAGATTAAAGAAGTAGGTATTACAAAAGAAATTAATAAATATATAATGACAAAACAGACATTGAAAAGAAGTGATCTTCATTTTGAGTCTAATGAATCTCACAAATCCGTCAATTCCTCATGTAAGTCCAGCCAAATTAACATGATAATAGGCAAATGGTAAAAAAACTATTCAAGAATTATATTTTGCATACATACTCCTAAACATGACAAAAATTTATGTGTGCAACAACGGAAAAACGAAATGGGGCACTAGATTCAGTCTTCCTGTGGTAGGCAGCTATTTGCATTTGGTAATAGTGATGTGAGGCCCGTTTCTTCAACAAGATCGGATCAACAGATCTTGAGGTGTTTTTCAATTTACGAGCTTAATAGTTAGTATGATGTGCAATCCCGTTCAAAATGTGGGACAACATCCTGAAAATTATGCTTTAACCTGCATCTCAAGACGCCAGCAACATGAGTTTAGCTTCTTGCCAGCGGAAACTTTGAAATATGCATTTTTTCTACAACACCCATTCTCGCAGGGAGTGCTCTCATGGCGCTTGCCTATCCCCATCACAGTTCCAAATCATCCCACTCATTTCTTTGTTCTCTGTGCCGGCTTCTTTACACTCTTCCTCTGACACTTTCATTATTGTAATGTGGTTTAAAGCAAATCGTCACTGCACTCAAAATACTAAGCCCATAACACCCATTTTTACTTCACATTGTCCCCTACCCCAGCCCCATCGTCCATCAAACTATCATGGCATTCCTTACATTCGTTATTTTTTTTTTCATTATACCCATTTCCGTATCCCCCGTTAAGGAATTCATGGCACAATGCAGACCCCACGATCAGTGAAGGTGCTTGTCGTAAAGCTACAGCAGCTTCTGTCCTAATGAACATAATTCAAGTAGGGCCAAAACCGTTGTATGTACACATTAAACACAACGTTAACATGTGGGTCCAACTGAAGAAAATGCCTAAACTGATGTTTTGATTCAGTTATTTTCTTACGTTCCATTATACTAACAGATCCTTTATATATATTTCACTGGGATATTTATAGGTGGGGGCGCTCACCATCCAATCACTCTTTGTAGTGCTTCTCTCGGGTGTCTGCCCTTTCCTCTCCTGCAACCTTCTTTCCTTCCATCCTCTTCTGTCTTTCTTTCCTTCATTGTTTCCTCGTCCTTTTGCCTACGGGTGACTTTACACTCCCTCTTCTGTCTTTCTTTCCTTCATTCTTTCCTCTTCCTTCTGCCTGTGGGTGACTCTACATTGAGTGACAAGCCAAATGGTTTCCTGTACACCAGGAAACCATTTACTACGCTGGGTGGTAACCATATAACCAAATTATGGCGCCTGGTGGTTTAGAGGGTAATTACAACGCTCCAATCGGATTGAGCTGGTGAAGGTTTATATCCAAGGGGTGGTTGGGGTTTATTGCTCACGTAATGCCACTCAGGGATGAGTGAGGTTGGTCACTCTCACCTTAAATGTCAGGACCAACTTGCCTAGCCCTGAGCTCCTACGCTCCTCATGGGGTAACGTAGGATTGGATGATGAATGAATGAATGAAAAAATTTTAGAACAGTTTGTGTCGAGTAAGGGTGAGACAGAATGCCCATAGATCTTATCCAGATTAAGGCTGGTGTCTTTACAGTGAGTGGATTTATGGTTGCGCTTATTGCCCCTGGAGAGTACAGTCGTCAGTGCAAGTATTCACAAAGGATTTTAACTCTTTCATGGCCGGAGCAACCCAAGTATTTTACTCCAGCTACAGCCACATGATAGTATTCAGGTTTGAATGAGTCATAAGAACCGAGTGTAACCAAATACTTGAAGTAAACAAGCAACCATTATTAAATTGCTACAAAGATTCATTTTGTTATACCTCATGTTCCGCATAACTGTTCACTCTTGTTTAGTAGTGAAATATTTGGCCGCTTTATTATTGAAAAAATAAGCATTAGCAAACAATTGTATAAACACAGGTTGAGGTTTGATATAATAATAAGAACCCCTACCACCAGTCCCCCACACCATCCGCCTCACCTGTTTTACAATCAGGGGAATGATGGAGGCAGAGGGTGAAAAGTTACGAAGAGGAAATGGAAAGGATTTGATGGAAGGGAGAACGGCAGAGGATGAGAGAGAGAGAGAGAGAGATGCTGGCTGGATGGACAAGTGAAGTAAACAGAGAAAGAGACATAACAGAAGGCTCATAAGCGTGAAGATGGTTACTCTCAATAGGCATACGTGAGAGATGCTGAAACGAAAAGTGTAATGAATATTGTTTCTCGGCATAGCTTTGGTAATGCATGCTTGGTAGACAGTTTTCTCTCATTATCAGGAGGAGAGTCCCACTGTGTATCAGGATCAACTTGCTTTTCCACGAAGTTTCTCCCATAGCTTTGGATAAGGAGGAATTAATTGTGGAAGTGGGGAAGTACACTTACTGAAACTAAATTAGTGCTGAGGAGCATATTAATCCAAAGAAAAGTCAATAACTGGGAGAAGATAGGACAAAGCCAGGATCGTGACTGTAAGCATTTTATTGCTAGACCGTAATGCATGTAGATCTAGACTGATTTAGTTCCAGTAGTATATCATTAGACCTGTTAAAGAAGTTCAGGGTAACGAGTAAATATCGTCGATAAAGCTACTTTCTCTGTCTCTGTCTCTGTCTTTCTCTCTCTCTCTCTCTCTCTCTCTCTCTCTCTCTCTCTCTCTCTCTCTCTCTCTCTCGGGACAACTCGATTTTACCCCCTCATTAGGCTTAGACTGTGACTAATGCATGAGTGTCAATCCCTTTAATCCTTTCACGTATTTCTAATCTCAGTCTTGCTACCATCTGGTTATTATACTCAGGTAAAGAGGGAAATCAGATGGCAAAGACATTAATGTACATTGTTTTTACACTCGTTACTTGGAATGATACATTCAAAACTTATCAATGTCGTCTGGAGGAGCAACAATAAATATTTCATCCTTTGGCTAGAAAGGTTAAAATGACAAACCTGAACCCTCGTCGTAGTAGCATCTGAGAGGGAGGGAGGGAAGGGAGTGGCTCAGGAGGCTTGAAACAATGGCTGTTGCTCCTTCTCTCCCTCAGTACTCTCCCCACCATAAATTTCCCTCCCTAGGACAACAGTAATGGCCAATACATCAAGTTTTTTATTCATCTTGTATTATACTCTCAACTACTGTCACCCTCCCAAACCCTTCACTGCATCTCAACAATATGCTCTCCCCTCCCTCCCTGCATGACATTCCTCACCTTCCCTTCATTGCATTTCATCATTCTCTCCCCTCCCTTCTTGCATGAGACTGGAGTGGTTCAGATAAATTTTACCCTGACAGTTTCTCAGGGAATAGCCTACACCAAGTTTTGAATGTGACACGCCCTTCTTTACGTCGCTTTCTTGTGTCTGGTCTAAAGACCATTTATAAGGACAAACTCGCACATGTATTCTTATTTCAGGAGATGTTATACATTACATGAGTATAAATCATGTACACGCCAAAGCATCAACCTCTAAAGCTCGGGGGTGTTGTGGGCCGAGCCGCTGTCATACGCGTTTTTTTTTTTTTTTTCCTTTTCTCTTTCTTTGAAAAGTAGACTGTTTTCAACCAGTGATAGTTCCGTATTTACAGCACAGACGACTTCCAGTTAAAGATCAGAATGCTCATCACTGTGTCATCTCTTCATTGTTAATGTTCCCAGATCTCTAGGTGGAGACTTTGTGGAAGTAGGTGATGCGTGGAGGCAATATTGGGGGTAGTGGAGAGCTGTGTTCATGTGAGTTGCTGAGTTGGCGCCTACAGCACACACTCCGTGTGCCTTCCTGAGCCAGATGGGGATTCCCCACTTGTACTCGTTTATGCTCCTCCTTGTCCCACTTGATACTGATACTCCTCTCCAATGCCCCTTGCCACTGCCACATGAATGACTCATCATCCCTTGTGTATGTGGCAAAGAGAGAAAAGAAATTCCAAGGATTATTATGTATTACTTGCCGTGAAAGATCACTCTTACTTTCCTGCTAGTAAGGTTTCTGTGTCGTGTAAGCCCACTCAGTTATCCCAGATGTTATTTTCTTTTCTTACACTTGTAGCTTTTTCACTTACTAACTCACTGAAATAGCTAATTTCCTACTTCACAATAGGCTTATCACATGTACATAAACTGTTGGATATTGTATCACATATTTTTAGTTTATCTGGGTCACCCCATACACCTGTTTTATGACAGCTATAGCCGTCATCCAAGCTGCAGGGGTTAAAATGATGAGATAAAAACAAATGGTAATGGGAAAGAGCTATGACGTCACAATAACCATTTTTGTGTTGTACCATGGCAGCTGCACCACAAGGCCGTTTAAGTTGTAAACAGTGAGCATTGTTGCAGGAGCTAGTGTACTTCATTTAATGGGACAGGTATCTAAAAGCACAAGTCCTCTCGAAGAAAGTTACAGAGGACTTAGATGTCCAGTGTCAGTATTATGGGGGGTTTTCCCAGAAATAATCTCAGACCATTGTTTTCCTCCAAGTACTGTACTTCAAAGAAATGTCTTTACACGTATGCTCACAGAGTGAGAAAGGGTGTTATGTTTTGAGTGGTGTGCACATGTATGCGTCAGTGTTGACAAAATAACCTAAACTGTTTTTACACGATCTTAACCAAACTTGGTGGAAGGGTTGAGGTTCAGGCCAAGTGAAGCTCTAATTATTTTTTTTTTAGAACAATAGGGTCAAGGTCAAAGGACGGGTAAATGTTGACATAGCAAAATAACATTAGCCAGTTTTATCCAGTTTAGAACAATGTCGGGTTTTCAGGAACCAAAAAGTGAAAATATCTTGCATAATTTTGATAATGCATGATGGTTAATGCCATTTCTGTGAGCACAATTTCAGCATTAAAATCAATCTTACTCAAGCTACATGGCCATTAGTCAGTGTTGGTTCCAAGGTATTTTGACTGATCTTGAGTGGCAGTGAAATCTCCATATTGTAAACTCACACAGCATGTCGGCTTCCCAGATGATAATGTAAGCTCCTGTTGTGAAGTAAACAGTTCAGTGGACTCTGGCTTAATGTACAGTAAGTTGTATGGATGGCAGGGGTAACACAGTTTCATACGAAGTGGACCATGTTACCACACGATCACCTGACTTCCTGTTCTAGTGACACTCTCCGTATTCAATATTGTTGCCAAAATGGATGAGAGTTGATTGTGACTTCACCTTCTCATCACAACGTGGCTCAAACGTGGAGGAAGGGTTGAGTGTAATGGAAATGACTCAGTTTTTAGAACACTCTATCAAAGATCTAGGCCACAAACAATGTCAGAGATTGACTGTGTGTGTTTGTGTGTGTGTGTGTGTGTGTGTGTGTGTGTGTGTGTGTGTCTTTTTATGTGACCGACTCTGGGCATAGGCTTCACAGCCTGCTTTCAAGGGCCAGTAGTCCTCCTACGCACCGCACACCTCTACATGTCACCACTTCGGCGCTAACACCCACCGTCCATACTGAATACATGCTAGGGCTGTCTCATACAGGACTGGTGTATTGGTATTAGCGGGGGTATTTTTACGACATGTCAGCTGGCCTTCTGGTAGATCAGTAAAGTCTGATTTTATGAAATTCAAATCCTTTAACTGTTCCCTGCCTCAGCGGGATTTGAACCCGGATCCGTCAGGACTGCAGGCCAACTCTCTACCGATTGAGCCACCGCCTCCCCAAATGTGTGTGTGAGCCAAATAACTCAAACAGTTTAAATTCGATTTTAACCAAACGTGGTGGAGGGATTGAATGTCTTGCATGGGGTACATTGATTATTCTTCTAGAATAAAAAGTCAAAGATCAAGGTCATATGGAAATGTCAACTTAATCAGTTCTTATCTAATTTAGACCAAACTTTGTGGAAGGTTGAATACAAGGCAAAATTAAAACTGATTCCATTTTAGAACAATCAGACAAAGGTCATTATCACGGGGGAAGGTCAAAATCCAAGGTCACAAGGCAAGGTCAACTGATTTAAAAAAAAATTTATTTGACCCAAACATAACAGAAGGGTTAAGAGCCAGGCAACAATGAAGGTCATTAGTTTTGACAACAGTCATTCGAAGATCAAGGTCACATAAGATTATAGTGCAACCTTTGTGTCTGTATGTGAAGAGCATAACTTAAACAGATTAGATTTTTTTTTTTTTTTTTTTTAGTATACTTGGTGGTTTAGTGAGTAATTACGGAGCTCCAATCGGATTGAGCCGGTGAAGGTTTATATCCAATGGGTGGTTGGGGTTTATTGCTCACGTAATGCCACTCAGGGATGAGTGAGGCTGGTCACTCTCATCTTAAATGTCAGGACCAACTTGCCTAGCCCCGGGCTTCTACGCTTCTCATGGGTCAACGTAGAACTGGATGATGAATGAATGAATGAATAAATAAATGAAATATGAGTAAACTTGGTGCACTTGGTACATGAGCTGAGTATCAAGATAAGGGTCACATAGCAGGGTTATCTTAAACAGTTTTTAACTTATGTTGGTCAAACTTTGTGGTAAGGGTAAGGTTAAAGCGAGGCTAAAATGAATTCAAGACAGTCGGAGACCAAATGCAATCGCCCGGCAAAATAATTTTTTGGCTAAGGTACAAGCTACCTAGAAACCAAATGTGAAGAAAATTCGTACAACTCTAGGGAATTCAGTCACCACATTTCACACGAAGCCAATCCATATGAAACAAAATATATGACATCTGACATTCTTTTTTTTTTTTTTTTTTTTTGTCAAATCATCATCAGAAGTAACAGACTTCTGCACATCCACAGAGTGTCTATTTTCAGAAGGCTTGGTGAAAATTCGTCCACATCTTTTCGAGATATTTGGCAACACACACACACACACACACACACACACACACACACACACACACACACACACACACACAATATCACCTCTCCACACTAAAGGCCGGCGATAATTATTTTATTTCCAGAACAATTAGTCAAATGTACAGTGCAGGTCGCAGGTAAAGGTTAAAGGTGAAGGTCACCAGACAGTGTCAGTTCAAAACGCTCCGATGTGACGAACCAGATCAGATTTGGGGATTAATTTGTCAAAGGTCAAAGGTCACAGGGCAGAGTTAAATATTCTGCCCTCATACCTGTTGGTGGGCATGGGTGTTGCACTCTCAGAGTCCTTTTGCTTCACGCCAGACTGATATCGCCACTCATTTGAATACAAGGAAACCAAAGCCTGCCTCTATACGCGCCATATTCCAGCAGCCTGGTGAATTACCTTCAGGTTCTAAAAATTAATAGAGAACATCATCGCGACCAAACGACTGTGTCTGAAGGTACGATGTTCATTTCCTTAGACAATACTGCCAACTTAACTTTCAGATTACATAAAACAGACATCAGACTTACGGGAATAAGTCACGATGTTTGCATAACAGTACTGTTAGAAAGTAAAGGGTAGGGACTGTATGGTCATGTCAGACGGGTAAGCAACACAAGACAGACCTTTTACCTTGAATGACCGCCAGTGCTAATGATATTAGACACACCTCTTCCCATTACAGACACCTGAATTAACACAAATAAACTTACTTATTACTGTAACTTACCTGAACTAGTATCAGAGGACGTTCTGCATTGTTGTCGAAGTGCCTAATGCCTCCTTTTAACTGCTTAAAAAAAATTTTATTACCTGTCTCCTGTAGAACTCTTCTGGTGAAGTATTTTATATCTTATCAATATATATTCGCTGATATACAGTATGGTAGCTTATCAGACAGGCCTAATTCTGACATGACAGGCTATGTCTGACTAACATAAAACGTGAAGTGCATTCATATTACATGAATGGATGCACTGGCGAAAACGAATTACGGGAGATCAGGAATTGTTATTTACATAACTATAGGTAAAAATAATGAATTATATAATTGTTTCTATTGCTGTTTAGGCGAGCTAAGGGAGTGGGAATACTATACTTGTTGCCCCAAATGGCTGGTAAACATTTCCCTGTTTGAAAAGCATCAAAACTTTGTTTTTATCTTACTGTTGAGCCAGTCACGGCATGTTACAACGTTTTCAAATTCTCAGGAAACTCCTATGGTATCAGACTTCTTCCAAAACGAGACAAATATAGCTCCCCCCCCCAAAAAAAAAAAAAAAAAATGCTAGAACAGACTAGGAAAGTTTTTTTTTTTTTTTTTTTTTCTCAGCTTTTTGGCCAATCTTTGTATTTCGTACATTTTTGTTTTAACTGGCATTAAAAGTGTCGTTCAGTCATAGTCATACCAGCTTTTCCCCCCAAAATGAACCAGGTGAAGCCGAAAAGGTGAAAAATACGACCTTGCTCGCTCGAACACGTTACACACCTGTAGAACGGACCTTTATTAATTTAAAGAACCTCATCAGTTTGTTAAATAGTAAACAACAATTGATGCCAACTGCCTGGCTTTGTTGAAATAATAGTTTAGCTAGTCAGAGAAAACTCAGTAATGCAGTCTGCATATATCTTATTACTTGATGTCACAAAGTCCACACAAAATAATAGGATTTTTTGCCATCATTTCACAGTGCGAGTCTACAGTACATTTGCACACCCAAGCACATAATTTTAATACCCCCCCCACACACACACACACTATGGTTTGTCCTTCCATGCTAATCCCAGTTAATGAAACCTTACCTTCTATTCTCTCTTACATCATGCACCTCATTCCACCCTCCAGTCCCTTGCTGCAGTGCCACACAGATGCAGTGTAATTTTTTTTCGTATATGGGGGAGGAGGTGGCTCAATCGGTAGAGAGGTGGCCTGCAGTCCTAGCGGACCCAGGTTCAAATCCCGGCTGGGGCCGGGAACAGTTTAAGGATTTGAATTTCATTAAAACAGGCTTTACTGATCTACCAGAAGACCCGCCGACATGTCGTAAAAATACCCCCGCAAATACCAATACACCAGTTCTGTATGAGACAGCCCTAGCATGTATTCAATATGGACGGTCGGTGTTAGCGCCGAAGTGGTGACATGTAGAGGTGTATGGTATGTAGGAGGACTGCTGGGCCTTGATAGCAGGCTGTGAAGCCTATGCCCAGAGTCGGACACACACACACAAAAAAAAAAAAACATATCGTCAATAATATTACTTATTAAAATACAATAACTTTACTGCTAAATATCGTTCGATTGTCTTTTCCACTATGAACGATCTCTGTTGACGCTGGAGAGAATGATCTAACAGCAAAAAGAATTTAAAAAAAATATAGATATTGCACTGGAAGGGGTATTGGTGGTTGTCATTGCCACTCTAATAAAATCGACTTTCACAGTTTAGACACATTAGTTTGGTGGTAGCTAAAATAAAAGACAGTTAATAAGGCGCTGTTGAATATAATAAGTTAGTGTACGGTGCATATATTCTTATCCAAATATCATACCTGTTTTCCTCATTTTAATATTCCGTACAGCTTATCCTTTCTACTTAGTTCCACATCAAAGTAGCACACCAATACGTTCTTGTGGCACTAAGACCCCTTCATGCAATCCTCACAAACCGCGCACTCAGCCTCTTGTTTCAAGGCACCGGCTACTTTTTTGTCACTCAGCTTGCCCTACACCGCAGTTTCTGCTGACCTTCTGCCCCCGTCCTTTGCTGCATAGAAGGTGTGGTGATGGAAGTTGGATGGTACACACACACACACACACAGTATATATATATATATATATATATATATATATATATATATATATATATATAGAGAGAGAGAGAGAGAGAGAGAGAGAGAGAGAGAGAGAGAGAGATGTATGTATGTATCGAACCTTCTTTCTGCGCAGTATAATGGACTCCTTCAGCAATGGTTTCTGTACATAAATTTTCTTCTTCAAGTGGATTTCCTTATTATCAGCTCTTGTTATTATTGCCCGCCTTACGAGGCGATAATGTAATCGCCTGTGTGTGTGTGTGTGTGTGTGTGTGTGTGTGTGTGTGTGTGTGTGTGTGTGTGTGTGTGTGTGTGTGTGTGTGTGTGTGTGTGTGTGTGTGGTTGTTACCACAATATCTCAAAATCAAGCGAGCATATTGTATCCAAACTTTGCCGACAATATCCAAGCATATATGGCCTATTTTTTGATAATTTTGGTGAAGCTGCAATGACATGGTTCTGACTGCAGAGGATTTTTCAAGAAAAAATACTCTAGCTTGCCATTATTCACCATTTTCTATCGTACCTTCAGCGAATAGAATGGCTATTTAAAAGGTGATTATTAGAAATTCTTCGGAAGCCTGGTATACTCAATGACCTTCACCATCCGAATACCCCTGACTTCAAGCTCCTGAATGCTAGCGTGATATTAAATTTAACAGGAGTAAACAGCGAAATTTTAAAACTATTTTTTTTCTATTTTGGCGAAGCTACGATGATATGACTCCGATTGCCAAAGGATTACTGGTCTAGTTTTTTTTTGTAATGGCAAAAGATACGCATTCTTGCGTGAATGCTTTGGATATTATTGCTGTTGCTGTTGTTAACTCTGCTCTGACTGGCCTAGCACACCCATCAACCGCAGGCAAGCAACCGCCCCTGCAAGACCATCCTGTGCTTTGAACCAATGCTCTCTTGCCGTAAACAGCGCCTCGCCAAAGCGAGGACCGGGACAAAGGCTGGTTTGGTTTCCTGATGGATGCTGCATTTATGTCTCTCCACCCAGTTAACAGGGGCACCACTGTAAGCACCACAATACTCCGTCATTTGATTTTATTGTTAACATAAATCACTGTAAATGATTTTCTGGATTAAAGGTAACCATTAGTCTTGTCACTCACTGTACAACCACCTGGAGTTGAAAAAAGAGTGATAATAAGTGACAGGAAGGATGGGAGATATAAAAACAGAGGAGAACAGACACAGGGGAAAAAAAAAATGGTAAACGCGAAGGAAGACGGAGGCTGCACTGCTTCAAGAGAGAGTAAGACAGTCGCCACCACCTACCACATTATACTCAATCAAATTTTCTGGCGATAGTCAGAAAAATATGTATCTTTAGGAATGGAAGGATTAAACGCATATACGGGAAGTAGCCTAAAACAGTTTCGGGCTGAATGGAAACGAAAGATAGGAATGTATAAGCCTGTATAGCGAGGAGAGAGAGAGAGAGAGAGAGAGAGACCAGTGATGTGATTAATGTGTAGGAAGACGAAGAGGATTTTGGATGCGTGCCTATCGATTGCACGAATTTTAAGGTACTGTAGCCAGTCTTTATCTAGTCACAGTTTTCCCCTTGACTAGGACACGCAACAGTCAAATTCAGACTCAAGTCCCTAACTGTACTGCTGAATGAACAGGGACATAAGAGAAACATACTTCGTCTAAGAGTCTGATCAGCCTGGTAATCGAACTCGGGTTATCCAGTGGCGGACCTGGTGTGCTAACCACTACACCACCGGATCCCCCATGTAGCAAAGATGGGGGAAAGGAAGGAAGGATAATGAGAGGGAATGGGAAGAGGAAAGCAGGTCATTGTAAAAGTGCTACGTCTCTTCCTTTACCCTCTGTTCCCGTTCTCTGTTGTATTTCCATCTCTGCTTCCCTCCCTCATCGCATATAGTGGGCACAATGCAGGCCATCCCGACTATTTGCAATTAATGTTGCAATGCAGCCATAAATCCCATTAACTGAGATAAGGGCGATGTGTCAGGGTGAGGGAGGGAGAAATAGGAGGGGAACGGATCGGGATGAAAGAAAGAGAAAAAGAAGAAAAGGGGAGGCAAAGTCTGGAGATGGTGGCAATCGAGTACTTCAGGGAAATAGGGAAGGAGGGGCAGGGGAGGAGAAAAGACTAGAAGGAGCTTGTGTAAATAGGAAAACCTCTATAATGTTAACCGCTATATCATCCACAGTTCAAGATCTAATAATGAAAGACACTCATGTTAACATGCACAAGAAACAATTCAGTTAAAGAATGGAAGCGTAGAGAGGAGATTCTTGACGTTAGGGAGTTTAACAGTAGCAACAGGTCAGTAGTGAACCTGGCAACAATTCGCAAAGTGTATATTAGAGTTAAGAACTGTTTCATTTACTAGGAAGATCTAAGTTAGGTTGAGTTAAGGTAAGTGAGATGAACTCCTTCAGTTCGATGACGTCTTCTCTATATTGCTCAGCTTACGGGAGATTTCATGTCGTGGATATGTTTAGCCGAGTTTTAATCTCTCTGGTTCAAATAGTCTTTCCTAAGTTGAATAATATCATCTGTAAATAAAAATTAAAAGACGTCACCGTATGGATCATCGTGGGAGGAGAAAACATATTGCGAGGGGCAGAAATAGATTACAGTTTTTAACTTCGCAACTCTGCATAAATCAGTGTCCGGCAGACAAAGGACTCGCCATCCGGGATAAATTAGCTGTAAATCACCTCCACTTACCCTGTAATAGTTCTCACGCGGAGAGGCGGGGTTATGGGAGGGTGAGGCATTTAATCTCAACCATGGAATAGTCTGGACTCTGAAAATTATTACGAGGAAAATGGTTTCATGTCGATGTTGAATAAGCGAAAGTGGACTATCAATGAACTTCAATTTACTGCGCTGGTGTCACAGTGTCAGATTTCGCAATGCAGTTTACCGAGTAACGAGACATTACCAGCAGCAATGTTCCTCATCCAGAAGATAATACTCATCCTCTGCTTCCGATTCGAATTGCCCGCCAAGCACGAGGGACGAACAAATGGTTTCTTCAGGAGAGTAAGAAGGAACAAATGGCCAAGTAGAGAATAATCTGGACATTATATATGGATTATAAAAAAATAAAATTCGCCTTCGCTAGTATTATTAACAATAAAACTGGATGTAAAATTTTCATATATTTGTCGCCATCTAAGAGGTCACCGGACAGACTCCTCACCATACTCTGAATATTTTCAAGATGCTAGTTTGTATAATTAACTGACTAAATTATCATTTATACACTGTTATATGGTGGTGTAATATTATCTAAATTACCAATGGTAGCTGTTTAATTAAGGCCGATGCAGGTATTTACTATTGAAGGGTTGGCATTATTTTGTGCTTCTGCAAATCTTTATCCAAACAAATGACTACAGTATGAACGCTCCCTTCTTATTTTATACCCCACCTCAATTTGTTCTTTTAATTCATACTCATGTCTCAGAATAATACCTGACTTACCGTACATAAAAAGTAATATTAAGATACCCCCATTATTACATTCCTTCAACTATTCATGCTTTGTACGTGCTGTGTGGAATGTACCAATGGGCACAGAACTGAATCTCCTCCCGCTCCGAATGTTCTCTTGTTTCTATGCCATTTTCATTCGTACATCATAATAATCATTTAAGAATATTATATTCTTTTCTGGTACACGATTTGTTTACCAGATACACATTACCTATACCGTAAAACGACTCTTAAATGTACAGTACGTACAGTAGTTTTTACCATGGTTATTGAAACAGTATACGTAAAGTGATTTACCTGAAATGGGGCAGCACGAATCCGTGGACTTTAGTGAGAAAGCTTCTGAGTGCTGGAGAATGTTTTTTAGGTTGTAACTACCTCCAACTATGAAAAGGTATACTCCTCGTAGGTATGAAGCGTTTTGGTGAGCAACACGCTCGTATACGCCTTTCTGTTAGAGAGTTCTGACTCATGAAGGAAGGAGACAACAAAATCTATTTATCGAATTTTTGCAATTTATGAGAAAGGTTAGTCGGGCTTTGCGAGTAGCTTTGCACTCAGACTGAGAAGGTGTTTTAACCAATATGCTTCAAGCTCGGCTTAGTGAGCGTTTTTGTGCGTGGGCGGCTGCACAGTACATGAACCTGGGTCATCTTAACATTGTAAGATAACGCGCTGATTCTCTCTCTCTCTCTCTCTCTCTCTCTCTCTCTCTCTCTCTCTCTCTCTCTCTCTGTACGTATTATATATATATATATATATATATATATATATATATATATATATATATATATGCACACTGATGCCTTTTATTAGAATATCGACAGCATGCACACAAACAGGAGACATGTACTAAAATTGTATATTGTGAGCTAAAATCAAAGTTTAATTAAAATACATTTCTCTATTATCATAGATCCTCAGTTAAAAATAGTGGCCCAGGAAGAGGTGTGCTTCCTACAAGTGATTGAGAGCCACTGATATTTGGTATGAATTGTCCACTGTTGTTAGTTTCATTTCGAGTTGTTTGAAGCTTCAGTTGCCCCATTTTCGTAATTCGGAAAAAGGTTTGTTTTTTGAAGCTGTAACTGGGTCAGTGTCTCATAGATCTCTGTTCAGTAATGGTTTAAATTTGCTCATGAAATATTTTTCCTTTGATTTTCTTAATATAGGATCATCCTTTTTTACTTTATAGAAGGGCATAATATTGAAGTTTGGAGAACATTTTTTTGCACATTTAGCTATGTGGGTATTAACATATAAACCTTTACCGTGATTAATATGATCCCTATGTAGGTTAGTACGAAGCCTGAGATTTGAGGTCTCGCCTATATAAATCTTTTTGCATCCACCGCAGCGAATTACGTAAATGCAGTTTTGTGTCGAGCATCCCATGTTTTCGTTAATTTGGAATGTGTAGTTGACACTGGGAAAAGTGAATTGACTGCCTTCAATTATTTCCATGCAGAGTTTACTTCTTCTGTCTTCACATTTCTTCACTTTGAAACTAGATATATTATTAAACCTAGCCCTTGTTAAAATTCTTTTTAGATTATTGGGTTGCCGCTTTGCTTTAATTAAGGAGACATCTTTATATATTTCTTGTGTTTCAGGTGCTTTTTGAAGACCATTAATTGTACATGAGACTTCTTTAAAGTGATCATCATAATTTGGGTTATAGGTTGTTATATATGGTACTGTATGTGTATCACTGGCTATTTCTTTATTACTGCAGCTCCGAAGGTTGCCTATGGGTATTTGTTTTGCTCTTTCTATGCCATTTTTTATTATACTTTCAGGATATCCACGTTGTTGAAGAAAATCTTTCAGTTCACTTAATCTTATTTCTTGTAACTCAGGTTCTGAAACTATTGTGCATATCCTCCGTGCCAAATTAAATGGTATGTTATTTTTTATGTGTCTGGGGTGATTAGAACAATATGTTAGATAATGTTTTGTATCAGTTTCCTTGTAATGAACGTCAGTAATTATTTTCTTATCTTGCTTAATGAGTTTTATGTCTAGGAAAGTGACTGTGTCTCCACTTGTGTCACATGTAAATGTTAGTTTGGGGTCCAGGTTATTCATGATGTTTATATATATATATATATATATATATATATATATATATATATATATATCTATTGCCAGACGCCTCAATCCCGTTTGGGGTGGCCACAAACAAATCGCCTCCAAGTCGCCCTGTCCCCCGCCATTTCACTACCCTGCTCCCAACTCACACACCCCTCTCTCATATACCTCTCCACCCCATCCCTCCATCTCATCCTCGGTCTCCCCCTCCCTCTTCCACCCTCCACCTCACTCACATACACTCTCTTCGTCAGTCTTTCACCCTCCATCCTCTCCACATGGCCAAACCACCTCAGTGTGTTCCTCACAACGCTTCCTATCACATCCACATCAACACCACAACGCTCCTTTATATCCTCATTCGTCAGCCTGTCTCTCCACGTGACTCCACAAGCTCCTCTTAAATAACTCATTTCCACTGCTAGTATTTATATATATATATATATATATATATATATATATATATATATATATATATATATATATATATATATATATATATATATATATAATTTTCTTGTAGGATATTTTAAAATTCAAGGATACCAGAATCAAAGGTGTAATTTTACAAATAATGAAAAACTGTAGAAGTAAATCTAATTCACGATTTGTTCATTTCGTGATGCTTGAATTGGATCCGTTTAAGTGTCTGCATTTCATAGGCAGAGGAAAACACAGGCTGAAGAAGGCAGTTCCAGAGCAGACAAGTTGAATACATGTAGGTTGAAGAGTATCGACAACTTTCATCAGTGTTGGACAGAAAAGAGGTGGGAGTGCGCTGCCAGATGGTTGCTGCACGCAGACCCAAATGGAGGAGGGATGCAAGCATGTAGATGATAAAAACAATGACCACTGAAACAACGACCTTAGATGGACAGAGGTATGTCACAGCAGCAAAATGAGTCAATGAAAGGAGACGAGTTGATGAGATGTGGCAGTCAGAACATCAATCCACCATTCTGTCCTTTATTGCCCCATAAGGGCATGGGGCCAGGTTACTCAATCCAGATATTTATGGCAAGAGTGACCACTTCTCCCCGGAGAGGCATTATCTGAACAATAAACCCCAGTATTCCCTTAGACTAAAATGTTATGTGCCACATCCCGTTAGAGCGCCTTAACCCACTAGATCACCGAACTTCCACATGGTTATTTTGGTCACCATTTAAATTAGTATTTGACTTTCTGGGTGGCAGGGAACCCGTTTGCATGCGTGTTAGTTTTGGTGTAGCCGGAGGTGGTGGACGACCCTACCTCACTCATCAGAACATATTTTATAATTGTCATCACATTGAAAGAGCGTACCTGTAATCCTTCACTAAAAATGGTTTTCCTGTAAGCCGAGAAAAATAAGATGATTGAAAGCAAGAACAAAAGAGAAAAGACGTTAGCGTACTGAAGGGTTACATGTGCA
Organism: Coenobita brevimanus; assembly: GCF_032717465.1. NCBI lineage: Eukaryota > Metazoa > Arthropoda > Malacostraca > Decapoda > Coenobitidae > Coenobita > Coenobita brevimanus. The sequence continues at coordinate 941,720 of NC_136954.1, forward strand.
GTGAGTCATAAACACCCACAACCGGCACCAACCACTAGGCCCCTCCCTGATTCACCCTTCCCTCTGCCCCTCCCCTTGTCTCCCTTTCTCTCTCTGTCCTTCGCCTTTTTCATTTCTTCCTTTTCTGTCTTCCCACTCTCCTCTTTCCTCTCCTTCCCTCCTTCTCCACCTTCTCCCTTTTCTTTTTCTTCTCTTTATCATTTCTCCCATCCCCCATTCTCTCTGTCCATCCTTACCTCCCCTCCCTCTCGTTCTTTACTTCCTGCCCCTTTCTCCCCTTCCCTTCTCTCTTTTCCAGTCACTCTCCCTTTCTCTCAGTCCCTCTTTCTCCCCTCTCTCCCCGCCTCAGTCCCTCTCTTTCTCCCCTCTCTCCCCGCCTCAGTCCCTCTCTTTCTCCCCTCTCTCCCCGCCTCAGTCCCTCTCTTTCTCCCCTCTCTCCCCGCCTCTCCGCCACCATTCAGCTCCATTACCCACCAACTGGTAATTAAGGCCCGCGTGTAAAGATTATAATCACCTCCAACACAATTATCTGATGGGTCGCTGATGGCTGCAGTGGAGCCGGACGCAAATCCCTCAGCTGAAGTTGAGTCCCTTGTCTTTTTCATGAGAGTCAAGTTAAGGTTTGATTAGGATAGTCTGTTAGGTTAGGCCATTAAAGGTTAGATTGAATTAGGCAAGGATGAATTGATTATTCTTAGAAAACTCGAATGTCAAGGTCATAAGGAAAGGTCAAAGAGTTTTGGTCCGATTTTAACCAAACTTGCTGGAAGTATTAACATTCCTTACGGAACAATAGGTCATAGTTCATGGCAACAGGGCGAGGTGAATTTAAGAAGTTTTTATCCAGTTTATATCAAGCTCCGGGTAAGGGCTGAGGATGACATGAATAAAAAGATTTTGTACTGAGAAAAATCAGAGTAAGCTCAAGGTCATAGAGAAGGACTAAAGGAGACGAAGGTCAACTAAGGTATCTTTGATCTTATTTAAGCCGAACTTGTTGGAAGTGTTATGGGCAAGCAATAATGAAGAGATTAATTTCCAGAACAATCAGTCAGGAGTCAAGGTCTCTCTCTCTCTCTCTCTCTCTCTCTCTCTCTCTCTCTCTCTCTCTCTCATTGTGTTTGATGGCACGATTTTCGTTTTGTTTGAAAAATGTCACCTGTGGTTTTCATTTTCTTGCAGAAAGTATTCAAAAGTTTCATAAACTGCCTCCTTTAAAAATTTAGCTCCGATGAACGCAAAATTCAACGAAAAAACATCAAATGAATCTTTATATAAGAGATGTTCCAGCATTCACACTTAACACGGTTAAAAGATAATAACGAAAAATGTTGATCAGCGCTTCACGAACGGGCGTCATAAACAGGATATCTACGGCACCATTCCCGCTGGGCACTCTGAGACCGTTCCAATCAAGGCAGCAAGAACTATAGATGTGTTAATGTAGTTTTTAGAGAAGTATGGTTATGAGGTTGGTGAATCAATGAGAAAATGGACTGCTGGAAAACATATTAGTCATCTTCATCGTCATTATCATCGTGATCTGTTTTTCAGACCCAAAGATGGGATGAGGAATTTTAATGGGCTAATTATCCCTAATGTTGGTGACACACAACTGATTAATGGAAAAGAATGTAATCTGGAGGTGAATTAGCTTCGCTACATATTCTCACTGTTTTGTATTCATTCTCATATGTATCCCTCTGAATGGCTTAAGGAAACCCAGAACTTTCACAATTTGGGGTAACTCAAAATGTTGAAGGAAAACAGAGACTAAGGCGCCTTGGTGAAAAAAAAAAAAAAAAAAAAACAAGAACGCTAGAGAAAGTTCGGGAAAGTGATGGAAACAAAGAAGGTGGTGAAGACAAGAGGGGGCTGAGGGGTGCAAAAGAGACAGAGGAGGAAAACTGTGAATGAAGGGAGGGTTGGTAAAGGGAACCCATTGCTCACTTTACCATAGGATCATCACATCGTTTGTAGCTATAAAGGGGTTTGATACCAAAGGGAAGAGGAGAGCAACAGCTAAATAGGTAAATGCAGGATAGAACTATATCAGGAAATAAGACAGGGCAGAGAACTGTATAAAAGCAAAAGAAAAAAGAGGAAAAACGGAATGAGTGAAGCGACTGTGATGGAAAAAGATTGGGATGATGTAAGGGGAATCAGTGAGGTGTCTCTGGGAGGAGTCTGTCTGTGGCACCCTTAAACGCGCAGCCACGCCAGCGTGTTAAACGCGTCCGTGTGAACTCACTTGTATGATAAGCGTGAACGCGTCTCAGGACCCTCATACAAAATATCATACATTTCATTATGCCTTGAATTTTTTCATTTATATTTGCATAAGGGGTTGACACACTCAGCAAAAACACGCTTTTAATTGTAAAGCTTCGACGATCATTCGACTGCAGCACGACACGCTTTCTGAATATTCTTTGATTAAAAAAAAAAAAAAAAAAAAAAGTAACAAAAGTCTGGTGTTGGGCATGATGTGGTTGCAGTGTAAAATTGTACTCGCATAATATGCTGGCCTCACGTCCATCACCAGCAGAGCTGTGAGTGTGAAAGACGAGTCAAGGGCAGAATGTGAGTGGCAAAAAGGAAGCACAGGGGAACATGGAGGTCTTGAGACAGTAAAATCTGATACCACAGCTGCCCTGGAGATCCCACTTCCCGTTTATCCTTTAACCTCTGGAGTTTGAAAGCGCCTTTCTTACTATATTCTTGCTACTTTCAGATTTTTTTTTTGTAACCCTATCGTACTGAGGGGTAAAGGCAGGCAATATATAACTCCTCCAGTTCGAAGAGTCCATCCTAAGCTGAATATAGTCGTCCTGTAATGGAATTTAAAGACTTCGCCGTAGTCAGGGTCTAAACAATGAAATTCTTTCTGATTAAATGCTTTCTCTCTGGGCTGTCGTCTTTAAACACTGCCAATAGCGTTTATTCCCTTGCTGCTCTAACCATATGCATATATTTGTTGGTCTATTTTTTTTTTTTTTACTTATTATTGTCTATTGCACTTTCAGTATAATGACCTCTTTTAAGTCCTATCTTCAGACAAGCTTACTTACTAAGGAGTTACCTTGAACTAGAAGAATGATCTTCATTAAATGGTGAACATCCTGGGTACTCTCCGACACAGAATACAATAAATGGATAAAAACAATAGCAAAATTCGAATGACGCTCTCGAGTGGACTGGCTTAACTCTGCTTCTTTGGTTTACAATAGAATAGAGAAATCTTATCGTTTTATCTCTTTTTTGCTTTTTCTGGATGCATGCAGTTTACTTAGTGTTGTTTTGGTGATGCTTAAGGTAGTTTTCACATCATCTCAATGAACTGTTATCATTGTTTTGTTGTAATCAATTTCGTAAAGAATATGTTTAATCCTTTCAGCCCGGGAATATCTTGGTTATTAGTGTTCACTTAAGTGAAGCGAGTGAGAACACTAAGTCACGAAGCAGGGATAACGAACACAGCGCATTAATTCCGTCATCTCTGAAACCAGTAAAATGCCTTTGTCTGCGAGGTACGAGCGAAACCATTTAAGTACGAAAGCATTGAAATGTCGCCTTACACCACGAGGATGGCAATCTAGCTACCAAGTTTCATGCCTTTACGACAAACTGTCTGGCCTGAGGGCCTCTTTTGAAGGTTTTCTACATGCTGCACTTGTCGCATGTCATGTGTCATGTGCACCGCCTGGATGTGATGAAAACTGTCAAAAACAGTTCTTAAAGAATGGGGCTATCATGGTGCAAACCAGACAGTGACTGGCCCTGTGGTTGCTAAGATGTAGGCTTCTCAAAAGCGTTACGGTCCGGCCGGGTTGGGCCTGGCCGGATCGGGCCGCTCATGTTAAAGAAAATACCTCTACTTGAGAGACTCGAGAGGGCTTCGCCCTCGCTCGTAACTATTAAATATACAATAGACTTAAGCGCATCTTTGGAAAGCTCGTGCAAAGTAGTAGATGTTACTTTTTCGACGTTTCTCAAACTTTGCCGCCACACTGCTAAAAAAAAAAAAAAAAAAAAAAAAAAAATCAATCGGCACAAAAGCCTGGTTGTCTCTGGAAATCGTTAATCAAAAGCTGACCTACGCACATCGCTGCGAAGCTAAAATGCAATATTAGTAAGCTTGCACGCTGGAATTTAGCACGCTTTCAAGTATGGACGCCAGTAATTTCATATTCATGCTACCACCAATTGATCTGATTAAGCTGAGGGGAAGGGCTTTTGAAATAGAGGGACTAGTATATTACAGCCTTCGTGAACCCTGCCCACAGCTGTAATTTCTTCGTGTGTTGGATTGATCGTCTGGGAGAAGTCTAATTAAAATAAAGAATGACGCCGTTGTGTTTTGTAGGTGGTTTGTTACCCCTTTGTGCAACGGGTCTCTCTTTAGCAGGAAAACATGTCTAGTGGTAGTGAACGTATTTATGAAAAGTATCAGTGTCTTTAGGGGATCAAAAGGCATGGAAAAACAGGGAAGTGGTTGCGGAGAGAGGAAGCGAAATGTTTGTGGAGAGAGAGAGAGAGTAGGAAGGATTGGAGATTGTGTATGGAGAGACTGAAAAGTGAGAGGTAAGAAATGGAGAAAAGACGAGACTACTCAAAGTATCCTGATAAAGTTGGTGAAGCAAAGAATATGAAATAATATATAAAAGTAAGTTAGCCAGGACAAAGTATCAGAGTGAAAACACGAAACAGGTGTATCACTAAATAAAATAGTGGTAGGTGGTGGCGACCATCATCCGCACACTTGATGTAGTGCTGCCTACTTCTTCCTTAGCCTTTATCATTCTTTTTCTGTGCCTGCCCTCCTCTCTTCCTATTTCTCCCATCTTTCCCGTCACTTCTTATTGCTTTTCTTTCCTTTACAGGTGGCTTTACATTGAGTGACAAGCCAAATGATTTCCAGTAAGCCAAGAAACCATTTTCAACGCTGGGTGGTAACCACATACCCAAACCATAAGTACCCCCTACGTGTCAGCAAGTGGGTTGGTGGCGGGTTAGTGCCCCTCCCCGCAAAAACAAATAACTCAAAGTCAAATGGCCACCCCTTACGGGATTATGACGTCTGGCAATAGTTAGATAGATAGTAAATAATGAAATTGAGAGTAGCAAATGACAGAAAATGAGTTAAGATTAAGGGAGACTGTTGCAGAGTTTTGCCTACAACCTGTACGTGCTATTTTATGTCCACTTGCCATATTTTTCTCGTTCCTGGTTGACCTTCAGAGATATTATTCCTTAGAGTGTTGGAGCTTGTACTGGATGATCCACTGAGAGCAATGGGTCTGTTTTGCATTATAGAACTGAGCTGAAGATAATCATGTTAGTGTTAGTGTTAAATGCCTTGTGAAAGAAAGCTTGGAGGAAAAGTGCCCAACGAAACAGCGACACACACACACACACACACACACACACACACACACACACAGATATATATATATATATATATATATATATATATATATATATATAGAGAGAGAGAGAGAGAGAGAGAGAGAGAGAGAGAGAGAGAGAGAGAGAGAGAGAGAGAGAGAGAGAGAGAGAGAGAAATCGATTGGAGTTAGTAACACACACACACACACACACACACACACACACACACACACACACACACAAATCGACTGGAGATGGTAACGAGTCGATGAGACCAAAGAGTTTGTATAAATTCTATGCAGACATTCTCTAAGTGGCAAGTGCTCCATGTACAAGATCTGATTTCCCCAAGAGAGAAACAAAGTCCTCGCACAAATCAGCAAATGGACAGAATTAAGGAAAACAAGGAGTCGACACATAACGTGGCCTGGCATCTTTGAAGATGATTTTACCGTCCGCGTTGCGAAGCGCGCGGAGTGGTTATGTTTACAGTTGTGAGGTTGGCTGGCTGCCCTTGTTTGTGTGTGGGTAAACAAGATATCTCATGAAGGGCTAGAGCTATCAACATGAAACTTTCAGGGTGTCAAGATATGGTCAAAACCTGCGAAGAGTTCGAAAATGGGCACTCGGGGTCAAGATCAAGGTCACCGAAATGGCTGCCAAATGTTAACTAGTTGACCTTCGATAACCTTGACCTTGACCCCGAGTTCCCATTTTCGAGCTCGTCAAAGATTTTGGCCATACCTTGATACCCTGAAAGTTTCATGTTGATACCTTAAGTCGTTCATGAGATATCTTGTTTACCCACATACAAAGCCAGCTAGCCAACCTCACGACTGAAAACATTACCACTCCGCACGCTTACTACCCGTGTTATTCTCAAAGCCGAGTTACTTATAATTGCCTGACAACCATCTCACCAAGTATGGTTCAGATCAGATTTAAAGTTTGAAATGTCATTGCCCGATAACCTTGACCTTTACCCTATTGTTCACTAAAACTAATTAGTTCATTCTTGGTAGGCAATCCGCCCTTCCATGAAGTTTGTTCCAAATCAATTCAAAACTGTGTCGTAAGACCTGACTCTTGACCTTGTCCTGTGACCTTGACTTTGATCGATCCTCAAAACTGAATTACTTCATCCTTCCTTGACCCTCATCTATTGCACTAAGCTCAACCTTTATCGAATTAAAAAAGGCTGAGTTGACGTAACCATTACTACCTTGAGCGTTGACTTACAGTGTCAGGACTTCATATTATAAAAATACAACTCATAGATAGATAGATAGACAGATAGAAGCACCAAGGGAGGGTGTGATATAGGAAGTGTATCAGCGAGAATCAATCAAAGAGGAAACGAGCTTGCAATAAGTGAAGGAATGCTGGAAGTGCACCGGAAGCAGTACATACACGCAGACATACAGAGTTCTAGTAGCTTCCACGACAGTATAGCCCACGTGACACGACCCCTGCTAAACGAGAATGTAGGAATCAGAGATGAGAAAGGGGCTAGCCAAAGAACCGACAGGTAGTGGGGAGAAGGAGGCTTGAAAAGGGGACGAGAGGGTGGCAAAGAGAGATAGAGCGAGACAGGGAGGTAGCTAGCGGGACTCTACTTTATACTTCACTCGTGTGTGAGAGACTTTGTTAATATTTCCAAGACAAATAAAATTATACATAGTCCCATACTCATCTTTACCTCTCTTGTCATTGCATGACAATGGGAATTAAGATTATCTACCTACAAACCTACTCGCGTATAACTACTGTACCGCTCGTCCACGAGTCTAATATATGTATAACTGATCTACAAAACACACTACAAGAAGTTACGAAGTTTCTATAACAGTATTGTTCCCAAAATCGTTACTTTGGCATAACATTAACTCGCCCACCAGTTTGATTTGAGTAGAATGAAAAAGTTGTCATGTTCACACACACACACACACACACACACACACACACACACACACACACACACACACACACACACACACCAATACAGTACAAGCTTGGACTCTTCGCATGGGGGTAGTAACACTTTTGAAGTCGGGTATGATATATTACTGCCAATCTGGAATTCCAGAGAGGGAGAATAACAGCAGGAATTAACTTTTCCCCATGTTGGCTAAATAGGAATGGGGAAGGAGTGTAAAATACGGTGGGTCTGAGTGGTGCCATCAGAGTATAAATCATCACCCTGAGTGAACACCAGCCGATGTGCTGATATCGCGCCTCAGTATTATTAGAGACGTGTTATCTTACGCTCCTTTCCTCTCATGTGCCCTGGAATGGAAATACTGCCGACGATCTGATTATTAAGTCTCAGTTGCGATTATTGGAAGGCACTGAAACGTAATTTTTGTGTTCCTGGCATCTTTGATAGGGTTATAATACTTGTGACATTTTCGATAAGTTTAGGAAAAAATTTTCAGAATATGAATTTGATGTACAGTGTGCAATTTTATATATGTATTAATGTGATCTTTAATTTACTGAATACACTCGTTTTCTGCAACCAAAGCAAAAACCGTGGTTTAAACATCTTTCCAGTATCAGTTTACTTTGTATGATGTCTGGAAATCAGACGTACAGTTGCAAAAGATAATAGCGTTCCACTTTTTAGCTGTACGGCAAGGAAACATTTACATGGACAGTATTCAGAAAAGTTTTTTGGACTAAAGAAGGCATAGTTGGGTTCCTGAAGTCACTGCTCACTATCTCCTCACTTACCGTAAGGATATGGATAGACTTTGATGTCCACTTTTTTTTTTTAATGTGTCCGACTCTGTGCATAGGCTTTACAGCCTGCTCCTAAGGCCCAGTAGTCCTCCTACATACTACACACCCCTACATGTCACCACGTCGGCGCTAACACCCACCGTCCATACTGAATACATGCTAGGGCTGTCTCATACAGGACAGGTGTATTGGTATTAGCGGGGGTATTTTTACGACATGTCGGCGGGTCTTATGGTAGGTCAGTAAAGTCTGCTTTCATGAAATTCAAATCCTCAAACCGTTCCCTGCCCCAGCCGGGATTTGAACCTGGGGCCGGTAGGACTGCAGGCCACCTCTCTACCGATTAAGCCACCGCCTCCCATTATAACATTATTTGCCTGATTATCCTAGGAGTCGGCCTATGAATGGCTCTGCCTCTGAGACACTTTAACTAGGTGTATGTCATGCTTTTAACTTACGCCAGATTGCCCCTTGCGGCATCACCAGTGCAGTCTACTCTGTCACACTCGTACTGTAATTCCAGACTCGACTCATCTAATGATCTGATTGCAAGAACTAAAGAATTATCATGGGGGGAGAGAGAGAGAGAGAGAGAGAGAGAGAGCACTTATCGTTTCCATTTTTACGAGACCCTCAGTAGAAGAATGTTCCAATATATCGTCCGTAGGTTTTAGCCGAAATAAGATTTGCGTGCTTTGAGTGTGAGGGTTTATGTGTGCGTTTATTGCCCCCTGAGAGTACCACGGCCCACACAGCTTCCCTCTCATATGTCTTACGTTCAAGAAAAATTGTAGGAATATAGAGGGAGAAGAAGGAAGTACTGGGGAGGGATGAAGGAACTGCATGGGAGGGAAGGAAGAGGTACAGGAGAGTGAGAAAAGAGATAGTGACCTGATGTGGAGGGACGACTCATGTGAAGGAGCACAGAAAGAAAATGATCATTATAAGAGAGGCTAAAAGGAAGACGGTCTGTAGATTCGTGAGCCAAATTTTCTCATCTACCCCTGTTTATCTCGTGTTGAAAGAAACCCATAGTCATAGTGTTACACTGAATAAAAATTTACTGCTTGTAATTCGCGTCTCTTCTCTACAGTAGCCACAGCAGCGTCATCACGATTGTTTCTCTGTAGTCTAAAAAAAGCTTCAGTCTCCCATCACAGCACCGGGTTAAAGCTATATCACTGTAAACCCTGGTGACGATTTCCCTCCAACCATCGTCTAGGCCAAGAATGAGCAGAAGTTGTGACTCGCGATTGTGCAGGGAAGGAACAAGCTGAGAATGAGGGAATATGTGAGGCGAAAAAAATTGGGAGATAAGAAGGGGTATTGGAGAGAGTGGAATGAGGTAATGGTGAGGAGAGAGAGAGAGAGAGAGAGAGAGAGAGAGAGAGAGAGAGAGAGAGAGAGAGAGAGAGAGAGAGAGAGAGTTGTGGAGTTAAAAGACACTGGAGAGAAAAGGAAAATACTGGAAAGAGTAAAGAGGTACTGGAGAGAAGATACTGGTGTTGGAGGGAGGAGATGTATGTACTGAGAAGAATAAACATTTTGGAGACAGAAGAAAGAGGTATTGGAGAGAAAGGAAAGAGTTACTGGAGAGAAATAATTACTGAAGAAAAGAGGTGTTGGATAGAGAGGAATGACGTATCGAGGAGAGAGGAAGGAGATGCTTTGGAGAGAAGAGAGAAGGCTTGAGAGAGGAAAAAGTGGAGTTACGCTATTGGGAGGAGGAGAAGGAGGTGTTGGGGAGAGATGAATGAGCTACTGGGAAGAGAAGACAATGGGACTGGAGTAAAGAAAGCGGTACTGGGAAGAGAGGGAGTGGGTATTGGATAAAGAAGAAATTGGAATTGGAGAGTGAAGAATGTGGCATTGGAGAGAGAGAGAGAGAGAGAGAGAGAGAGAGAGAGAGAGAGAGAGAGAGAGAGAGAGAGAGAGAGAGAGAGAGAAGAAAGAAGTACTACATAGAAAAAGAATGACGTACTAGAGAAAGCAAGAAGTACTGGAGAGAGAGAGAGAAGGAAAGAAGTACTGGAGAGAGAGAAAACAGATATTGGAGAGTGAAAAAAGAAGTACTGCATAAAGAAGAAAAGACGTACTGGAGAGAGATGAAAGAAGTACTGGAGAGAGATGAAAGAAGTACTGGAGAGAGATGAAAGAAGTACTGGAGAGAGATGAAAGAAGTACTGGAGAGAGATGACAAGAAGTACTGGAGAGAGAAGAAACAAGTACTGGAGAGAGAAGGAAGAAGTACTGGAGGGAAATGAAAGAAGTACCGGAGAGAGATGAGCGAAATACTGGAGAGAAATGAAAGACGTATTGGAGAGAAATGAAAGACGTATTGGAGTGAAATGAAAGACGTATTAGAGAGAGATGAAAGAAATACTGCAGAGAGATGAAAGAAATACTGAAGGAAGAAAACAAAAGCACTGGAAAAAGAAGAAACAGGTACTATAGAGAGAGAGCAACGAGGTATTACGGAGAGAAGAGGCATGGGAGTGAAGATGCAAAGAAGAAAAGAAAGAGTACTAGGGGGAGTGTAGAAAGAGATACTGGAGAGATATGAAAGAGGTATTGGAGAGATAATAAAAAGAGGTATATATGGGAGGGAGAAGAAAACAGGTAAATTGGTAATGGACAAATAAGGAAGAGGTATTGGAGAGCGATGAAAGAGGCAGGGAAGAATGAGGAAATAAGAAGGCCTACTTGAGAGAGAAGAGGTACTGAAGGCAGAAGCATGGGTATTGGAGAGAAGAAATAGGTACTGGACAGGGTGGAAAAAGGCACTGGGGAAAGAAGAAAGAGGTACTGGGGTCAGAAACAAAAAGGACTTAAGGAGACAAAGACGAGGTACTGAAGTAAAATAAGAAGTAATGAGGAGCGTAGAAAGAGATATAAGGGAGAGGAGAATGGGGTGTTGGAGAGAAAATGTATCTACTAGGTAGCTAAGAGAAGGATTTATAAACATTTTGATCAGTTACCTGATAAACAGGTCTCCATAACATTAAAATATCATCAGAGCTTTTGTTTTTCATATATGACAATATTAATACTCACTTCATATTGATTGTAAAGAGTCTGCTAGCTTTAGGAATGAAGGTAAAAGTATATACAGTATAAACAGTACAATCTTACGCACAGCTTATGCCTAAGAAAACTTACAAATACCGCCACAGATGTGCCAAGACGAATCATAGGAAACAACACGAGTTGAAAGGGAGACGGAACAAGATGGGGAATGATTTGCTCTACAGAGAAATCATCATTACGAGGTTCCGCTAGCTTCATTATCTATGAACCCCTCAGTAATATGATGAAAATCCAAGGGATTTGGGGGAATATTGTACGAGATGAAAAATATGTCCTCGATAACGTAAAATTTCTTATTTTCAAACAGTCTTGTTACATAAGATTGTTTTTTAAATAATTCCCTAAGGTATTTTCCAACAAGATAAAACTTTAATTGCAAAAACAATCAAATCAGATTATTGGAAAGTGATATGTTACCCCGTTATAAACACAGCAACTTTAATTTGATGACGGCTTTGTTATATCCACTTTTTTAAAAATTAAATAGCCTAGGAGTTTAAGGCAATTATTTACTCCCGTCATTCAGAAAAGAGATATTTCAATGTGCGGAATGCCTGGCGGGAATTCGAAGAGGATGATGTTTGGCTGGAGTTTTTGCATAGCTGTGGCGGCAGTGTGTTTGTGTGTAGGCTATGTCTGGAAACTGCAGTGGCTGGAGTAGTATGCATGTTGTTACGGGACTGTGTGCAGTGTTATAATTTTTTACCTGCGGCGAAGCCGACAAGCCTATAAGCAGTATATCTGGGGATTTTTTTTTCTCTCCTTCAAGGAAAGTTTGAATATTGGCTCTTGGAGAGCTGTGAGCAATTTTCTAATAAAACATGAAATTAATCTGCTTGAAAATTTGAGTTGATTTAACAAATCAGCTGTTGCGTCAGCTGACACATCAGCTGACTATTAGGTGATTTTGAATTTCGGTTATAAGAGGCATTTTAGAGACTTTCTAATGACATACAAAGTCGCTCAGCTTGAAATTTTGAGTCGATTTGAAATATCAGATGCTGAATAGCTGCAATAGTTTCGCCGCAGTTCTATGAAGATAGTCTCTTCTTGTTTCTTTGGGGTGCAAAACACAAAAGCTCCAAGGTAGGGATGTATCCTGTGCTCAAGTGAAGAACCGTATACATTTCATGTTCAGGTGGTCCTTCACTGGAAATCCTTTTGTTCTTGGTGCATAGTATCTATCTGTAGTCTTCTCATTATTATTAATTGATTTTAAAGCTTTGATTTATATATCATTAAACTTCTACATGTTCGTAGCCGCCAATGTATGACATAGCCTGGACTTGAGTGATTTATTGTTGCTCGGATAAATTGTTTATAAACGCATTTCAATTATTCCTTCTGTGCTCCATGGGCAGATGGTTATATACTTTTTTAAAGGCATCTAGTTTACCAGCCGCCATTGCATTCATGCTGCTTGTGTGCTGAGAATAAGCCATTTGTGTGAATATAGTAATTAAAGTAGGTTTGCATGTAACTAGTTAAAGAGATTGACCTCAGAGGTGTACGAAATTTATTTCTTTCTAGACCTGAGAGAGTGATAGTTGGTTTTTAGTGAAATTGTCATCCTGCTATGTGTAAACTAATGTTTTAGTGAGTGTAGGTAATGTTAGAACTGGCTTGATACTGGTTGCGTTTTGGAGTGTTGTGTATATGTCGCTAGGTCGCCAGTAGAGGATACTACTGCTATAGGAAGAGTGGTGTCGACAGGTACAGGAGGAACATATCCATTAGTAGAGTGAGAGAAATGAGCCCTGTGGGAGACTACTGTGGTGTAATCTGAATCTGAATCTTTGGCTTTGAATACCTACCGGTATGTCTTGTTGCCTGCAATAAAGCAGGTTAACCACTTCTTGTCATTGACTTCTATGTTTATGTTCAATATTTTTAAAATCAGGATATGTCTTTGTACCATACCGTGTCAAAGGGTTGTTTATCTGTATTACAACTAGTGTGGTTCTTAACGAGGGTTCTTTATTGCTGAAATATGCTGAATTCGGTCAGTATGGGAAGGTGTGTAGTGCTGCAGTGCTAAGTCGAAATCCATGTTGGAAATCAGATTAGAGAATCCAGGGGTAATGGTCTTAGTATTAATCTCGCCTTGACTTCGAATGGTGTGGAAAATAATGATAGTCTGCTGAGTGGTCTGCCAGGCTTGAGTATCGGGATATTACTGTACTTTCTTCAGAATATAAAGTGTTTGGTTGTGAATCCAAGAAAATGGAAGACATCAGTGAAGATATTGATGACTATGGGGCCGAAGTGTTCGAGGTCAACGTTAGTGATCTGGGTCTGGTCCTGCTGCTATGTTTATTATTATTGTTATTATTATTATTATTATTATTATTATTATTATTACTGTATTATTATCATTATTATTATTATTAGTAGTAGTAGTAGTAGTAGTAATAACATTTTATAATTTGCCCAACTTGTCTTGAGGTAAAGAGCTTACTGGTGTTAATAGTTTACTGGGATGTCTGCTTGTTCCTCTGTGTTAAAGTGGATTCCAGCGCTATTCAATGAAGCTGCATGAGTTGATGTGGGTGAGGTTTTCGATGTGCGAATGTCTTTTACTTTCCTGAAAAACTTACTGAGAAGGAGGTAAAACGAAACAAGCATGGTTCCCAGAGAGAAACATAAAATGTCCAGGCGCTGCTAAATGAATGGAACGGATGTGATGACTTGTATGCGAAGGGACAGAGAGAGGAAGAGCGTGAGGGAAGGGAAAGGAATGTAAGGGTGCGGGGAAGGGAGAGCCTTAAAGGGACGACAGTATCAAGTACGAATATAAAATAGAAAAAAAATGCATGACGTATCACCCATTAAAGTTGTACTAGGGAGGGAAATTAATGGACAGAACGCTTGAGGGTTGCGAGATGCTGCAGTTCACCCGTCTGGTCTTTGTCTGAGCACGCCGTGCCAATTGATCTTATTTTTGTTTTCTCAGAGAGAATTTACTCATCTCCAAGAGACTTAGAAACATTGAAGATTTTTTTTAATGTATGCTAACTCTTGTCTATTTTATTTAACTTAGGAATGGCACTTCGACCAGGAATGGGTAAATACAGCCTCCTTTAACCCAATTAATCTTGTAATTTCCTGCTGGTTTTATTTAAAGTTAGGAAAGCCTTTGACCACTGGAAGAGTTTAATGCACCCTTCATTAATCCCCTGACATCTTTTACTCATGCCAACTCCTCACGATTTTATCCAGCCTTATGGTGGACTTTAAGTGCTAGACGGGTTAGGTAAGATGACGCCTTTTATTTCTCTTCACGTCGGACGGTTCCAGTGTGTTTTAGAGTCCATTTCATTCGATTTTGAGGCGTTGCATACAATAACACCTGTTGTAGTATTCGTGTTAACTCCTGGAAATTCTTTTAAGCTTAGATTTAACCCTCGAGGTCTTTTTCGGACTATAAAATACATTAGACATTAGTCTTGTTCATTGCTGATTATTATCTTATCTTCCTTTCTGGTCTTCTCGCTCCTATCTTGCATTCTTTAGTATGTTACCGTTTTTATGCGATTTAATCCTAGCCATCTGATTGAGAGCATGGGAGGCTATTCACACTGGAAGGAATTGGTGTCTCACTCAGGCCTGGGTTGATTTTTCCTTTTTTTATTCTAGCTAGCACTAAACAATCATATTTAGCCACAGGAAACCCCAGGCTCACAGGGAATATAACTGTAATGCTCCATGAATACGATTATAATACTCTAGTATCTTTTGCTATTTTCTAGGAATTATATTCAGCCTAGGAGCGATTTTTAAAGTAGCGGTTGTAAATATATGAACATTAGAATACGATGATGCCTATTGTTATATTTTTCTCATCTCCAGGTTTGTGTGTGTGTGTGTGTGTGTGTGTGTGTGTGTGTGTGAATTCAAAGACTTTTGTTAGTCGGCTATGCGTCTCATTGTGTTTCTTTTACATAATAATTCTTACGTACAGCAGTATTTAAGAAGGGAGGAGCGAATGAAGAGGTTAAATTAGACTAATAAATGTGGTCGTGAAGAAAATGAAGAGACGGTATATTTTATCAAACCTCTCTGAATGTAAATCGTGAATACTAAGTAATGGTCAGATACTGGCCCCTTCACCCCGGGGATGTCATCTACGTTTTATTCTTTCTGATACCTAATTTCTAGCGTGGGAACATCTCAAGGAGCGGCCTGGTCAGTCAGTCACGCCTTAAGGATTTTCACACACAAGATTCTTCACTCTGGCAATGCCCCATACAGTGGTTCACTTTACCTTACTAAAGATTTTCATACCTAGGTTTTTCAGTATCGCAGCAACATAAGCTTCATCGTAACTCGCTTAGTATTTTCAAACACAAGATGCTTTACAGTAACGAAGTCCTATTTGTTGCTTTACTTTAATGAAACCCGGTTAGGTCACTACCTATCTAGTAGTTTTGCACTTGTATTTAGTTTATTATCGTGGAAGTTAAAGGGTTAATAAAAGTAATTCTAATTCCTCTAGTTTGAAATATTTCACCTAAGCTGAACGCTATAAAGCATCCTAAAGACAGCACGGAGAAAATGAAAGAAAAGTCATTTATTTGGAGGGCTTAGAGACTTACGTGTGGGATGTGTTTCCTAAGAACAGAAGTCTATGTAAGAATAGCACGTGAAATCGTCAATAGCTGAATACATGAGAATCCCATGAAGTAACGGGAGAAGGTATTAAATTCTGTGCTGTGGCGTGCATGAGGAGAAGCTAAATTATTACGACAAAAACGAAAATAAAAGTAAGTAAGGTTGGTGTCTGAAAGTTAAATAACTGGTTATATTACAACAGGAGAATGCTCACCGATGGAGGAGGATATAAAAGTGGATGATTTCAAGGTGAAGGAGTTGCCAAACGAGGAAGGGTTTTTAAATAAGTAAGAGAGTTGTGAAGAATGTATTAGACTAGGACTCGGACGAACGGACTTCCGATCAGTTCCCTCTCGTAAATCAGAACGTAATTTGAAGCCAGAACTAGGGACATGGAAAGAATCTGCAGTCTCCTTTTCTTGCCTCTCTTCTAAAACATGATTAAACGATTTTTTTTTTTTTTAAACCACGATCTCTTTTGCACAAAGATGAAGTCAGGAAGAACGCAAATTCTTCCATTTCTCATTTTCCTCCTGCAAAAGCAAGTCTGAGTTTTGAAATACAGTGGATCGAAAATTTATTTGTGAATCTGAGAACATATTCTTCCGTCATGCCCATTTCCTGTAGTGGAGTTACCGGCGAGCGTTTTCTTTAGTCTCCTTTGCTCTTAGTAATTTATTCTCTCTCTCTTTGCTTTCCTAAAATCCCTCTATTCTCTCAAAATGTAACCTGATACTAAGTACTTTATTCCTACTCACCTCCTTACAGTTATCCATTTTCATTTTCTCTTATAAACTTGAGCCAATGAGCGATGCCAATAACTTTTTTTTTGTTTTTTAGATTTCTCTTTTTTTATTTTTCAGCATAACTTTACGCAAATATACCGTAACACTTTCATGCTGGCCATGTACTCCAGCAGTGAATAAAATGTAAGAACTCTTATCAGCAGCGAGATAAGCCTGCCTGTGATTATGGAGGACACAACGACCAACATTACAGCTTCAGACAACTCGCCACCCTCAAGTCACCCTCCATAAATTTCCCTCCCTACCTCAATAAATGGTGGCCAATTCATCATGCATTATTTTTCTTCTATTACAGTGAGGGGTTCCCTGCCAGCCTCGTGTCTGCTTTCGTTGCAATATTGTGTCTTTTCAGCCCTTGCTTATATGTCTCCCCATGTTCCTATTCATTTGCTGTTAAAATTACATCTGGTTATAATAATACATGGCACCCACACAAGGAATAACTGTTTAATCAGCTTCTCCAACATTACTATTCGAATGAACCAGTGTTATGTGATATCCTTAAGGCTTTCCATTTTGGGAGTGGGATGTGAGATCAAAAGAGAAATAGATGCAGAGCCATGAGTAAGACTGAAGATGAAAAA
The DNA here is from genome assembly GCF_032717465.1 of Coenobita brevimanus. Classification (NCBI taxonomy): domain Eukaryota; kingdom Metazoa; phylum Arthropoda; class Malacostraca; order Decapoda; family Coenobitidae; genus Coenobita; species Coenobita brevimanus. The sequence goes on from NC_136954.1 coordinate 958,938, forward strand.
TGAGCAGTAAAATGTCCAAATGTCTCCCACTTCATGTAATATTGTGGCAGAAGCTGGATATGGATAATGAAAACGATGATGACGGGTAATCGCCCATTTAAGTTTCCTTCCATATCTCATTTCTCTCGACACAAACTGGAGTCGCATCTCTTTCTGTCTCGATATCAAGTTTTCTGGATCAAGGACGATCAGACACTGTACTGTACTCGAGTCGGAAAAAAAAAGTGTGTCAGGGCCTTTTACAAGCGCCTGACTCTACGAAGTTACGGAGAAAGAAACTTAGGCTTCACTAAGTTTCTGCTAATCCCTCGCCTCTACACCCTCCCTCTGTTTGTGAGGTGATAATTATTTGTATATGATATATGATTCTCAGCCCAGACAGACTCTTGGACGAATCTGTTTCCTGTTGTCTCCGTTAACTCGGCAGCACCATTGGTGACCTGGGTGACAATAAACAACTGAGTGTCGTACTGTATGGGACTTAAATAACAAACGAACAAAGCGAAAAAGGACACCTGTGACATCTCAATCACATTTGCACTATTATAAGGAGAGTTTAAATAAATGAGAAGTGATAGAAAACCGAGGTAAATGCACAAAAGAAGTGGAAAGTAGATTGGCACAAGGAAAGATGGCAGGTCTGGGAACCTTTCATGCGGGAGTTTTAGTGCCTACTCTAAATTTGTGTGTGAGACTATGGTGTGGCATGAAAATAAAAAGTCAAGAGTATGAGCAGTGGAGATGGGACTGTTGAGGAATGTGTGAAGTGCAGAGCTTGGATAGAATAAGGAACTAGAGGGGAGGAACACACCAGCTGCAAGCCGATACATATCTAGCGAGGCCCGGAATATGACCTTGACCTTGACCTACTTTCACCAATTTCAAACTCGTAGGAGATTTTCACTCCTGCTACACACCTGTAAAATTTTGTGATGATAGTTTGAGCGGTTGCGAAGTATGGTGCTAACACACACACACACACACACACACACACACACACACACACACACACACACTGAAAACAATACCAGCTTCATTATCACGTCTGGTAATACTGCGATTTGTGAGCATTGCGGATTAAGGAAATCTGTGGACGCCTGAGCTGAAGAGAGTGTGTGTAGATGGTTCCGACATGTGGAGAGAACTGGAGTGAATGAAGTGGTGAAAGGGTATATCTGAGTGAATATGAACTTCGAGGAGGCGTGGCAGGCCTTGACTAAAATTACAGGGATGATGGGCTATGATCTTCTGATCACCTGATTAAATTTGGGGCCACTTTGGGCCAATGGTCCGGCGTAGACCCAAAAAATGTAAAAAGAAGAAATGGTAAAAGATCGTTTTTTCGCCATAACTCCTTTCAAATTAGTCATATCGACATGAAACCAAAACCTAAAGGTGCATCTTTCAAATCTGCGTCCTATAACATGCCTCATTACATCAATGGGATCACCCCACAGTTAGCGGTAGGGGGGGTCAGTGCCATGCGGGTCGGGCCTAAAATTTCAAATGGGCATAAAATCGTCAATCTTCTCCCGATTTACATCAGTTTTGACATGTAACATATTTGACTAGATATCCTGTTTATACGTCTGCACTAAAATGACTACCGGGGACGGGTTTGCTGTGCCTTGGCACCACTTCTTGTTTTTTCACTTTTGTTTGAAAATTAAACCGCTCAGATAATCTGTTTGTTGCTCTATCAGACTGGTTAATGGCCAACCCTTCCTTCATCGTAATTCTCTCTCTCTCTCTCTCTCTCTCTCTCTCTCTCTCTCTCTCTCTCTCTCTCTCTCTCTCTCTCTCTCTCTCATCTGTATGATATATAGTGACGGTTACTGCAAGTAATTTCACAGTTCACTTCAAAGATAATTACTACCCATGGGTATTGGAGGCAGGTAGTGTGGTGATGTGTGCGGCCACACGTAACTAACGGTGGTGGCCGTCAGTAGTTAGGGTTCATTCTTCGATCGATTAATTGTACTCAATGAGGCAGAATGGCAAGGGTCATGTTTACCCAACGTTACCCTGACTGGGAAGGACCTCATTTTCCTGGATGACAGATGTAGTAGCTCTTTGTGTGTGTGTGTGTGTGTGTGTGTGTGTGTGTGTGTGTTTTATGTACTGTATATATATATATATATATATATATATATATATATATATATATATATATATATATATATATATATATATATATATATATATATATATATATTGTTAAGTTCCCATCCCACACTGCCACAGGCTCCAACAGCAGTAGTTCAGTACAGGAAGGACGTTGCCCAGTGAGTTGTTCTTCCTATGGTCAGCCTTAAGGTGTACAGTACACAAGATCAGCTGAGGCGGAAATAAACACTGGCTCCTTCAAGTTCACTGTCTTTATTTTCAAGTAATTCCACTTAATGCTTTCCAACTTCACTGTTCTCACAAGCACTGGAGCAATACACACTTTACTACTGCTATCACACTTAATGCTTGACAACACTTTACTGTTAATACACCTACTGTAATGCTTGCCAACACTTCACTTATTACACAAGTACCGAAAATAATCTTCAGTGATGGTAATTACACTTAATGCTTGCCAGCAACTCTTCACAAACTTCACTAACAGCACTGCACTGATACTGCACTTCACTCAAACTGAACCAAAACCCGACTGCACTTCACTCAAACTGAACTGAAACCCGACTAACAGGGCTGGTCTTTCCTATACGCTCACTACGCTCAGTGTGTAGGGCCTCCGATCACTGGTGGGGCCTCCCGTCCTCAGGATGTGTATTATAAAAATAAATAATTATAAAAAAAATAAAAGTACGTCGAGAATGGTGCTTATATTGATTAATTGGTTCCACGTGCATGAACGTTGTATAAACAATAATAACTGAATAATTGCAAGCAAAAATTACACTAGTCTTTTAGAGTAACAAAAAATAGTGGTAATTGGAAATTTATTTAGTGGGATTTAACATTAAATTCTGGTGACAATACTGAGTGCTGCACTGCGGATCAGCAGAGCGCCTGTCACGCTGACTGTTGCTGTCAGTCAGGAAACTGACATCGCAGCGTAAACATCTCTCAGGTTTGATAAACGAACAAAGAAAAGGCTACATGAGGAAGCTCATGCTAACCGTAAAGGTTAGTATTATATTATTTAATATTGCCACTCATCATGCGATTGTAGGCTACTGTTTTTCTAATATCGAAAGTGGCTAAACTGACCAAACTTTACTGTTAACGTTCCTGACCGATGTTTTATGGCCGTACTATAAAAACTAAGAGCCAGTATTGACGAAAGTATCTGACGTTCCCGTTTTTCGTACCATAAATAAATTTGCTGTTCACGCTAGGCGTTCGTCACCTGGTTATGGCGTAAAATAGTACTGGAATGTGATAGGAGGATAAACGCCACAAGAGACCTCCCCCCCTCCTTTAGTATAACAAATTTAAATATTCACAAATATGGTAAAGGTTTTTCCATTTATAAACACTGAATAATTCAGGAAGAAAATTTTCCTTAGCAGGCTAAAATATATTAGAAATACAAGGCTGTTCATAAAATTTTACAAGACTAAACGTTTCCATAACGAATACGAGTAAACAAAAACTTCCATGGTGGCGTCGTGGCGCGTAATATTGGAGTTAGGACATTAAATTATGCATACTAAATTGTAATTATAGTTTCACACAAAGTATCATTTTTTTTTTTTAATCAGAGAATACAAGATTATGCAGTGCTAATTTTTTACTTTACATTGCTCAGAATAGGGGTATAACTGGTGAATATAAGGATAGGAGGAGAAATGTAAATAAGACTTGGGGGGGGGGGCCTCCAAAGGGGATCCAGCGTAAGGCCTCAGAAAAGCTAGGACCGGCACTGCCGACTAAACTTGTAATAATCTCTTCTCCCATATTATGTAAGCTTGCATTGTTCGAGAATCGTCTACACTTTACAAGTATTCTCTCAACGGGCAACAGTTGCCAATTCAGAGACAACCAAAACATGCTAGAGTTGTCTCACATACATAACACTCTAAAATTATTAACCATACGAACTTAAACTACATAATTTAACAAACAATCACTTAATAAAACATTACAAAGAAAAAGAGCACAAAAATGAATACATAACTTACGAAATAACTATGCTCACAAACAGCAGGCAAACTGGCAACTCTGACACGTACCGATGCCGGAACTTACGGTACGAGAAACATCTCGAAGATACGAGACTACCTAACCGGTCTGGCAAATCCCTCTTCAAAACAATATATATATATATATATATATATATATATATATATATATATATATATATATATATATATATATATATATATGTATGTATGTACCCCCCTGGGGGTAGGGGGGTTTTCAAGAATACTCCCCAGTATCCCTACTTGTCGTAAAAGGCGACTAAAAGGGTTGGCGGAGGGTTAGTGCCCCTCCCCGGAAAACAACTAACTAAAAAGACAGACAAGAAGCCTCGGACAAGGAATGACCAAACGATGACGACCCAGGACCGGACAAAGGACTTGGTAATGAGTACATGGAATGTAAGAGGAGCGAATGATGAGGTGAAAGAGAGAGAGATTGTCCAGGTGCTTGAGGGCGCAAAAGTGGATGTATGTGGAATAACTGAAACAAAATGGAGAGGAGAAAGTGTGAGAGAATGGGAGTATGGATGGGGTATATGTGCAGGAGTAGGTGAGAATGAGAGGGCAAAGGAAGGAGTATGTATAGTTGTGAGTAAAAGATGGAAGAAGAGCATAAGACAGTATGGATCACTTGGGTCAAGGATTGTGTGGGTAAGGTTGAAAATTGGAATACAAATGTGGGCGATTGTGTGTGTTATGTGCCAATGCAAGATCGTGCTAGCAGAGTGAGAGAAGAGTTCTGGACAAATGTGGAAGTGTGCATGGAAAAGTTTGGAAGGAATGAGAGAGTGTTTTTGATTGGTGATATGAATGGTAAAGTAGGGAATGTGAAGGTGGATGGAATAGTTGGTGAGTAGGGTGTGCCTGCTGAGATAGATGAGAATGGCAGTGCGTTAGTGGACATTTGTGCTGGGAGGGGGTTGGTGATAGCCAATACCCTCTTCAGGCATAAAATGATCCACAGGTATACATGGCGAGTGATGAGAAGGGTAGGTGGTGAACTGAATGAAAGGAAGGCAATGATTGATTATGTGTGTTTGGATGAAAGGATGCCAAGATGTGTAATGGATGCAAGAGCTTATAGAGGTTGGGGGAATGGACTTTCTGACCACTACTTGGTGGTGGCCAGAATTAGGATCCAATTAAGATGGAGAAATAGAAGAAGGGAAAGACGAGAGGAAGGAGTAGTTGCAAGGAGAGTGGAAAAGTTACAAGAGGATGAGAAAAAGGTAGAGTATAAGAGAGAAGTGGAGGAACGATTGGGCAAATATGAATTGGAGCAGTTGGGGGACGTGGAAGGTGTGTGCAGGCTATTTACAGAAGAAATATGTGCAGCAGGTGATGTGGTGTGTGGGAGGAAGAGAAGATGGAGGGGGGTGCAAGGAACAGCGTGGTGGACTGAAGAGTTGACACAGGCTGTGGCACAAAAGAAGAAAGCATACAATGAATGGATGAGAAATAGGGGCGTGGAAGAAGTTGAGAGGCAGAAGAGAGAGTTATATGTAGAAAGAAAGAGAGAGGTGAAAAGATTAGTGAGAGAGAGTAAGAAGAGAGTGGATGAGGAATTTTGGAAGGAATTTAAGTGTAAAGTGGAGGGAGTGTAAGAAAATGTTCTGGAAAGAGGTGAAGAGAGTAAGACAGGGTGGAAGTGAGGTTAGCAGGGGAGTGAAAGATAAAAATGGTAGATTACTAGTGGAGAAGGGAGAAAAAGTGAGCAGATGGAGAGAACACTTTAAGGAATTGTTGAACATAGAGGATGGAAGTAATGCGAGTTTAAGTGGCTGGGGAATGGCTGGGAGAAGGAGGGAGGTGAGAAGACAGGAAGAAATCAGTAGGATAGAAGTTGTGGAAGCAATGAAGAAAGTGAAATTGGGGAAAGCCCCAGGAATTGATGGAGTGTGTGGTGAAATGCTGAAGCATGGGGGAGAGATAGTAGTAGAATGGATGTGGAAGATGTGCAGATTGGCCTGGGAGGAAGGTAGAGTCCCGGAGGATTGGAAGTCAGGTATAATTATTATTCCTTTGTACAAAGGAAAAGGGGAAAAAGAAGTGTGTGGTAATCATAGGGGCATTTGTCTTCTTAGTATAATAGGAAAAGTGTATGGTAGGATATTTATTGACAGAGTTAGAGAAAGAACAGAGGAATTAGTTGGAGAAGAACAGGGAGGCTTTAGGAAGGGAAGAGGTTGTGTAGATCAGATATTCATTCTTAGATCTTTAGTGGAAAAGTTTCTAGAGAAGGAAAAGAAGTTGTATGCAGCTTTCATGGATTTGAAGAAAGCATATTGACAGGGTGGATAGACAAGGATTGTGCAAAGTATTAAGAATATATGGAGTAGATGGGAAGTTGCTGAATGCTGTGAAGAGTATGTATGATGGTGCTAAGGCTACAATGCGTGTGGATGGTGAACTAAGTGAATTTTTCTCTTTGAAGGTTGGGTTGAAACAGGGATGTGCCATGTGTCCGTGGTTGTTCAATCTGTACATGGATGGGGTAATAAAAGAGGTACAAGGTAGGGTAGTGGATGTTGGAGTGACCCTGGTGAGAGAGGGTAGTGTTTGGAAACTCCCTGTATTGTTGTTTGCAGATGATACTGTGTTGTTGAGTGAAGACGAAGGAGAGCTGCAAGGCTTGGTGGATGAGTTTGGGAGAGTGTGTAAGAAACGGAATCTAAAGGTGAATGTAGGGAAGAGTAAAGTGATGGTCTTTGAGAGAGGTGAAGTCAGTGAATGTACAGCGAGGTTGGATGATGAGGAATTGGAAAATGTGAGTACGTTTAAGTGCTTGGGTAGTGTGATGAGTAAGGATGGAGGTTTGGAGGGTGAAGTGCTTGAAAGGGTACAGCAGGGAAGAAAGGTTGTTGGTTCTTTGAAAGCAGTGATAAGAAACAGGGAAGTGAGCATGGAAGTGAAAAAGTTACTACATGACAGTATTGTAATACCAACTCTAACGTATGGAAGTGAAACTTGGACGTTGTTGGAAGGACATAAGTCAAGAGTGAGAGCAGTGGAAATGAGTTATTTAAGAGGAGCCTGTGGAGTCACATGGAGAGACAGGCTGATGAATGAGGATATAAAGCAGCGTTGTGGTGTTGATGTGGATGTGATAGGAAGCGTTATGAGGAACACACTGAGGTGGTTTGGCCATGTGGAGAGGATGGAGGGTGAAAGACTGACGAAGAGAGTGTATGTGAGTGAGGTGGAGGGGGGAAGAGGGAGGGGGAGGCCGAGGATGAGATGGAGGGATGGGGTGGAGAGGTATATGAGAGAAGGGGGTGTGAATTGGGAGCAGGGCAGTGAAATGGCGGGGGACAGGACGACATGGAGGCGATTTGTTTGTGGCCACCCCAAACGGGATTGAGGCGTCTGGCAGTAGATAGATAGATAGATAGATAGATGTATGTATCACCACGTTCTGTAGTTTCACTTATACCTATCTGATAGTGTGAATCTGAACGTTGTGACTTTAAAAAGGGGTGCCAAATCCCTGGTAATGCGCTTTTTCTCACAAAAGTCATCCAGCCAACTCGTCTGTTGTCAGGCCCTTTATCTCACTAATTTCCAAACTTCTCTTCCTCTCAGACTCACCCACCATATCGCTCCGCCTTCTTGGCCTACTGCGCCTTCTCCGTCCTTCAGATTAGCTTAGATATCCCTTTTTCACCAGTCTATTGTCATCCAGTCTCTCTACATGACCAAACCATATCAGTACACTCTGTTCGAGTCTGGTGTCCACAGGCTTCTTCTCAATTCATCTGGTTCCTTGATGATGTATTCGACTATATGAATTTTCCACCATTATTTTTAGGGAGATCAGCCCAGCTCCAAAACTTATGAAGGGTACAAAATAGGGGAAGAAGGGCTGATATCGCTTTCATATCATGGCACATGCTGAAGAATGGGCTCCCATCCACTAACTGCTACTACCATTACTAGTACTACTGCAACTACTACTACCACTACTACTAGATGAGTGTATCTTGGCATATCACCCTTTCACATACGCCACCAATGCAGTCATGTGGCCATAAATACTAGCTTCTTTACAACGCAGTAACATTTTGTAGTACTCTCAGATCGGCATGCATATCGCAAGACTGGGTATGTAGCTTCCATGTTTTATCTGAATGAACAGGAAGAAGCTGTACTGTACATCTGTTTTATTTACTTAATTCTCTATTAATTTCCTGCATCGTGACAGGACAACACTCTTAAACAGAATGATCTACTCAGCACCAAACCTGTTACGGAGAAATACATAACCAGGTAATGTTATAGTCCAGTTCAATCAGGCTGTATAATTATACAGACTTGTAAGTGTACTGAAGTATGTACTGATATTACATCACGTTCTTATTTTTTTAAACTATTTGTGCCAATATTAAAAAAGAAAAACGAAAAATGTAGAACCTGGAAACATTAGAACTACAGTATATTCAGGTAAAGTTTTTGCTGGTGAGCACAATATAATGTATATGTTATACCAGTACTTTCATCTGTGATTCTTTAATATCGTTACTTTTTTTGTCCATAGCCAATGCATGTTTGTCATATTTCCTGGTTTTCATTCATGTTATGGTAGCAAAGAGAAAAACAAGTTACAGGATATTAATATTGTGAGGTGTTTACGAGTTAAGAAAGGACCGACTGATAGGGCTCACACCATCGGCGTCCTTTGTAGAAAATGCGTTGGGTGATTATAGGTTTTACCCACGAGCCTTAATTGAGAGAGAGAGAGAGAGAGAGAGAGAGAGAGAGAGAGAGAGAGAGAGAGAAAGAGAGAGAGAGAATGGAAAAGCGTGGGTGCTGTGAGAGACGGAGAATTAAGAACAAGGGACGTAATCTCGGGTGTCACTAAAGTCTACGGATATGAAGTGCCTCGTTTCTGAAAAACCTAAGTGAGAGTGGGGCGGACAGATTCACTCCTCGAGATACGCACACGTCTTAAAAAGGGGATGGAAAGGAGTGGGTGATGGGAGATAGGGAAGATAAAAGGAAAAAAAGAAAAGAGGATGGAAAGGGGTGGGTGATGGGAGGTAGGGTAGATAAAAGGAAAGAATGGTGGACAGACAGGACTGAAAGCAATTTCCTTGGGAGAGAGAAAATCAGATGTACTAGTGATGGATCCAGGCAGGGAAGGGGGAGAAAGCCTAGGGTTCGTATGCAATGTTTCTCTCTCTCTCTCTCTCTAGTGGTGGATCCAGAGAGGGAAGGGGAGAGCCTGGAGAGGTCCTGGGGATTCGTCTCCGTATACGAGTACAATGCTTTTCTCTCTCTCTCTCTCTCTCTCTCTCTCTCTCTCTCTCTCTCTCTCTCTCGTGGTGGATCAAGAAAGGGAAGGGGAGAGATCTTGGGGGTTCGTATACGAGTACAATGCTTCTCTCTCTCTCTCTCTCTCTCTCTCTCTCTATGCAAGAGAGAAAATTAGATTACAGCTTTGCTTTGTGTTAGAACAGACAACTAACTCAACCTAACACAAATATACAGAATTAGTGGAATACATACAGTAGACAGCATTTTTCTCTATTTTCTTTCCAGTTCCTCATATAAATTCAGACCTGTTGACGAACCATTGTTTTTTTGTGGTTGTATGGTAACGTTGTGAGAATGTAATTTTTATTCTGATCTTTAGTGTAGCCATTGTCACCAGCGATGGCACTAATCGGGGATCCACTCCATTCCTCATATCGTACAGATGAAATGTTGAATCTGCCTTTGTAAACACACAGTACAGAGGAAGGAAATTTATAATCTATGTGAGTACAGTTATCCTGGATCCTTCTCCCTTCCGTCCCCCTCATCCAGTTTTTAAAATGAAATATTAAACTCATCTGTATACGCATAGTACAGCGGAAGTTAATATGTAGACTCAGTGGAATGAAATGAGACACTGAAGAGGAATGAAAGGAAATATTTGAGTACTACAAAAGATCATGAAAAGAGAGGAAGGTGATCTGGGGAAGAGGATAGCGGTGGTGGAATGAAGAGGATAGGAAGGGAGAGAGAAAGGCGATGTAAAGAAAGAGAAGAGGATGACAGGAGGTAGGATAAAACACCTCTATATGTTAACACTTTTTTCTTTCAACAAATTTTCCACCCCCAGACGATCTGCTTAAACTTGTGTGTGTGTGTATGTGTGTGTGTGTGTGTGTGTGTGTGTGTGTGTGTGTGTGTGTGTGTGTGTGTGTGTGTGTGTGTGTGTGTGTGTGTGTGTGTGTGTGTGTGACAGACAGACAGACCAATATCAAGTACAAAATGGAAGAAGAGCAAACTAGTCACTGTAGAGGTGAGGAGAGGAAAGATGAATACAGAACACCCAAGTAATTAAGTGAGCAAACGTTTAGGGAAAACATATACAGAGAAGAGACAAAGACAAAAAAAAAAGAAAAGAAAGATGATCAGCTCGGTAGAAAGAAGAAAAAACTGGAGAAAAGAGATCGACAGAGAGAGAGAGAGAGAGAGAGAGAGAGAGAGAGAGAGGAGGACTAGTAGGGCCTACAATCAAATTAAGGAACGCGGGAACCTGATTGAAGAGTGATAGCAATTTTCTCACCAAACAAACTGACGGTAAAATTATCAGCGTGGGGAAAGACAGAGCAATTTAGATCAAATTATGGGAGTTTTCGTAGACTCTTTATGCTCCTCCTCGTTTCTAATGCCGTTTCCAATTTACATGGCTTTGTTTATTTTGTTCAGTCTTGTGTCATCGTTTCTGCTGATCCATTTTTCTCGTCTAGAGAAACATCGATGTAGAACCTAACAATGACTACCCTTCAGCAAGAGTAAGGATAGCGGGTGAGTAGTTGCAGCTAACGAATGTGCAAGTTCTGACAAACCAGACGTAATCATAAACACTGCCTTAGCCTATAAGCTCACAGAAATTGAGTTATATATGGTTGATGAGTTACGGCGGGGTGGATGGAAATGTGGCAGAACCTTCCCATTATTTTCCCCACTTGAGACCATTACCCATCTCTCCCCACTGTAATTCCTTCCCATCATTTTCCCCCACTAGATATCATTACTCATCTCTCCCCACTGTAATTCACCAACCAGCGATGACCCAGTCTTGTTCCTGAGTAAAGAAGTCTGTTACTTTTCTCCACACCTGTACGTGCCTGTCTGTTTCTGGGTATGTATGGGTATATATAGGCGTTCACGCTGTATATAATGAAATAAATACAAGGAATTTAGTGGCAACTTTCGAACTAACATCCTACCCGAAGAAATGGTAAAAGATTCATATTTACAGGTCACTCATTACATCATATCAAGACATACAGCACTGGAAAATGCTGTGGAATATAAATCTTTTGAATCCAAGGGTGTCTTTTTCATTTTATGTTAGCTAACGTGAGATATGTTATTTAACGTTCAATTTTCACTTCGTGGTGAAGGGGTTTGTTAATGTTGTATCTGACCATTTCATCTCGAAACGTTTCGCCTAAGCTCGTCTGCAAACAAGAACAACGAAGCACAGAAAATGTCATCGTAGTGAAGGATTTGCTGATCTATCATAATGAGAACGTTTTCCGACGGTTATGCATTATCGACACTGATGGAAGGATAACATGAATTTACTACTGTACTTACACACACACACACACACACACACACACACACACACACACACACACACACACACACACACACACGCGCGCGCATTTTGATTTTTTTTTTCTGCACAATTTATCAGCAAAAATAAGCGATTTTTTTTTCCTACACCTGCTTTTGAAGAGAAAAAGAACTGTTACTATTGCAATAATATCCAGCGTGATATTATTTGCTCAAATGGAACAAAAGCTTGTGGGGGCGACGTTGCAAACAAGACGAGATGGGAACATCTTTTAAATGCAATTTTAACTTTTGAAAAATATTGTTCTTGCAGTTATTAGTAATTACACAATCTGGCTTTACCTCAGTCAGTTTTAGGTATCGGATCCATAGTATCCTGTATGTCTGGGAACCCACAAAATATTATGGCTATAGTCCTGTTATCCTTGAGAGCACGAAATTGTTGAAAAGCCCCCAACATTTGACGTTCATTTATGAAAGTAACCAGGCTCCATCCCAGGACAGCGTGTGCGGTGGGCAAAGACTTAGAAAAGCCGGACACATTTTATCTCCGCCACGGCCTTTAGAAATTATCATAGGAAACTGGGGGCTTACCTCCCCCTTCGGCTTTTCGGTTTTCTTTCTACGGATATAAGGAACATGATCGTCGGACGTCGTAGACCATTCACAGAGTATTGGAAAACATGCCCGGTTACAGAGCCTTTTGGAAATGCGATGATGAAACATTCTAATTCTGGAACAGACTGCTCGTTTCTGTCCCTGTCGTGTGAAGGACCAAAGCAAAAGGTGAACATTCTATCAAGAACACTCATTTCAGTCCCTGTAATTATCCCAGTATGTATTTTGTGTATGTAGGAAAGATGGTCTTTGAAACTGTGCGATATTGTGGTAATTGCTTAGCTCACTGACTAAGGGAAATACACACTAATAATCTTCTATCGTCACGGAACGCAAGGTAGTTTCACGGTTTGATTATGCCAGTGTTTGCTCTGTATTACTGCTAACTTTGTCCGCATCACATGAATAATAAGCCCACACGTGAGTGTAGACAGTAACACCTACAATCTTGCCCGGTGACTATTTACCAGGTTTAAACGTGGCTATGCGTGAGGAGCAAACGTTTATCCCACAAATGTTACAAACGCAAAACACAAAGGACTGTATTCTTGTCGACTATGGAACTCCCTAGCACCTCTTCCTTGGCACTTTATTATTCCTTATTATAGTTTATTATTCCTTTGTATGTTGCTCTCTCTCTCTCTCTCTCTCTCTCTCTCTCTCTCTCTCTCTCTCACACACACACACACACACACACACACACACACACACACACACACACACAAATTATCTATCTGTCTCTCAATCAGTCAATTTATCTGTCTACCTACCTACCTACCTACCTATATATATATATATATATATATATATATATATATATATATATATATATATATATATACTCACTCTGTATACGAATACAAACGACAGAGATAAATAATATATCTAGATTATTAACTCGCTTTATGAAGGGGATGAACTTGTAAAGAACAGATGGAAGAAAGTCTCCTGAAACGACAAGAACATTAGCTAGTATTCTACCCTATTTTATGTTGCCTTTTTCTGTATAATGATCGTTCCACATGCTTATGTATGACCCGGGAAGCAGCTCTCCAACTATAATCACTGATGATTCAATCCCTAAGTCGTAGAGAAAAGAATGTGAGATAAAAACGTGTTCCACGAGTAGTTGTATGCTTGCGTATATTGATTACGAATATTATAGTAGGTAATTGAGCTGAGGTGGTGATATACAGATCTGCAACTATGTACCGTATTTGTTTTCTTTGTTATGTCTGGGTTGTGGGTGTAAAGTGATTGCAGGGTTGGGCTAATTAATGACCGACTGAACCATACAATGGGAGGTGTGTTCTAGAAATATGTTGGTTCCGCTCTCAATGGAAAATCCTTTGTCTTGTTTTCTTTCTCTAATGGCATACAGTAAGAGTATTGATTATCATATTCCTCTTCACAGTTTTTCGTGATGTATAATTCCTAGTTCTGTCCTGTGCTCCTTTGATCTCCCTTTTGCTTTGTCCTGCCTTACCCTACTCTGAACTGCCCTGTCCAGGGTTGTCCTGTACATTCTGTTCAATCTGTCTTGTCCTGTCTGCCCTGTCCTGCCCTGCCACCACTATAAGCCTATTCAATATCATCTGAGAAGAGATGAGCTTCACACAATTCACAATTCCAGTTGTGCTAAAAAAAAAAAAGTATTTTAGAACACATGGTAAATTGTGGTTATAGAGAAGATTGCAAGCATGAATATTGTTAAACTGTAATGATGGTCAGGAATGGAAAATAAACAAGAAGGAATTGGAAAACAAATCAAATATTCTAAAATGACTGTTAGGATAGAGATGGAAAAAAATGGAGAAACAAGGTAAAGAAATTAAAGACAAAAACAAGACAGCACTGGAGATGAAAGAAGATTCACTTCTATATCCATTACTGCACTGGTCCAGCAACAGGCTTTTCTGAGTACAGTGCGGAATGTAGTAATGGGTATAGGACCTTGAATCTCCTCCCATACCAACTCTCTCTTGTTTGTTTGCTTGTATCTTCTCTTGCCTCTCCAAATTCCCATTCCTGCATATTAATAATAATTTTATATTATTTTGCTGTTTAGTTTATGATCCTTTTATGGATGCTGTAAGTAAATCAAAATGCTTACATGACTGTAGTGAAAAGAATCCGTGAAGTTATATATTCTAGGAAGAGGTCTGAGTGCTAGAGAATTATTTAGGCTGTAACTTCCGTTATATGGAATGAGACATCCCCAGCTGTTAATAAGCCTTTTGATGTGTAACACGCAAGTGTATGCCTAATTTTGGAGTCACGGCTAAAAAAGAAAGAAAGCAAAAAGAAAGAACATAAAAAGAGAAAAGAACAAAATGCATACTTTGTCGACCCGATTTTGCGACTTCTACGAAGGTTATTGTGTCGTGCCTATGTGAATAGCTTTATACTTACGTAGCGAAGGTCTTTTATAGTCCATACCGGTATGCTTGAAGATGGGTTTCGCGAGCGTTTTGCTAGGGGCCTCTCATTACTTTTAGTGTGTGATGTCTGAACCTGCGTCATCCCTACATGGTAATCACTCTCGCAATTGCTGATAATTATCTATTACCGACTTTTGCTCTTCAGTGACATGGCTGGTAGAAGCCTCGGGTCAGAGAAGAGCTTATACTTTACTACAGCGTCGTGGTGTTAATATTTATCGAGAGGTTCTTCTGTGATGTCAGTGACATAGGGTGGTTTCTGACCGCTTAAATGATCTGGCCTAATATAGTCTAGCCTCGTGCTTTCCAACGTTCTTAGGCTCCCGTAGTCCACAAAGGTGGTAATGAATTACTCGCTGTTACTTTTATATATTATAAGCCTCTCATACTTTCCTCCAGCCTGATGGAGAGCGTATTCCACACATGAAGTTTCCCCTTCCCCCTGTTATGTTCACCTAGCCTCACCCCAGTATTATTATCTTCCCCATCTGTTGTTCCACAGTACAAACACATTAATTCATCTAAAACTGACCGTAACTTTAACAACACAAAGTGGTGCTTCATGTAGCTTATGATTATGAATATATTCAACGAAAATTATCAATAACAACCTCTTCTGCTGCTTGTTGCTGAGGCTGGCTGGCTTCATACTGCCTTCTTGCCTTTCCTGAGATTTAGTTGTGTTACATGCAGTCCATGGGCTGTAGTCGTAATATTTGTTGATCATAAACTGCGTATTAAACAGAATTTATGTATACTTTAATCCAGCTTTCTTTAAGTTACATATTAGATTGGTTATTAATTACTTTTGTCTTAACTCATACAACTACAAAGGACTTTACAGCCATAGCAGATTACTTGATACCATAAAAAAAAAAACGACCAAACATAACTAGTCACGCAAACCCATAACTTATATGGACATTTGCTTATCATAAAAAATGATTAAATACCTTTACTAACACCTCCTCTGATCCGACCCTAATCCCTTCCCGTTACCCCTCCACTTTAACACCCTTACCCCATCCTTCCCTTCCCTCCCTCCCTCTCCTTCCTTGCCTGTCAGTCTTCATTACCCCCCTGAGCGCCGCCTGACCTCTCTCATCATGTCCAATATTTCTCCATAACCGCCTCGTTATCTCACATAAATACGATCATATGAAAAACTTATCACTTCCTGTTCAAGGAGACTGCTGTTTACGATAACGGTACACAGTGATAGCCGAGTCTTTATTACCACCTCTCCGTGTGCTGGAGGGGCCAAGGGTCTGAACTAAGGCTACCTTAATATAGAACATTTTAGGACATCACCTCACGCCCCGGCCGCAATTACATCTATCCATCGTATACTCTCCCTTGTGCCCCATCAGGACCGTAGAGGCTCCGGGTTAGGTATCTTAGGTGAGTGACCAGTCGCTCTATCGTGAGTGGCCTTATGTGAGCATAAAACCCTACTCAGCCACATAATGTAGACCTTTTTATTTCCTGAGATGTTCATATGATAGGATTTCCATCAGTCGGGCAAAGTTTTCTGGCAATAGCATGAAAATAATACAGCAGCAAAAGAGTAGAATGTATTGTCATTTACTAGTGTATGCGTTGTTCGTACCAGTAACATATACAGATTGTAATATACACAAAAACAGCTAACATAAAAATTCGACTTTCACATGCATCGCTTTCACTATAGCCATCCCTTTTGCATTCAAACTTCACCAGCATGGAGAAAGGTAAATTTTGCCAGCACTCTCTTTACGGGATAGGATGGAGTGGGTGATGAGTAGAGCAAGGTAGGAGGAGTGCATACTGCAAAGATGCTTGTTGTAGTGCGGTCGAAGGAGAGAAGTGAATGTTTAAATGAATGCAACAGTAAATTAAAATCTGTCATCGTAGTGAAACGATTGAAGGATATTGTTTGTCCACTACAGCATTTGTTACCATCAATATAACCAGGCGGCTTAACCGCCTGGTTACACGAACGTCACTTAACTGCTTCCCTATCTCCCGAATGGACGAAGGTCGACTGCAGGATGAGATTATATTAAGCCGTTCATAGGATTCACATTCTATATGAGTCTGAGGCAACAACAAGAATAAAGACAACAACAGCAACGTTGGAATCCTTTGCTAAGTTGCGTAGAATCATCCAAGGGCAACATGGATGAAGTACTCCACACCGATTCACAGAATTGAACTCTTCACGACGATAGACCTTCAGTTCTTTATCTTCTGTTTATCTCCGGATGATTTCACCCACCTCGAGGAATAATTTTGACGGAAAGGAAGAAAAAAACATCCCGTATTAGCGCCTTCAGGGATGATTTATTACCTTCACCAATGAAGCTGGAGGAGGTTATGTATTCACCTATGTTTGTCCGTTTCTTTGTCCACACGATATCTCCAAAAGTTCTCAATGAATTTCAATGAAATTTTGTGGAAGGGTTGGCCATGGACCAAGAAAAAACTGATTAAATTTGGGGGGCGGATCTGGATCCGAATCCGGCACTGGCGGAGGTATGCGCCTTCTGGGTGCTTTCTAATTTGTTTTGTTATTTATACGGCAGGCACCAGGAAGCTTATGCACATAAGATCTAAACGATTTTTTTGTGTATAAACAAGAAGATAAAGGTTAGTTCGTAGCCTAAATCATTTGGTTTCGACATTTCTCTCTAATAATCACTGTATTTTAGTGTGTCTTTGGTAGAAATATGGCTTACGATAAAATCATAACCAACAGTCTCATAAACAACCTTATCCCAAGAAAATTTGTGAATATGGCACTGGGCCGGTAGTCAGGATATCGATCAAAGACAGCTGTGCCTCAGGGTAGATTTACACATGGCGAACAAACAAGAACAAATATTAGCGAACGTAGCACTGGGCATGCACGGCCGATCTGGCGAGCATAATTGAACCTGAACGAGCTTATGTGAACATTTTAACGAGCTTCGGTACAGCACATCATCTTTACCTTCAAAAACTCATGGTTGACGATAATTCCAGCGTATGAGACTGCCTTTTCTTCCCTTGGCATTGTGTTATACAAGTGAAGGCAGCACGGAAAATAAAGCCTTCAGCTACTACAGAAGTCCCAGAACAAAAACGATATGGAGGCATATGCGATCATATACGCGAAGGTTAGTGAATGCTCGTTCGGCAGTGCTTCTTTACGTTCGGGTGCACAGTGTAAAGCCATTCTTAAAGACAAGGGATCGAATCCAGAAAGTAGCAATACTCTGTTTGTTTTCATCTGACGGATCAAACGCTCTCCTGCAGTTCGTGATTGGATGAAAGTCGACATGAATGCTCTTCCTTAATGCTCTTTCCAGTCATCGTTCCTTTTCACATTGTTCTTTTTAATGTGCAGTTCCCATTCATTTCAGACTGACTAAGCATAAGGCTGTAATGATTATGAGGTAGGAATGAGTTCTCTTGGTTGTGTCAAATCGAATCATCAGTCAAAAAACACTTAGCCTTTAACTGAGCTAAATAGAGTTAGGGATCTTTTCTAGCTCGTAATAATGGGCTCAGGGATTTTCGTTCAAGTAAAATATTGTCAAGAGAGCTGCCAGATCTCCCTTATTGTACAGATTTTCATTTTTTTTTTTTTTTTGCTTGATATCTGAAAGTCGTGTCCCTTGTGCCCTGATGGAGTTAAGGGACCTGATGGAGGTATGGGACTTTATCCTACCATTAACATATTTATTTTACCATCTGACAGTTTTCTTCAGCTTAACCCTCCAGCCAGACGATAGCTTTCTCATTAAACTCTTGTCATTATCAGACGTGCTGACTGAGTTTCATTCTTTTCACTTAGGGGACGTTAATTCTACTTTTCAATAATTCATTCATTACTTTAGGCCTCTCCTATGTCGAATGAAGTAGTCTACAGGAGCAAAAATAATACAGAACTTGAGGGGTAGTCAGTGGAGCGCCTCTCTCCAACAGGGGTAACGTAATTTCCAAACCTTTCTTCATAATGGGGTAGGTTTTCTCATCACCGATTAGGGTTTCACAAAAAATGTTTTCCGGAACCAGAATCTGTAATACGATCCGGATTGATCTCAAAAGTTAATCGATTGTTCCCTGGGACATGGGCTATCTACCCACCAAATTTGGTTCAAGTCTCTCTTTTGGTTTTTGAGGAATCGCGCTAACAAACAAACTAACAAACAAACAGCTGTGAAACATACTCTGTCGGAGTAAAAGTAACCTGATTCAAGGAGATAAGAGGGCAGTTTGATTAATTTAATATTCTGTCGTGAAAGAATCAGATAGGGAGGTGTTCAAAAGTCGTACTGTGTGTGTGTGAGAGAGAGAGAGAGAGAGAGAGAGAGAGAGAGAGAGAGAGAGAGAGAGAGACGTGTGGTGCCAGGAACACACATCTCGCAGCGTCTCACCTTATTAACTCTTCTTCAAATCGTTTTCTTTTTCTTTTTCTTTTCTTTTTTTTTTGTTCACGTTCATCATTAACTTTTTCCCTTATTTCTTTATCTCTGTCACATCTCGCACAAACTCAGCCAAATTAATTATCCCTCTCATTCTCTCTCTCTCTCTCTCTGTTTCCACCAATGGCATTATTTCTCAATTGTCCCTCCTTTTCTGTCGTCTTTGGCCCTACCTCCTTTAACACCATCATGCACCGAGGACTTAGAGCGCAAGTAATTGTCTGGCGTTAGCTGTAATAAAGTACGAGCGAAGAGGAAACAAAAAAGGGCTTAATGATACCAGTATTAACTCCGTCCCCTATAGCTCATTCCCATTTGTCTGGTCTTAGTTGAAATGAAGTAAGAAAGAAGAAGCCAGCATGAAACGTGTAATTGCAATAGGGTTAATACTGTAAGGCTAGTATTCTTGTCCATAAATGAAGCTCCCTAAAGGCTCTTCCTAAACGATTTACTTGGCTTGTTATTCAGTACTGTCCTCTTGTGGCATTTAAGACATTATAATAACAGCATTTTCAGAAGGAATAGAACAAAAGTTTACATTAACCAGCCGTCTCCAAAAATAAATTGCTAAGGAAGAGGTGTTAGGGAGTCTTCTTGAATGAACTGAATAAAAGTTTAAGTTAACCAGCCGCCTCTGAAAATAAATTGCTAAGGAAGAGATGCTAGGGAGTTTCCTTGCTTCCTTAACCAACGAGAATCCAGACCAAATCTCTTGTGACTCAGTCTTAAAGGAGTAACATCATCTGACGTTAACTAGAATACAGAGCGAGGATGAAGCAAGTCCTCCCTCACTACAATTCTTAAATCCCCTTTGATCACATCTCCTGCCAACGGAACCACATTATCCTCTCTCTCTCTCTCTCTCTCTCTCTCTCTCTGTTTTGCTTTCATGACTGATGACTCACTCCCAGCGAAATGTAACAGTCTTATGTTCGTTAGGGTTAATATAAACGAAGACAGGCCTGTTAACTCAATGTGTACGCACTCATGATTTCTCTTTACAGTAAATTACCCAGAGACTCGGCTGCAAGAACTCATTCCTCAATACGATTAGCGTCTCTGGAATCTTGCTGTTACCAGACTGTGTTATGGGAGTGAGGTGATATTTCTCATTACTGAATTGGTTAATGGAGAAACTATCAAACACTACCAATTAGAAAAGTCTCTCCTAAGATTAATAACACTTTCTCTAGGTAGCAAGAAAAGATGCAAACGACTTGATTGAGGGGCTAAAGAAGACCTCTCGTTAGTGGAGGAATTACTTTCTAAATCCACCACCATGATAAGTTTCTTCTATGCTAAGTAAAACGGTCTATTAATAACAAGAACAAGTCAAAGAAATAATAGTAATACCGTAGGGATTACCGTCGCTCCCCTTTTCTCCCTTGCTGCTTTGACACACATAATAATCTTACAAATAACCTCCCATTCAACAAACAGCCTCCAATTTACCAACAGGACCCTCGCGGTTTGACATTCCTTTAGTCCCTTTATTTTTACCCCAACCTAAGTTAACTCCCTTGCCTTATCTAATGATTTGTGCATCATCATCATCATCCTCACCATCATCATTAATACTCCAATGGTACGTTCCATTAATATGAAAGCAGAGATTGGCTCGAGTAGGCTCAAGAAACTGGAAAAACGAAGCACAGAAAGGAAGACACTATTAGAGTACCAAGAAGTGTGTCAGAATTTAATTTATTTAAGATTCAAACTCTCGAAATTCTCTGCTCCATCTAACAATCGTAATCGTCCCCATATTATGTGTCTCATGATGAAGAAGCTATTATCATACCTGTTTAGGATGGATCTCTTTTTATGGTAGGGTTGATAAAGACTAATTATATAATCCTTCGAGTTTAAGAAGTCTCTCCTCAGCATTAAAATACAGTAATCCTCCTGTTGTCCTCAAGAACTGTGCTTCTGCGCTTTCACCCTGCCTAAGTAAACTCTTCCTCCTTTGTCTGTCAACTTCTACATTTCCTTCTTGCTGGAAGTGTGCTCTCATTCAGCCTGTCCCAGAGAAGGGTGGCCACTCCCGGCCCTCTAATTTTCACCCACTTGCTTTAGTACCTTGTATTTCAAAAGCTTTTGTCTATTCTTAACAAAACAAATTTTAGAGCACCTTTCCTATCACAACCCATTCCGATCGTCAGTATGGGTTCTGCCAGGGACGTTCCACTGGCGATCTTTTCACCTGCCTTTCAGACTCCTGGTCATCCTCCTTTCGGGACCTTGGCGAAAGTTTTGTTATTGCACTTGACCACCTCAAAGTCTTTCGATCTAATCTGGCATAGATCTTGAATTTCCAAACTGCCCTCTTACAATTTCTGGCCTTCTATCTGTGCCTTCATCTCCAGCTTCCATTCTGGTCGTTCTGTTGCTGCTGCTATAGATGGCCACCTTTCTTCTCCTAGAGCTATCAATAATGGTGTTCCTCAGGGCTCTGTCTTTTAACCAACTCTCTTCATTCTATTCATCAATGATCTCCTAAGCTGCACATCTAACCCTATCCACTCACACGCTGATGACTCCACCATTTACCTTTCCATTCACTTCCCGCAGCGTTCATCTCTGCAGTTGCTTCAACAAACAAGGGATGAGGCTATGGCACACCTGATGTCTGACTTCGTTCATATCTCTAACTGGGGTAAAAGTATTATTGTTGTTTTAAATGCATCAAAAACTCAGTTCTTTCATCTTTCAACCCGACATCATCTTCCGCAGGAGTATCCTCTAACTTTTAACAATATTCGCATCAATTTTTTGCATTTTCTTTAAACATACGTGGGGTTTCATTCTCTCGGGATTTATCTTGGAAAGATCATAGTACCTCTCTAGTAAAATCTGCTTCCAAGTGATTAGGTGCGCTAAGCTGACGCCGCACCTTCTTTACCCCTGCACAGTTGTTAACTTTATACACGGGTTTTATTCGCCCCTGTGTAGAGTACAACTCTCATGTGTGAGGAAGCTCCTCACATGCGGTTCTTCTCAATAAGCTGGAGTCAAAGGCTTTTCATCTCATTACCTCTCCTTACTGCACCCCTCTGTCTCTTCACCGCACTGTTGCATCTTTATCTCCGCGCTGTTCCATGTTAATCTCTTTTCTATCGTACTTCAATGATCCATGCTTCTCTGTACTGTCTGCTTGTTTCCCTCCGCCACTACGGCGAGTGTGTAGCAACCGTCTAGCAACAAACTCTCATCCCTTTTCTGTCTAGCACTTCAATGCAAGAGTTAACCATTACTCCCAGTCCTTCATGTATGCAACAGGTCAGCTCTGGAACTGTCTTCCTCTATCTGTATTTCCTACTGCCTATGATCTCCAGTCTTTCAAGCGCAGTTTGTCCAGGCATCTCTAATCAAACGGATCTTGACTTTGGCTCTTTTTTTTGTTCTTCTTCTTCTTCTTGGAGGGAACAATTTTGGGGGCTCCTGGCCTTTGGTTCCTTCTCTCTTGCATAAATAATAACTCCGAGGATATGAAGAATAACATGAAAAGGATGGATTTGGTTTTAAGAGATTAAAAAGAGATTTAGTCCTTTTCATTTGCTTCGTCATTCGTAATTTATCCATCCACCTCTCTAATTCATCCACCCGCCAATTCTTCGGCTTTCTCATCGCAATTACGATGTTATTACACACCTTTTGTACCATATCCACACACGTCTCTTAACGATTATCAGAAAGTTCATTCTCACATTATTATCCTTTTCAACACCCTAAACATTTACATTTTCTCTGTGACAGTACTATGGGTATCTAAGCACACACTTTTCCTTCATTTAACCATTAAATTTTCTTATTGCACGTACCAGATCTCAGATTTTCTTGTCATATATTTACCACCCGCGTTCCGAAGCGAGCGGAATGATAATGTTTTCATTTGTGAGACTGGCTGGCTGGCTTTGTTTGTGTGTGTTTTACATCCTGAATTTGCGTCAGATCATAAATGGAGGTGCAAAATTATGTGCCGAGAAAAATTTTCCCGCTACACGGGTGGTGAGATCTCATCATCAGATGGTTTCTAGTCCTAAATGATATTTGCACTTTCATTAGCCTACTGCAAATGCCCTTCCAAACAAATGTATGTACGATATTTATACAACAAAGATAGCAATGACAGCTTGTTGTATAGCTCAAGCATCCTTAATAGTCAGTCTGTTGTGTATACAGAAATAGAAACAAACATTTTATAACATCAACACCATTCTTTCTTGTACTGATTACTTTACATATATATATATTTTTCATCCACCCCTCTCTCTCTCTCTCTGTCTGTCTGTCTGTCTGTCTGTCTGTCTGTCTGTCTCTCTGTCTCTCTCTCTCTCTAAATCTCTCTCTCTCTCTCTCTCTCTCATATATATATATATATATATATATATATATATATATATATATATACAGTATATATATATTGTGTGTGTGTGTGTGTGTGTGTGTGTGTGTGATACATCAACTTCTTCCGAGAATTTCGGTTATGTTTTCAATATTCCAGTTTCGAGTGCATTGCATCAAATTTCCTTGATGGTTAATAGCATTCTCCTCGTATCCTATATTTACCAGCTATCATCCTTCTCTCATGCATCGTATTCTTCATCTCCCTCTGCTGAACCTCCGTCATAACCCTTAAGTTGTGGTAAATCAAAGTCACCCATAACGTCAGTTCCAAACCACCTTCATCCGTTTCACATCCGCTCCTCTTCTGTCGCCTCCCTCCTTGACATCTCCCTTGTCCATTTACCCTCACAGCTGCGTCCATAAATATATCAAGTCAATTTCCGAACCCCTGTGATACTGGAGATTGTAATTAGCGCCTGTTGTGCGTGGGTGTGAGGGGGAGCGGAGGAGGGAAACAGTGCCGTGATTAAGGAGGGGAACACAGAGAAGATAAACACACCCAAGAATGAGTAACAGGAGGGGGAAAGTAATGTTATATATATATATGTATAAAAGAAGGAAATAACTACCCAACATTCTTCCTACCTCTAGACGATATTACTCAGCCTTAAAGTCACCTCACACAGTCAAAGGGTAAAGACTGTTGTATCTAACCTCTCCAACTTAATAAATCCCCTCCAGTTCTGAAGTGAAATGGCTGTTGATATGAAGAAATAAGTACAAATTACGTCGTCAGATTCGAGTGGTGTTGTGAGAAAAAAACAAATATGATAAGATTTGTACAACTAAAGTAAAAGGAGAAGAAAGAGAGAAAACACACTGGGACAAGAGAGAGAGAGAGAGAGAGAGAGAGAGAGAGAGAGAGAGAGAGAGAGAGAGAGAGACGAATAACTGGAGAACCATCAAGAAAATTTATGCATGATGAAGAACAGAGAATAAGAGGAAGATATACTCTGACAAGAAGAGGAACACAGGGAGGAGGGAGGAGGATTGAGAGTCACATAAATAAAGTGATAATCGCTACGGGACGACGTGTCTGTATCACATAATTACGATCCTTTATTACTACACTGCTGCTGCGTTATGGCATTGGCGGAGAGAGAGAGAGAGAGAGATGCGAGAGGAAGTTTTTGACCTATGGCATCCCAGCTTGAAGCTTAAACACCTCGAATGATATATATGAAAACAACGTCGTTATATACGAGATGATGCCTTTAACCCGTACCTTTAGACTGCACTGAGGTTATGAAGGCAGGCAGTCACTTTCCTTCCATATAACAGGACCTGCAATATAGTCGTTTACATCCAGGTCAAGGGGAAACAGGCTGAATCTACCAGTCTGACCGGCTTGAGAATCAAACTAGTGTTCTTTTATCTGTGAGCTGTATTTGTTCATCAGTTTACGATTGTATGTAATATTATCGCATAGGATAACACATGCTAACTGAACTAAATACCTCCATATGCTTTACTGAGGACACAGATAGCCCAGTTTCTGAACAAGTGCTTGGCGGCATTGAGTGCAAAAACCGGTCTGATCCTCGACTGGTCTATAGTAATGTGTACAACAGAGAAATACTGATAATTTACACTACGTTTTCAAGGAGAGTTATTCTGTGGATTCCCAGTAATTGAATGGCTACGGCTAAATTAATTCAAGAAAAAGCATCTTTGATCGCGATGGTGAGTGGCTGATATTAGTGACAACTGTAATAAGGGACAGGTTTTTGTGTAATACTGATCTTACAAAAATCCAAGAAGTCAGAAGCTGGTGGTCACTACACTGTCGCTTCCATCAGCTGCCTGTCCCTCTCCTTCCAGGACCATTCAGCACGATGATGAACATTTCCCTTTGTTCTTGCTACCACCTGACGATTATATTTCATTTGGGACGGACCCACAGCAGTAAAAAAGCTAAAGTAACGCTACGTCTGATCCTTCCAGTTCGAAAGGTCTCTCCTCAAAAAAATAGAATAATACGTCATCGCAGGGAAAAGTACAGTTATATATAAAAAAATTTCTTCAAACATTGAGCAGTAGGGAGTAGTTTTCCTGATGACAAGTACTCTCCTTAAGGAAAAAAAAGTAGCTTCCCATCTCACTGAAGGTGTTATTCTGAGGTACGTTTGGTCAATTGAGAAAGCTGTGATGAGAATACGCAAGGAGTATCATCAATGCTTATCCAGTAACACATTCACTTTGATGACCTAACTTTGCATTTTGCTATCTCTACACAATTTCATTTACGTTAACTTGGTCCTTTATTTTTCATTATTTGTCTTTTATTTTTACTGGAGGGATCAGATACGAGTATAGTCCTCAGGAATAAGTTCACCAAGAAGGGTCTTTTCTAGGTTATAAATTCTGGTTTGTTCATGAGCCAGAATAAAAGAAAAAGTGCGTCATCAGAGTGAAGGGGATAATCCTTGTCACTATACAATTTCAAGTAGGCTGCCAGTGATCATCCCTTTATAGCGCATAGGTCCCTCCACCATCACACCCTCGGCTGCCTATAAACTCCTTGACAGCTGCCATCACCACCTCCTGCATCATGCCTGGCGCAGTGAACACGATTTTATTGGCAATATCAATACAAGAGACACACACGCCTCGCCCCTTTGCTGCCAGAGAAGTATCACATTCACACACATCTCAGCTTCTGCTACAAGACGCCTGTAAATACTACGTCTCAAGATGGCGTCTAGTAGGCGTCGTTTCTGAGGTACTGATGGTGCTGTGACCATCCAGCACGTGCTTTAACACATCCATCCACTAAACGCGAGTGAACACCAGGTCTAGCAGTATACTAGACACGACGGCTGCCAAGACGGTGACTGTATAACAAGGGGTTATTACCTCACCAGACTGCCTTAGCACTTTATGGAATATTGCATCTACCAAATTACTTTCATCCTAACCCACTGTATTTCATTTTTTTTCTATCACACACACACACACACACACACACACACACACACACACACACACACACATCAATATCATCAGGTACAAAAACAGCAAGATCCCTCTGATGCAGCTTTTTCCGTTCACAGTAAGTGGTCAGTGTCCTGCTACTGAGGATATTAAGGTGCCCAGGATCACCAGCTGAAGTGTTAATATCAAGATACGGAAGACCAACTCTGACTACTTACCGTGAACCTATACAGGATCTCTGCCAAGTTAGTGTAGTTGGACTTGTAGGACGTTTGGCACACCCTCAAGAACTTAGGTTGTAAAACATCTCCAACGACGACTGGATACTTTATTTAGCAGAGGTTTGTCCTGCTCTGATGGTGTCTAGTTGCTTTCTGACTCTCACTGATTTCGTACTTACTTCTAACACATTACGCTGAGTTAACTAATTTTCTGATCTGTACACAAGAGAGCCTTCTCAGCCTTTCTCTGCACTTCGGCAATAGGAAGCATATCAGCGCCAGACATCATATTCATGACAGTACAGTAAATCCATCTGCCGAGCACACTGACAGCAGGATATATTTCAACAGTTGCGCCGCACAACATCTATACATCTAGACCCATACGTTATCATACTTATTAAAAATTTCCCCTGATTAAACAAGATGTCTAGAGACATATAACAGAAGCAGAGATAGTACATTGATAAAACAAGTCGATAACAAAAACATTATACAACAGTATTAAAAGGATGTGGCTACTATACTAATAATATCAGCATACTAGTTAATAGGGAGATATCTAATTAAATAAGAGGAGTCCACGTGGAATTCAATATCAATGAAAAAAGAAATGTAATTAATGTACACGCAGAAAAGAATGGTAATTTGATCAGAAGATATGTTGAGGTAGGAGTAAATAATTATATATCCGGTATGACGATTAGTGAATATACAAAGATGATTATAAGATGGTTATATGATTGGGAAAAAAAATATGTACTATAGTGATGAATAGTAAAACTACATCAATAAAATAAGTGGTTGTGCAAGATTTACAATATCTTCGTGAGAGGATAAGATCTCGCAATAACTAGATAATGTCCACATAACCAGATGGATGTCCACTCGTCCGCACACAATTCAACACAGCATAGGTAGAGTTGACGGAGATACGGTTGGTGGTTGCCTCTGGGCAGTGGGGAGTGGGTTGCCATGTTCCCACTCAAATTTCCTCAGTCTCAGGACCAGTGCCCGGATGCACAAACGGCCTTAAGGCTACACACGGCCTTAAGTCGGGTAGTTTAAGGCCGTGGTTCGCTAAGGCCCATGCACGAAGCACCAACGGGCTGTGTATGCTTCACGCCACATCCAGAGTTAACGAGTTTCACTATATTTATGGCCTAATGTGTTCCTCTTCTATCCTAATTTCATGGAGTCTTTTTTCCATACGTGAGAGAGTTCAAATACCTGGGTACAGTGATAGAAAAGACAAGAAAATGTGCAAATGAAGTGGAAAGTAGAGTGACACAAGGAAGGAAAGTAGCTGGTGCAATGAAGGCCTTGATAAGAAACAAAGGCTCCACGAGGCTTACATGAAGGAGTGTTTGTGCCAACTTTAACATATGGATGTGAGACTATGGTGTGGGATGAAAATGAAAAGTCAAGAGTGAGAGCAGTGGAGAAGGGACTGCTGAGGAATGTATGTGGAGTACGGAGGGTGGATAAGATACCAAATAATGTGATTCGTGAAAAATGTTGAGTAACGATGTCTGTGGACGCCAGAATCGAAGAGAGTGTACTGAGATGGTATGGTCATGTGGTGAGAGTGGATAACAAGAGAGTGGTCAAAAAGGTATATCTGAGCGAATTTGAAGGAGGGAGGAGGCGAGGTAGGTCAAGGTGAAGGTGGAGGGATACGGTGGATGAGTGTGTGAGAAAGCGAGGTTTGGAAGT